>NW_021604613.1:22408679-22418191 GCF_004785775.1 Grammomys surdaster
TCTCTCTCTCTCTCTCTCTCTCTCTCTCTCTCTCTCTCTCTCTCTCTCTGTGTGTGTGTGTGTGTGTATGTGTGTGTGTTTTATTGTTAAGGTGTGAGACCTTATTCTCTATCCCAGGATGGCCTGAAAGTCACACACAACTCAGAACTCAGACTGGCAATAAACTTGTGGCTATCCTCAGTCCTCTTTCTATGTACTAGGACTATAGCTATGAACCATCATACCTGGCTCCAAACATAGAGATCCTTAACTCGACGTTTCCTGAATTCCACCAGCGTATTCTACCGGGGTGTCCCATCATTATCTCAGTCTCTAAACACAGTCCCTGGAAAACAAGTTCCTTTCCTGTGTCTGTATTCCTCTTAGCTGCTGGGACACACACAGGCATTGCAAATAGGAGCCAGCAAACCTCGGGACTCTTTTCTGTATCTTTAATATGTTCTCATAATTCCCGCTTACTATGATAAAGAATAGGACCCATTTTAATCATAGGAAAAGTATTTATCAGTTTGTGCCTTGTGGGTGGTGCCTAACACCTGGTGCTGCTTAGGTGTTCATCCTAAGGCAGAGCCATACTGTCTCTGAGCTTTCACTCTGAATAGCGTCGAATATTGCCTGTAATAATGGGGTTCTTCAGGGAAAGACACGGCCTGAAAACACAGTATTATACAACACGTTATAGCTTAAAGCAAGGCTCAGACTGATCTCAACACCTGCCTGAGCTCCTAAATAATGAAGTTACTGTCGCCCTGTGCTCATTTCTATACGTGCCCTTTCTCCGCTCAGTCCTAACACTCAGCCAGATGATATGAATATGAAGCTACTGGCTTCTGATGGACTCCCTTGATGGACATGAAGCAGAAGCTATGAGCTGCTTTTTTACATCTGTGTAGCTATCATCAGTTAGCCTTTTTTCCTGTCTCCTCCTTCCCTTTTATTTGAAAGAAGTTCTTAATTATCTATCAGAGTCTCAAGATCACAGAAACTCAAAAAAGCCCATGTGTTTTCCTTATGGATAAAATGTATGCAGATCTTAGACACATGGAATTATCTTTGGCTTCCCAAACTGGAAAGCTTTTATGCATTCCAAATGTGCAAGGAAGAATTTTTATATCAGGAAGGAAAAACATTTTTATAACAAAAATGTCAAACAACTTAATTACAAGGTAAGTTGTTTGCTAAATTGCTAGCATTATGACAGAGCTGGAAGTGTCTAATGTCAGTTTCTTGAGACAGGTCAAGCTGCTCCTGAGATAAAAGGCCTGTGACAACTCTTGAAGCCAAGTTGCAGGGACACAAGTTAGGCATTTGGAGATAGCTCACCAGAGGAAGATCTGCACTCACCAAAGACTGAGGACTGAAATGTGATTTGAGATGAGATTCTGGCTAACTTGATGGCTGAACCCCTAGAGAAGAAAAAGGTGTGTGCATGAGCATACACATGCATATTTCTGTACATATATTTGTATGCGTATATGTGTGTGGATATGCATGTGTGTTTGTGTGCATCTGTGAGTATATATATATATATATATATATATATATATATATATATATGTGTGTGTGTGTGTATATATATATATTCATTTGTGTGTATATATGTGTATGTGTGTATCTGTATGTTATGTGTGTGTGTGCATCTGTGTGTATTTATGTATTTATGTGTGTTCATCTGTGTGTATGTGTATCTGTGTGTCTGAGTGTGTGCATTTGTATGTACACATGTGTATGCATACATCTGTGTGCTAGTTGTTTGGGTATGCATCTGTGTGTCTGTGTGTGGGGGTATCTGTGTGTATGCGTGTGTGTCCATGTGAGTGCATTTGTGTGTATGTGTGTGTGTGAATGTGTATGTATTTCTGTGTATGTATGTGTGCATGTGTGTATGTGCATTTGTGTGTATATATGTGTATGTGTGCATCTGTATTTTATGTGTGTGGTGTGCATCTGAAAGTCTATGTGTGTATGCACCTATGTCTGTGCATTTGTGTGTGCGTGTGTGTGTGTGTGTGTGTGTGTGTGTCTGTGTGTGTGTGTGTATGTATTGAACAAAGCAAACAAACTTTTAAATATTTTACTCATTAGGTCTCAGAAGTTGTAATAGTGATGTTTCTCTGAAGCAGGAATGACAACAAAGATGGGGGCCCAATGTGTCTATGAAGGATCAGGATACACAGCCTATTGATGACAGGCGGGGCTAGAAGAACAGAAGCAAGGCACAAAAAAAATACACTGGTAATCAGTGGATGGGTGTCAAAAGGAGTACTCCATGGCCCAGTACAGTAAGAACTGCTTGGGAAAACTCAAAAGTGCAAGAGAATTAGAGCTTGAAAAAAATTCAAAAGTTTTTCCAAACAGATTCAATTGAAACCCAAGACAGAGACACCTACTGAGTGAGGAGGGAACTAAGTTGTAAAAATTCTAGAGAATGTCTAGAAAAGAGGAGAAATAGGAAAACAGTCAAACTTGGTGCTGTTAAGTTATACAAAAAGCTAAGGAAGTAGCTGTTTTCTATGTCAACAATGAAGTGATTTTTTTAAAAAACTCACAAATAGATAAGGGCTGTTGAGACAGATTTTAACACAGTTGTGTGTCTCTAGTATAGAAGTTAAGCAAAGCTTCATTTATTTTTCTTACAAATTAAAATCTCTCTCTCTCTCTCTCTCACACACACACACACACACACACACACACACACACACTATTTAGAAATTTCTCTGACCTTCACAACCTTCCTCCACAGTCAGTGTCCATGATAACATCCCCCATACCCTTTTTACAACACATCTCAAGCTCCCTCTTGATTTTTTTTTACTAAGGTAATTTTTAACACCTAGATAAGCTGGATATCAAATGCATAAACATATGGGCATTAGAAAACAGAAAGAGGGAAGATTTGGTATGTACTAACTTATACAGTCCCTCAAGAATGCATGTGCAATGCCCATCTCTCTAAATTTGAATGATTTTTAGTCATTTTCGGGACCCTATATTATTCATAGTAGAAAATCTATCTGGAAAAGAGCAGAGAGTGAAGAGAGGCGAGTTTTTCCTTCCCTCTCTCATATGGTACATCTAGAGAGTTCCATTATCTGAATATTTTATGACCAACCTGACGCTGACTCACAAACACATAATTCATCATCAACCAATGACTAAGTCAAAGCTGAAGGACTTATGTGTCAATTTTAATGTCACAAGTTATACTTTCCTTTGTTTCTTTCGGGGAAGGTGATCAACCTTGCCACCCTGAAAGACCGGTGGGTCTCCACAGTCCTTCAATACCCAGGAACCACTGTGTGTCCCAAATCCAGTAGTCAGAATCTGTGCATATGCATTCTCTAAGTCCTCCACATTCTTGTCAATATTCATTCTGATTTAAGAAAACCCCGGCTCCACAATTTTATATACACATACATACATACATACACACACACATATATAATGCTTATATATATTCATATGTAACATGTTTATATATTCATTATATATATATATATATATAT
The DNA here is from genome assembly GCF_004785775.1 of Grammomys surdaster. NCBI lineage: Eukaryota > Metazoa > Chordata > Mammalia > Rodentia > Muridae > Grammomys > Grammomys surdaster. The sequence goes on from NW_021604613.1 coordinate 22,412,186, forward strand.
AATGAATGATAAGGGAAATTATTTCTTGACTCCACAAAATGAAAATATATTCCATAACCATGAGCAGCCCTGGAATAAAGCAACATGCATTCTCTTAACTGTGATCTCAGCCATAAAATCATGCATAGTCTGAGCCCACCTCCCCTAGCAGGGAGTTATTCCTGCTCGGAATGTGACCGCGGCCTTACTGGGTTCAACTCTAGTTCTCCTATATGGAAAAGTAAGATTAAAACCAAAACTCTTTTCATAGTGTTACCATGATAATTGAATAAGACAACTCAGAGGAAGCAAAAATGACATTTAGACTAGAATGTGTGCTTAATAAATCTCAGCTCCTGCTCTTAAGCAGTAGCTGTTACATTCCTGAAAGTGCTCTGTCAAAAAAAAAAAAACACCCTAAACATAAACACAAACTATCCATTATTCCAGAGACTGAACAGAAAGGCTAAATGATCATAAATCCATCATCTGGCAAAGATTTCATATTTTCTTATTTTGATTGAGAACATATGAGTCTACTTTAAATGCTAATAATCTGTTATCTTGAATGAAATCCATCTGGGGAACATGTGAGTGATCTTGATTTACATGAGAAAACACACTTGCCTTTTGCATGCAAGTCAAGCCTTAGCTTACTATCTCTGCTGAACACCTGTGGCAGGCCAAGCTAATGTACTGTGGCTGATTGTAACAACAACTCAGCATCCTCTGATTCTGCACTCCATCCTCTTAGCTACAAATATTAATTCTAGTTCACATCCTCATCTTCGGAAATGTACAGACCTAACGATGACTGACCGCATTTCTCACCTTCTACCTAAACCCATTGTTCTCATTTAGGGTAGACACCACAAAACTCCTACCTGGTGTGCTGACTCCAGATAATCAACATTGAAATCAACAATTTACATTCCCTTTAGTCACACTAATATCTTCCTGAAAGATGGCAAGTCAAAACATTATGAAACAAAACTTTAATTTTCTCTTATTATTAATTGAAGTGCCTCTCCTTAACGGTGAAAAAACAGCCATCATTTTACCAGCTAGAATGCTAAGTGTCTATTACCAAGTGCTGACGGGTTGCAAGAAAGTGCCATTCTACTGAAGAGTGACTGCAATGCTTTCCACAATTCCAGGCTCTGATAAAGTGGCCACCAAATTATCTTCCCAACTACAATTGTGTCATCCAATGCAATTAACACCTCATAAACATTAAGGCATTTCTACAGGTAATAAATTAGTCACGACTGAGTACCTCTCAACAGTCTCCAGTTAAGAATTTATATGCTCACTGCAGGTTGCAGAAAATGGTAAATTCACAAATTCTATGGAGCAATACAATTACAGAGATAATTTTATATTTGTCTTTGTATTGCTGATTATACAAGCCCTCATAGGGAGGAGGATAATACATTCATAACGTTCCATGTAATGGCCACACAGTTTGTGCCCAGATTTAAACAAGTCACTAGATCACCCCTTTATTGTTTTTCTTCTCACTTTTATTCTTACCCTGAAACTTTTTTCAGTATCAAAATAATCAACCATAATCATTTTAATGTAAAAATTAAGCATCTAAACAAACACTAAGTGCATTTAAAATTCAACAACCAATTTATATATGTAAAATTTTATCTGTTTGAAAATACCTGGCCCACATTCTTTGTCCTAGAATCAAAACACAAACAATTTATCTATCAGTAGGAATGAACAGATAAAATACCTTTAATAAAGAAGAAAAAGAAAAATACCAATAAATAGACTTTATGTCCCACACCCTGCCTTAACAAAATTTCTATTTTTTAACAAATTTCTGCCTGTGTCCTTTTCCTTCTCCTATAGACACATACATGACAGAAAACCAGCACAGAATTTGTAATTTCTCCCATCAGTTCTTCCAAAGGACCTGGAGGACTTCTGAGGTTCAGATGCTAGAAGTTACAGTCTACTTGGCAGCTCCACTAAACATCAGCTGGAGTTCCAGATGGGGGAAAGGTTTTTAGTACAATGTGCACAAGAGTAAATAATTTAAAAGTTACTTGCAACTCTTTCGAATTTCCCTGAGAATTTTTTTTTTAATATAAGTGATTTGGTTTAGGTTCTTTTGTTTGTTTGTTTGTTTGTTTGTTTGGAGTTTTTTGTGTCTGTTTGTTTTATTCTTTCCATGTCAGGAAAGTAGGCATCAGTGTTAAGTGCTGCACAAATAGCTAATTCGATGGATTGATCAGAAGATTACATAAACCATTTCTCAGGTAGGGACCTCGGAGACAAGCTACAAAGGAATGTGGGCCAAATGTTTAATTGCCCTCCACAGCGCATATAAAATTAATACTTCTTAATGAACTCCAGATGGGCAGCTTTCAGCTCTCACATTGAGCTACAAATCAAGCCGTGATCACAAAATCTATTAGCAGGTTGCGTCTACTCTCATCCACTTCCTCATCTTACAGTTAAAAAAAAAAAAAATACAACGCAGGGGGCGGGGTAAAAGTCTTGCTAGAGACTCTGCAGTAAGATTCTAGATAACATGATGTTTCCACTAGGGAAATTCTGGGTAGATTGCAGGAAGGGGACAGTGTGTGACCTCGCAGAGAACCTGCAGACACTCTGTTTTATTACTTGTTTATAGGAGACGTACTTGATGGATTAGAACGTATTTATAGCCGAGCGTTATGTCCTAGATTTCATGCCGATTTTAATTTCTTTATTAAGAGTAGCCACAAAGCAGAAAACTGCCTCTCCTGCATTGTGGCAATTTTTATTCTATTAGGTTCCAGAGTTTTCTCTTCATCGTTTTAGTTATATTGGAACTAAGTCAGTAGAGTTCTCATGAAGTTTCTGCTGGATGAAAATTGTTCTTACAATTTGCAGTTTTAGATAAATTTTCCTAAAGATTTTCTCCCATGATTTATCATGACCTAACATGAACTGGAGCTGATGTAAAAGGCAGTGTGTACATTGTTTCTTTCATCTTGAATTATTAAGTCTTCCACATGGTGTGAATACCAAATGCACCTGGGTCTGAGGGTAGAATGACAGCAAATGCACAAAAATAACACATTAAGAAAAACTTTTTATAAAACTTCTATAATTTATACAGTGATGGCACGTTGGCTGATGCAATATTTCATTTTAAAAGATAGCCAAGAAATGAAAGAATATTTTGGGCATATTTTGAATTTTGAGACAATGTCTTATCCTGTAGTATTGGCTATTTCCTAACTCATTACTATCTTCCTGCCTCTAACTCCCCAGTGCACCACTGTGGTGAACACAATACTACTAACAAAAATCACCTTTCACCTGCAGTTAGTTTAGAAAGAGACTTGGGGTAGCATGCTCAGTGGTGGAGTTCAAAGACCCATTGGATTGATGATATTTTCCAATCAAGTAGTTATCATTTTTTATAGCAACGATGAATCAGAGGATAATTGGGTAAACCAATTCTATTCCCACTCAGACACTATCCCTTAGCAGTAACTGGTATTTTACAAAGAAAAATTACAAATGTTAAAATGATTTTTCTTATAGGTAAGATGCCTGTACTACTGGCAAATTATTGGCCAATTTATGACAGGAAATATGCTCTGGCTATGTTTGAGGGATGTTATTTTGCATAGTGATTATAAACCCCACTGCTTGGGTAACTATGCATATGGAGATACATACTACAAAAATGAAGACACAATAGTAAGCTAGATGGGCCATCAGATCATTCATTCACAAAGTGGAGAACTTGGTAAACAGTAAATACAGATGATACGATGCATACAGTAGAGTACTGTTGGGAGAAAGGGGAGGATGTAGCTCAGTCTCCCAAAAGAGAGACTGTAGAAGCTGAACAGCCCATAAAAGTTCATCAGGCAAATACAAGTGGAAAGAGGCTGTGGCTCCAGCATAGTCACACTGATACAGGTACCCAGCAAAGAATATGACGTAATGAAGCAACAGTTTGACTGACATCAAGACTCTGAGGTAGAATGTGGCAGTAGAAAGGATGAAATGGGGCAGCAGGGCAAGAATATGATATCCCCATGAGCATTATCCTATGACTTTTAACGTATTTGAAATAAGGGAGTATTACACTCAAATTAATTTCTACTGAGACCCTTGTGGATGAGAACAAAATAAAATCAATTTGAATGTAGTTTGCATAGACTCAGAGAAAATAATATGGTGTTGCCAAATAAAATAATGGCAAAGAGAATGCAGGGAAATAAACATACTGCTATTAAGGGACCATCATCAGTACCATTTGCTGTTTATGGGGTTGAAGGAGAAACATAGAATGGAAAACATGCCAGCTATCCAGCTTGAACAACTGGAAGCATAATGGTGCCGAGCTCTGAAACAGAAGATGAAAGTTGATTGACATGGGTGAAGATACACCAACTATCACACATTAATTTTGAATTGCCTGAAGAATTAACAGGAGGAGATTCAAGAAGGCTCTTGGATCTTGTGGCTGTAACAACTCTTGCTTCCTAACCTTGGCATGTAACAATTCATTCTAGCATTAGTACTTGGAGAGGAGTTTAGAGATAGTTCCTGTTACAGTCTTGATTGTCACCCTGGAAAGATTAAAAATTACATGGAAATCAGCTCTGAGTGTGTCTTTGGGGGTGTTCACAGACAGGACTAACTCAACAGGGAAGACCAACCCTCAAATTGGGTAATAACTTCCAACAAGTGACTCTGGCAGAAAGAGATTCAAGGAAACAATATGTATCCATCTTCTTGGTGTCTTTTTGGTTGAATGTGCCTATGCCGTCAGCTGCCACCGTCTTCTGAACTTTGGTTTTCCCAAAGTGGACCCAATACTAGAAAATCTCGAAGAAATTTGCAGATTTTCAGTACCTGATTTGGACTGGTAGATATCTAGTATCATGAACTGATTATCACTAGATTTTCAGCCTCTCTGTGTATAGACAGTATTGACCTACCCAGTTCCAATTGTATAAACCAATATATTAACTCCTCTTTTGTATACACACACAACATATGGACAAAACAATAATCTTTTAAATATACTGTAAAAGAAAACTTTATATTCCCACATTATTCAGGATTTGGAGTTTTAAATAGACATAATAAAGAACTGCAGCATTTCCTATATTTAAAATTTCACTCTCTCTATATATATATGTCTTTAAAGCCTTCATTTGTTTATCAATTAACAAATCAACCAAAAATCTCATGTATTCTTGTTATGTTTGAAAGTTGATATTCCTTATAAATTCTTCTTACCCGAATAAAAGTAAGTCCTATAAAACCGAGTTTCCCTAACTTCGATAAATATAATCTCAGGGGGATTGGACTTGGAGGTAAAGAGAGAGGTCAAGATCTTCATTTAGCCTGCTTCCCTAGATGGAGTGGTACTTTCAAAACTTCTTAATCTTCATGGAATTTTGCTGAGAGCTGGATAATAACAGAAATTGAATGAGTATGTTTTTAAAAATCACAGCTTAAAGCAATTTGTAAGAATTCTGAATGTATCAAAAAAGAACCTTAGCACCATATAACACTTAGGCAGCAAGTTTCATAGCTAATGGTCATGAACTTTTAAACTGTCCACTTCTCCCTCCAGAGGTCTGTTCTCCCTCCCCCAGCCTGAACTTCAAGGGAGCAGCTGAGACTCAGCCCTCACCACAAAGTGAATAATGGTTGATGAAGGCAGTCATCACTGATTGATTCTTGTGTCCAGGGACAGGTCCACATGGCCACTTGAAAACAATATTGTTTATTAACTAGAACATTGCAGGAGCCTTCAAGAAGATGCTTCCACATAAGGAATAGGAATTGTACAATAAAAGAAATCTTCTCTTCTTCCATAGGACCTTGATAAAAGATGTCAAGACATCTGCTCCACTGTCACCATTTTTGGTAATGTAGTAAACACAGCAAGCATGCTAAGGAAGGAACACACACACACACACACACACACACAGAGAGGGAGAGGGAGGGGGAGAGGGAGGGGGAGAGGGAGGGGGAGAGGGAGGGGGAGAG
>NW_021604613.1:22418591-22487730 GCF_004785775.1 Grammomys surdaster
GGGGGGAGGGGGGGAGAGAGGGGGGAGAGTGGGGGGAGGGGGGAGAGTGGGGGAGAGCGGGGAGAGAGCGGGGGAGAGCGGGGGAGTGAGAGAGAACACAAACTGAGGGGAATGGTTCCTGATGAAGTCTTTAACTTATTGTTAAATATATTAAATTTAACCTGTATGGGTCAGAATTTTCTGCTATTACCCTACATGTATTCTAACCAATATAAATGTCCTTTAATAAACAGATGAGCTAATAGTGACCCTAGGGACCCTAACAGCTAAAAGAGTATTTCAGAAGGTTAGGAAACATATGTCTAGTAACGTGAGCAGCCCATCTTAGAATCATAGCCACCAGTTCTAAGGTGAGTACTGTGTACTAATGTTAACTTGGATTTGCTTAATTAAAAAAGTGTCCTCTGTTCCTAATGCATTGTCTTAGATTTACCCCTCTCATTATAGTCTTACAGGATTTATAGATTAATATGAGATGAACATAATTATCATGTATAAAAACAAAGACATGACATAAGCTGTCATATAATAATTTCTGATCATATTACATATAATTGGCTTTGGTCACATAGTAGTTATTGTCATACAGGTAATGGTCTAATGACTTGAACATGTAAAAAAGAAGTGTTTTTAGTTCCCCCAAACTCTTAAGGCCCATTCTTAATCTCTTAATTTATTATTAGTGTCTAAGATGATCAGCTTTCATTTTTTATATGGTATGTTGCACATGAACTGATATATAAAGAATGTCATCAATATTTGATGGCATTTTTAATAAAATAAAATTTTCTAGTAGGTATAATTCTAAAAGCAAAATGTATTATATGGAAGGAAATATGTATTATATGTGTATGTATTATACAGTGTAACGTTGTCTTTTTGTTTGTTTGCTTTTCAAGACTAGGTTTCCCTGTGTAGCTCTAGCTGTCATGGAACTCACTATGTGAAGCAAGCTGGCCTCAAACTCAGAGATCCACCTACCTCTGCATAGGTTTAATAAATAGGTTAAGAATGAATGTATTGTGCATTACAGGAAAGTTAGTTAATGGGAGAGGAGAGTAGTCATAATCTTCAATTGGCTATAAATTGTGTCTTCCTGGCCATCTCTGGTGGCCTCCCTGTAACATGATGTTAATATTTATAATGTGTTTATGTAGGAGAATAAAAACTGGTTTTTAGAGATCTTGTCATTCAGAGGGAAGTGTTCTCAGTATTTGCTTCATTTTTATTGTATTTGCAAATCTGCAGGTTTTAAAATGTTATACATGAAAATATAACGTGAAAGAATAAAGAAATATTTAGCTGGCACATTTTGCATTCAGAAAGCAGTCACGAACTCTTGTCCTGAATCTTGGATTTTTCTTAGCAACTGTAACTGTCTCACATACAGTTAGCACTTTTGTTTTGCACCGTGTCTGCATGCCTTGATTTCCAGGAAACAGTGTCAGGAAAACAAGTTAAGAGAGCAGGCGGAGAAGAGAGTGCAGTCAAGTAGAAAGATCAAGGCTTCACCTGAGACGCTAGCAGCCTGAGCTAGGACTTCCGTTCAGGGTCAAAAGAGACAAAAGAGAAGCAACAATTTCAAACCTAAGAGGTTTATACAATCATTTTTTTTTCAAATAAGTGTATCAATCATTCTGCACCAACAGGAGAGCCTTCTCCTCCTGTGCAGACAGAACCAAACTCTCCATGTATCTCTGTGTTCTTAGATTGATCAACAATCTATAAACTATGTTCTGGTCTCTATGACTTTCTTTCTAGTATCCTCACTGTTCTTTTTCAATAGAAAAGAATTACCAGTAAGCTGATTTGGGCATATACCTGAAGGAGAGGAAGCTTCATTTCTTTCTGGAGTTAGGTTTGTGTGATGAGTCTACCTATGGCTTATTTAACCCTTGGTTTTAGTCATATTAGTGTTCTAGAATGTGGTTCTTGATGGCACTGGCCTTGCTCATACCTTGTATTCTTGGAGTCCTTGAAAACTCTCCAGAGATGTTATAAAAACGGTCAAGTCATGCCTTCTACCTCAATGATGGGGACTTGGAGACTTAGAATTGATTAAGGGAAGAACAATTTTCTGTGTTCCAGTTAATGCCGTATACGACCTGAAACAAAGTCACGTGTGCATCAACTCTCATACACACCTACTTCCTGTAACACAATCCATATTCGTGAGGACTACGATATTCATCTAGTTATCAATAGTTTCCCAATCACACATTACAATCCAGGCAGAATGCTCAGGACGCATCAGTAAGTGAAACCAAGATAAACCGCTGCTCATCTGGGGTTTATGTTTAGTAGAAGAGATAATGAATAAATAGCAAACTAAATCAATAGGCAATTGTGGTTAAAGCTGATAAATGCTACAGTGGAAAAAAGTGTGTGGGGGGGTAAAGGTGGCTGGAACTACTGGGACTGAGAACTGAACACTGACATTGTAGCAAGAATGGAATTGTGGGACAAAATGAAATAATTATGGAACAGAACAAAGTTACAGAGACCCTTAAACATAGATCTTTTTTTTAAACAAGAAGCATACTTTTATTTTTCTATACACGTATAAAGAAATTCGGACCAGCCGGGCGGTGGTGGTGTACGCCTTTAATCCCAGGACTTGGGAGGCAGAGGCAGGCGGATTTCTGAGTTCAAGGCCAGCCTGGTCTACAGAATGAGTTCCAGGACAGCCAGAGCTACACAGAGAAACCCTGTCTCGAAAAACCAAAAAAAGAAAAAAGAAAAGAAAGAAAAGAAAAAAGAAAAATAAATTAGGACCAACATTTTAAAATAAAAATGGAGAAAAATCCCCTGTGGAAAACATGACATTGGAATGAGGACTGAGTTGCTGGGAGGGGTCAGTACATTAGCTCTGCTGAGCTACAGCATCTCTGACTGGTCCAAGAAATGAAGATACAGGGAAGATAAAAGGAGATAAAGGATGGTAATTTACTGAGGAAATGGGCCCCCGAAGTGGACCACGAGGTGGAACTGGGGGCCGTGGAGTGGGTCTGGGTGGAGAGAGGGGCCCCCGCTGGTAGCCATAGGGAAGGGTTTTTGGGGGACCGGTTTATCCATGAGGGGGCATCAAAGGAGGAGGTCCCCGCATACCATGAGGAGGCATGGGACCTGGGTGACCCATGGTAGACCCAAAAGGAGGCCCGGGGGAGGGGGGGTTCTCCAGGAAATCTTATGCTGAGGACGAGCCAAGGTACACAGAGGGGGAATCGTCATCTAAGAAAACTTCACGTCACAACTCTGGTCACTTGTCTTACAGTTAATGAAATACTTCCAGGCTTCTGTTTCACCGTTTTTATGACTGTTGATCCTGGTACCTAACAGAAAAGCCAAGAAAAATTAATAACTTTTTTCCCTCCCTAGTTCTGGCCCCAAAATACAGAGAATTCCACCTCCCTACACAAATTCCTGTCTCATGGCTTTGTTTTTGCCATTTATTAAAAAAATCTTAAAACTAACCTAAACACGAAATTTACTTTGTTGAAAAACAAAACTGAAGAGACATTTTAAATTATACAAGTTCGTGATGTGAATTATCAATTTTAATAATTAGAGAACATTTTTCTATTGCAATTATTTCTTCGTACCTCCCAAAGGCCACCCAAAGTTCCCAGGATGTGAAAACAGAAGAAACCGAGGAAGGCAGAAAAGACAGAAGAAGTCAGCAAAGACTTCAGAGATTTAGGAAGATCCAGGTATTATAGAGAAGGAATAGACAAATGACAGAAGCCTGGGGAAAAGGATTCCCTGATGATGTCCAAGGTAAACTTAGAAACCAGTGTACATGGTAACCCCAGGGAGAAAGTACAGATATATTTTCTGCAGTCCCTTAGATTCAGCATGCTGCTTAATTACCTAAAACTAAGACTCTTTCCAGGGTGGGGGGTGCTGCTTTTCCACGTTACTTGTGATGGCAACAAAGATCTTTAGGTCACAACATGCAATTATCAATTCTCAGACATCACATAAATTCATTTCTCAGTACTGTCTGGGTGGATGATTGCTCCCTGCTCTTAAACACTCTGAATGTTCTACTACCCATCTCTCCATTGCCTGTACTTTCTCTGGCTCCAATGACCAGACTTCGCTGACTCCTTGACATTCTCTCAGCCTCTGCATGTGACAGTAGCCCTGTCTTCTTCTGTATCTACACCTACCCTCTGAGAGGTTGTATCTAGGTTCACAGATGTAAATATGAGCTCAAGGATTAAATTAGTTTTTTCATTGCTGTACTATTGGAGTTGCTGAGCCGGGAAGAAAGGATCATTTTAGGTCATGTGTTGAGGGCAGTAGGTAAACAACTGGAAGTAGCTTCAGGAAGATAGATTCAGGATGTCCCTGAAACTGACCAGATTCACTAGGTCCCTCTCTCCCTAGAGTAAACAATAAAGACTGCTGAGAATCTGACTCAGAGAAGCAAAGCTGCAAGGAAGACTGTGAGATCAGATCAACTACCCAGAAGAGATTTAGACCAACTGAGGCACCTGGAAAGAGCATTCTCTAACCTGTTGAGCTGCATGCAAGCTGTCCAGTGTGCTCCAGGCTTCCCAAATTTTGTGAGCCATCATTCAAGCTAGCTGGCCTTTGGCGATGCAGCTGTCTTCGAGTCCCTTCTACTCTTATAATTTATTCCTCATCCACAACTCTGCAAGTCACCCCAATTAAAATTCACCAAGTCGGACTTTGGTGGCAGCCATACTTTGATAGTTTCTACTCAAAAAAGTCTTGGCACAGGATGGTACCACCAATATCCAGGGTGGCTCTTCCCCTTTGGTTAAATCTTTGTGGAAACAACCATCACAGACACACCAAAGGTGTATTTCTATGATAATTCTAAATCAGTCAAGCTGACAGTGAAAATTAATCCTCACAGTGGTACTGCCCAACTCCTGTCTCCAGCATCCAACTTGCATCCCTTCTCTGTGTTTCTACTAGAATGCCCAATGTACTCATCTGAAATGTAACTACTGAAAATTCAGATTTTGATTCTTTACCCTCAATGCATGTGCACGCACGCACACACACACACACACACACACACACACAACTTTTTTACAATCCTAATAATGGCTCCTTTAATCACTAGTGGCTCAATGTGGAAAACTTAAAGTCGTCCTTGGTTCCTTGGTGTTTACTAAGATTGCTTATTAGTTTTATCCATTTCTCGGGCACTTAGTACATGATTCTTCTACTTATAAATCCTGTCCTCTCTCTGTCTATGCTCATTCTGTCTTTTCCTTCAGGTCTTTCCTAGCATGTTGCATCATCTGAGTTCTTTGTGGAAATAGTATCTCTTGTCATAAGCTGTCCCTTTGCCATCTTTCTTTCATCTAATTTCTACTACTTATCATTATAGGTTTATCATTCACTTGTTTCATTTTTAGAGAGTAAACCCTGTTAGAGCAGGGGTATTACATTTAAATTTTTCTATCATCGAGAAGAGTAGCTGTCTAGTAGATATTCAATAAAATCCTTTAGAATTAAGGAACAAGAGAAACATGACAATATATTATTGATATGTGAATAAATGAGAGTTTGGGTGGATTTAATACTGAAATCAAGATTTCCACTGATAGTTTCTATACCCAAAAATAATTGCAGTATGTTGATACTTGAAATCAAAGACCTAAGAAAAGCTTAAAGAACCAATGGGCTTTAGAAAACTTCACATTGTAGGTCTGTGATGTCTAATATAGTAGTCATCTTTCATCGTTCAATTAATTAAAGTTAAGATTTAGCTTCTTAATTACACTAACTATATTTGAAGAGCTCCCTAGCTGCAGGTAACTAAAGCCTACCATATGGCCAGTGTCAAGACTGAAGAAAGTTCCCTGGGTTAGCATTACTGTAGACTGTTAGCACATGATTTCACCACATCCAAAGTGCACAATTAGCTCCTTCTCCCTCTCCAAATTTGAAAAGTGTCCAAAGGACAACTGTCAGGATTTTTCAGTGCCTTTATTTCTGAAGATTTCATTGCTTGTCAGTGTATACATGGGTGCACACAGAAGCACACACTTTTTCATCCTGAGGGTTACCTTTGCCTATCTTAGTTTACTGCCACTGTGTATACTGTGGGGTTTAACAGTTACTTGCCTGTGAGACTACAAATACTTACTGACTTCCTCCGTATTAGTCCTGTTAGAGAGAGAAGAACATACAAATAGCAAGTCCACATGACACACAGTTTGGAGAAGGATATGAACGAAGATACTAAAACTAATTAAAGACTGCTACACCCTACCATGCAAAAATGATTCAAGCTAAGAAGAGAGCTTAGTCAAGAGCTGCAGAATCTTGGGAGAGTTGAAGACATGACAAAGGAAGTGGCTACACAATTCAGGGACTGATTGTTCACAGGTAACATGGAAGGATGTTGTCGGCTGTAACCCTCAAGTTACATGAGTGCCTACTACGTGCACCATGCTGGCATTAGAAGCAACTAAAACTCAAAAAATTAAAGTGATCTTGGTCAAAAAAGATTAGTGGGATGGAGAGGAAAAGGTTTTTGTGGAGATTTGACAGAACTGATTTTGAGAGGTTTGCAAATCACATCTCAAATGTGTGGAGATGAATGAAAATGCCAGAGTCTTGAAGAAAAAAAGATAAAACTTGAGGTTTTTCCCATTTGGGACATTAGCACCTTCTAATATTTTCACTCTATAATTCTGTCCAACTCACAGGCGTGCTACTCCCAGCTGGCGGTGTGCCAGCTTTCACTGTGTCTCTCTTCCAAGCCTCCATCGTAAATCAGACTTTATATTCATAAGGTTATGAGATTAAACTCTATTGAATTCTCATAATTTGTCTGCATCCTTGTCCAATCTCCTAATTACCCTCTCGAACAGAAAAGTATTTTCATACTGTGGAAATGTACATGCTATGTTTGTGTATGTTGGACCTGAGCCCAGTCAAACTATAGTAACATAACCCGTTAATGTATGGATGTTTACATGCAATTCAGGCAATTGAGTCTATCTTTCAGGTTTAACGAGTGCTGCAAAGGCAACTGAAACTTTCCAGTATAAACTGTAGAGGGACGGCTGCTTTTGATGTTGCGCCTGAAAAGCACAGCATTTTAAGAGATAGATAAGAGAGGTAAAAGGCTCTCTTTCTCCCCCAAAGGCAAATGACAGCTGCATATGCCTACCCACTGTGACAAAACAGCTTTACTTATCACATCTTGTTAATCTTTGTGTCTTTGTGTGCATGTATGTAGGCATGTCTGTATGTATGTACATTTACATATGAATAACATCACTTTGATTAAAGACACAACTCAACATGGATTTGGGTGGCATGGTTGCTTTCCAAGGAAAGCAAAACAAAGTCCCAACAAACCTCTGAACTCTTAGAAACTGTGTAGGAAAGCCTTTTGAGCGTGATTTAATTATAAGAAAAACAAATTGTTTCTGTAATAAGGATAGTAAGACCAAGGACTTCTCAATAGGAAAGCTTAGCCCTGAAATCAGGGGAAGCTCTCTAAAAAGTTCTATTCAGCAGAACTCTGAAAGGTGAGGCAACAATCCCTATAAAGAAAAGATGCAAATCATAGGTGCAGACAACTGATAATAATCCCATAATCTTTCATCTTGTTTATAAAAAGAATAAAAAGTCCTTAATTAACCAAAACTCAACAACAACAAGTACAGAATGTGTGGTATAATTAAAACATTCAACTGATGTTTAAATATGTAAAATATATTAAGATAAACTATCATCTTCCCCAAGTTTGAGGAAATTAATTTAAATTGAAACAATTTGGGTGGGGAGGTGCCTTTGGCGGGTGGGAGTGCTTGCTTGCTGTACAAACATGTCAATCTGAGTTTAAATCCTCACTAGAGTCCATATGAAAAGTTGGGCCTGATCACCTGTGTGTCTGCAACCCCAGCACAAGGTGTTAGGGTATATGGGTAGGATGGAAACAGGAGGATGCTGGAACTTACTCATTATGGTTTAGTTTCTGATTCAGTAAGAGATCTGACCTTTATGGAGTAAGACGGAGCATGATATTAGAGGAAATCAATTGTGCCACTCTGGCTTCTGCATGCGCTGCAAGTGGATGTATCTCCAGCAACCACACTTCCACACATACAGAGAAAAACCTTCCCATGACCCTTTAGAAATCACGTAATCAGAGAATTTGGTTTCCTAATTGTTCACAGTCTCTGCCCCCTTGAAGGATAAACTTCTCCCTTTTAAAAACTTTGCTGTCACTAATGGAATGTCACAGGTTGTGGAGTTTACACAGAGTAGAAGTTTACTTAGCTCATGATTCTGAACACTGGAAGTACTTGCATCTTGTAAAGACCTTTTTGACCATCATAACCACTGGTAGTATAAATGATAAATGTCTCCCATAGTCTCTGGCATTTATCATTTGGTCCCCAGTTCATAATTCTATTTTGGGAAGCTCAGATGGTGTAACTTTGCTGCAGGAAGTACATCACTGAGAGCGGGATTTAAGATTAAAATCCACACCCTGCTTGTAGTTCCTTCTTTCTGCTTTGTGTTTGTATTGGAAAATGTGAGCTCTCAGCTTCCTGCTCCAGCTGCCATCCTTTCTGCTTGCTGCAATGCTTTCCTGCCATGATGAACTCTTACTCCTCTCGACTGGTAAAGAAAAAAAAATGTCTTCCTTCTATAGGTTGCCTTGGTCATGGTGTTTTATTACATAATGTAATAAATACATAACCTAACAAGAAGTGTCACACTAGGCAGCAAGCAAGTGACAAGAGAATATAATAAAACTACTCCTTTTCCCCAAGGGAACACTTTCAAAGCACTCCTGATATTTCTAACTCCTGGTTCAGAGAACACCATTCTAAACCTCTGAGAAGTTGGTGGTACAGGTGTTCCCAGCTCTTCAGAATTCTGAGGTCAACGGCCTCCAGTGCCTATGGACTTCATTCAAGGTAAACCTAAGCAAATTAATTATATTTTATTTCAAAACTAAAACAGGGGCAGGAATTAGCATGCTGTAGTCCCCAATACAGATGAGCAAAACAAACTCTGGGGAAAACTGACAGCTCTTAATTCACATAGTAGCAAAACTACACATGTAGAAATTTTAGATATGTGGTGTGATTCCTGTGGCTCTCACATGGGTCAGACTACTGATTATACTACTGAAATCTTCTTGCTGATTTGAGACCATCAAAGTGATTCAAAAAGCAGTGTTAAACTGGAGTCTTTTTTCAATGACTGTTATCTGTCTCTAACATGAACAATTTTAAGGTGTTGCCCCAGTTAGCACATGTAAATTTGATTACTTTGTACAAGGAAAGATACTATCATTAAAAAGAAAAAAATTGCAAAAGTTTAACACATCAATGTAGCACTTAAAATCATAGCTACGTCAGCGCAAAACAAAATGGAGCAAAATAAAAAAAAAGATGCTAAACAGTTCTTATTTGTATAAATGAGCAAACAGTAAGCATAAATATTAATAAGAATATCATTTCATAGTAAACAAATTCAAAATAAAACCAAATAGTTTTAAAAACAGTGGATGTGGGTTGAGAGGCAGGTAACAACTTTGAAACACCACCTCCACAAACCCAAATGACACTGTATGAGTCTACAGAATCTCATTGAATTATCTGTAGCATGAAAGAAACAAGCTTTAATCTATAAGGTTTTCCTTATCATTAGACATAACATAAGCTACTTACACAATTTGAGGTGGCATGTATTCATTCCTTTTATCTACCCCTTCTCTGAGATTTAAGTTAAATTTCATAAATGGAAATATCATATTATAATCACAGCATCAAAATAAGACCTTGAGTTAACTTTCATCTTTCATTTTCAAACATCCCATTCTTTCCTAAAACATTACTGCATATTGATGGGGTCTAGAGTAGTATTTAACTCATCAAGAAATAGTCCATAAATTGGAAAAGTACCTGAGGTTTTTGTGAACACCTATTTTCTTTTACTTATTTAATTCTACATATGAAAAAGAATGATTTCCTAGGCCCAATTTCAGTATAACTGCAGCAGAGTCCTTTTATTTTTCTTTCATATTGTTGCAGCCATAATGCTAAAGTAAACATAATGCTTACATACACATAGGCTTGGCTGGGTTGTGTGACTTCACAGTGAGACTTTGTAGGCACCTAGAGTTGGATTTTTGGGTAGGCATTGTTGGTGTCTGAGACATTTGTGTTACAGCACTACTAGTGTCCAATAGGAGTTGAATTCTTTAATGATTTCTTTTACTTTTTGTACTCAGGTGCAGTGTGTGTGTGTGTGTGTGTGTGTGTGTGTGTGTGTGTGTGTGTGTGTTCATCCCACAGAGTCCAGAAGAGGAACTTGGATACCCCAAAGCTAGAGTTACAGGCATTGTGAGCCACCCAATATGCATGTTAGTAACTGAACTTACATCCTCTGAAAGAGCAGCAAGCACTCTTACCTTCTAACCACTCTGAAATGTGGCCACAAATACATTCCATAAAAGTGTTTGAAGATGATCTACTCAAATGATTCTGTGTGGATTTTGATTTTGATAGAGTTTTCAAGTATTCATTGTATTGTTCATACAATTTAATATAGAAAGTTAGATCCAACTTTGATCTCACAGTGCAATTTTGTGGTTTCCTTTTTAAAATCAAGATCCCTAATGTTCATAAACTTTATGATATTAGAACTATAAGGAGATAAATTTAAATACAAATAAACTAAACAGTAATATATTGTGTATTTGTGAAATAAACTATAGTCCTAAAGTTACATCATTCATCCTTCTGGCCTCCTACTTACATTATGGAAGGCATTTAAAATATACTTTAGAATTTGTTTGCTCAATAAGCCTACAGGATGGGAATGAGTTCAGAGGTAAAGCAATTCTATTACATAAAAATGACTTCCCAGATGTTTTGCTCAGATTTTAACTCTTTTAATGCTTAAACATTAAACAGGCAATAAACACTAAAGGATTAAAACTAATATCTTTCAAAATAGAAACTCAAATTGTTTCTCTTCAACTGTACAATTTCACTCATCAAGAAATGCAAATTCATCCAGAGATGTTCCATTTTCTATGGTAGTTTCAAGAGGTTTTATTGAACCATAACACACAGAGAAAAGTACACAATTCAAAAGTAGACAGCTGAGAAATTATCGTAAAGTGAACACACCCATATATTTCTTACCCAAGTTAAGAGATGGAGTAATGAAGGCATCTTGGTAGGACTTTTCATGCCTTCCCCAACTGTTAGCCTCTCTTTGCTTGACAAAGAAAAGTACTGCCCTGAATCTTAAAGTCATTGGCCAGACCACCTGGATAAATGGGACCATAAAAATGCCTTCTGTAGGACAACTTAAAATTTACACTGCGCAACTTCAAAATGTATCTGTTACGGATAACTACCTGTAAACAGGTAATTTTGTTGCCAGGAAATTTCTAACATATTGAAACAAGGAAGCAGTATGTGTACAGAGTAGACTCTATCCTATATTATAATATGTTTCCATTCATTTTACTGATGGTGAATACTGGGAGGTTTTCAGTGTGGCACTGTCATGTATAATACTGTTATAAATACATGGCTGAAGGACTGTGTTACCAACTTACATTAGGTACTTATCTAGGAGTATAAATGACTGATATTTATGCACCAGTATAATTGCTAGACTAGGTTTTCTTACATTTAATTTTAGAAGACAGTACTAAGTTTTATAAGTTCTACAAATGGTATCACAAACAAGTTATGAATATGGGAATTCCATGAGTTCTTTACAGTTCTTGACAGCATTAACTGATTTTTTTTGTTTAGGTGCACTTTGATACTTTCATGTTTTTATGCATCTCATTGTAATTTCAAGATTTCTTTCCCAAAGAAATTTTTGTGGTTATTGGTGGTTCTTTGAACTATACTGTTGAGAATTCCTGTTCTATAGTGTCTATTTAAAAACTAAGGTGTCTATTGTTATCTTGTTACAAGTGTACAGGATCATATACAGATTATTATAGATGCATGTAAACATGATGAATCTTCTATTATTTTCCAAATAGTATCTTTGGCTGATCAGAAGTTTTTCCATTCAGTTGGACCACAATAAAACAACATCATTAACAAAAATATATAAAAGCATCATTTACCTAGGAGTAATTGAATTCAACATTAGACATTCAATTTAACCTCTCTAGAAGTTTGAATAGAACATCAAAAGAAAATTTTAAAGTATCTCACTTTAAAATTTATAAATGCAAGGTCTCGTCATTTTTATAGCACAGATGATTCAATATTATTAAGGCATCAGCACATCCCAATAGGCTCATATCACATTCAGTGTACCATAAAGTTTTAAATTAGTAAGATTTGTATGCTGGGTTGTAATTGATGAGTTTAAAAACTGATTTGGAAATACAAATAATCAAGAATACACCAGGTAATCTTGAAGAAATACAAAAACTAAGACTGTAGAGAATAGCCATCTTAATTTTAAAGCTAATATATGTAGGGCAATGCCATATCCACACAAGGACAGGAAAGGTGACCAATGGAACAGAATAGTGAATCCAGAAGAAGAGCCACATACATATAGAAACTTGATTAATTACAATGCAACAACCGGAGAGGAAAAGTATCCTTTCAGTAAGTTGTGTTAGACCAACCGGCTGTGAATACCTGTTATTCTGAGTCTCACCACCCTGACTCCCTTTTTTCTGTGTAACGTCCACAAAGGCCACAGCTAACTATGCTCTTACCAAGACTATGAAGGTTCCCAGACTGTAACACAAATGACATATGTTCGGTATTTCCTCCAACTTTACTCTTCATGGTTCACAGAGGACTTTGTGAACTAATGTAATCACACTAAGAATGAACAGATAGAGAGTAAGGCTGCCTCTGAGATTCAGGTAAAGGCTGACAGAGTAAGCAGGGTGAGCCTCTTTATGATCTGGTGCAGCAGAGGTCTGAGAACACAGGCAGTGAAGACACTGAAATAGCCTTCTAGAAAAACAGGACAAGGCCAAGCAGCCAGAAAACAAACTCAGGCTAGTATCACAGAATGCTAAACCAAGAAGCAATGTGCTGACTAAAGGGGAAGTGTTCTCAACTTCTACGCTGATTAAATTACAGCCAACTGCCAGAGACTGAGTAAATTGTGTCATCAAGGAATTCTGTAGTATTGAATGCTGTGTTGTATTTAAATAAATGGGTCATCTGCTGGGGTGCAGAAACCTCATTAAAGCACTTCACTGGAATGGTATTTTTGTAGCAGGATTGGACTTTTATTATGCCCAGAAAATTCAGCTAGTGCTGTCTTTCTTGAATAAAATGACTTCCTTTCTCAAACACTACAAATCCTCTTTCTTCTCTTCCAAGGACCATCTCAAGTTCTATTTCCTTCCTGAATACTCCTCGTGAAACCCCAGTCCATGCAACGAAAACTGTTCTCAAAATACTGGTTTGCATTTTGTCCCATGTGATTTTCCAGGATTCTTTCTTTCATTGTTCCAGGTCTGCCTGTCTCCTATGCACACATCAAGTTTCCAGAAATTTACTCTGACAGGGGGATTCAATGGGAATATGCCTTGTGCCTTTTTTTCCCATTACAGTTTATTCATATATTAGAACCAGTGGCTTGTACACACACGTCCACCAGTGGACGTCAGAGAAAATTCTGTGGACTTCTTCTTTTTCCTGCTGCCATCTGGATCTCAAGAGTCCATACAACCCAGGTCGTCAGACTTGGCAGCAATCACCTTTACCCACTGAGACGTCTCCTCAGCACTACCTCACTTTATTTTCTTTACTTTCTTTTCTCCTGTGCCAAGTGCTTCAGTGTTGTATTTAATCTCAGCTACTGACCAAGGTGAATAGTAACATCTCTGTTTATCAGACAAGCAAGTGGGATTTCAGAGTTAGCATATCATAGGTCTTATCGAATTGCACAGCTGCTTACACATGCACTGGAATTCAAATTTAACTTTATTTCAAAACAATGCAGCACTGTGTCTTCTCAGACTCCCCTGTGTGCATCACATGGTACAGAAGTCTGGTCTAGGTCATTTGAATGTGCAAAGTCTACAGCTGCACATACACAAAAGGAAAGTTCATGGTATTTAAGAACTAGATTTAAGTGGTCCAGTGATGGTTCTACTACTTGCTTTTCTGTGGAGTACTCACCTAGTCTACCCAACCACCAAATGAGGCTTCTACACGAAACCTATACAAAATCATGTTCCACACCTACAGATTCGATCAATTTTGGATTGAGAGTTTCCAAGAAAAAGAAAATTATCTCCAGACTAAATGTGTACAGTTTTCTTTGTCATTAGTGTGTAAACTACACAGTATAACAGTGATTTACATAGAACCTACATGATATCAAGAGATAATTGAAAGCAAACCACAGGCATACCTAAATTATAGGCAAATTCATCATTAAATGGACATGACTTGGGCATTTGTAGAGCATGAAGGAGAGTCCTGGAACCAAACGCCTAGTAATCCCAAGGGAGAGTGAAACTTAATGTCCTCCCTTTCTCTGAACTAGTCTAACACATGAGCGTTAAGAAAGAAATAATAGCCTGGGTTTAAAGCTGGAATCTGCCTGTTCTGAGCCCAGTGATCACCAAGGTAGTAATTTCTCTCAGCCCTACAACCTCATCTGTAAAATGTATTAATGATCATCAACTCTCTGGGCCATTAGGAGAAGCCAATGAAGTTGTATATGTAGAGTTTATAGCCATCTGATGGTAATTGCTTCACATAACCATTACTTTTTTGTACACTGTTTCTGGATTAATAGAAAATGGGCATTTGTGCTCTAAGTAGGCCAAAGATTCTGCATAAACACAATCATTAAAAAAAAAAAGATTGCAAGATATAAAAATACACTTTAAACACCTTTAGACTCAATGTCTACTATATACTAGATCCAACTTGAGAATTTTTCACAGCATAATTCATAGCCATACAGCCCAGAAATAGTTTGTCAATTATCAAAGGACAACTTTCTTCTCCAGCATTGGTTAGAAAATAACTTCATCATATAAAGTTGACAGAGCCAGTTGTTTATGTTTTATTACAAAATGTGGTAAAATTATGATCACTGTAGAAAATAAAAAACTTTGGACTCAATTCATGAAGAAAGATATCTATTAAACTTCCTTTATATTAGCTGGAATGATGAAGAAAGACATAATTCTTATTTCTTTCCTTACTTGTGCCTGCATTTAAATAATGAACCAAATTTAGAGATCTATCTAGAGCCAACAGAAGTGTCTAGCATAAAAACAGTGGGGAAGGATTTTATTTCTCTTGCTGAAAATATTTAAAACAATTATTCAGGAGACAGATGACGTGTAAAAGGGATCCATGTTAGCATGTTCTGAAACACTGACGCAGACATCTCCAACTGAGGTTGGCAGAGCCTCTCATATCTGACAGTGCAATATGGACTCTCCAAGCGATGAAAGATGCCAATATTTTCAAATCCTTCAAAACAAACTGAAAGCATGGGAAAGGAGACAGATCTGGCCAAGTTAAGCTTTATTCAAAAAATATTTTCTTCCGGAAACTCATCTGAACCCTGATCTATCAAGTCAAGTACAGCTGTTCCTGGGGGATGGGGAAGTGGGGGAGGAAGAACAGCAGGATTTAAATTTGATGTTCATTAACATGAAGGGACATTTCTTGCCCCATTTAACTAATATCTTAGTTGGTACAGTGTAACAAACACTGTTCAGCTGTTAGAATCTATTGTACCTGCTATAAATTGCATCTCCATATAGCCAGAAGCCCAATAGTTGGTAAAATTCAATTTGAGTTGCCAGGGGTTGTTAATGGGAAAGATTTCTATTTATCCTCTTAATTGTTCTTTATCTAAATTATCACTGTGATGAAATCTTATGTTAACTACATTCCCACATAATCAGAAAGTCTCAATAATTTTCCACGTATAATGATGTCCATAAAAAGGGCCCATAAAAATCCTTAGGGGCAGGTTTTAAAGTTGTTTGTGTGTGGTTATTATTATTATTTTTATTGGTGTTTATATCTACCACATTTAATTTCAAAATAAATACTTCTACTTAAACTTTGACAATAACAAAGATATATAAATAACAAGCCAAAATTTATCATTGCTAAGCATACAGTAGGCTCTTACAGTATTAGTATTAGTGCATACTAATTGACTCGATTTTAGCCTTTGAATGCCTTCAGAAACTTTCAGAACCCCAGTCTGAATATAGCTCTGTAGTTAATGTGTTATGCTTATGACATGACATTGAAATTTCATTCTTAAAATTACTTATGGGGCTTATGATGTAATAGCTACAGTAAAACGCAAACAATGAATTCTTAAGTGTGATTATTTTATATCTATCCATAATTTCCAGCAGAGGTCTCCAGAGAGCAAGAAAAGTTATGGAAATCTGGAATATAGGTGCAGAAATTTAAATAGAAATTTTAACTCTTCAGCTTAATGTGGGCTTTCTTTTCACCCACGCCCCTTTCTCTTTTGATGTCTCTGAGCCTTCATCAGATAAAAGGCTGTCTAAAAAACTGATCAGAATAGACACAAGAGAACAGGTTAATCCCAAGTGCACCG
This sequence comes from Grammomys surdaster, assembly GCF_004785775.1. NCBI lineage: Eukaryota > Metazoa > Chordata > Mammalia > Rodentia > Muridae > Grammomys > Grammomys surdaster. The sequence goes on from NW_021604613.1 coordinate 22,435,179, forward strand.
GTGTAATGTGTCACAAAACAGACAATGTAATTATCTCAGCAGCCTGTTTAACCAGCTAATTCGGCAGCTTTGCATACCAGGGGTGAGCTCATCTGTTCACGATACTATACTCCCAGCCAGGACTTTTTCACCCAGATCACTAGTTTTACAAAAGCTTATAAAAGCTTGAGGATTGAGTGTTTTTTTAAACAGCCTTTCACAATCTTTTATTTATCAGGAAGCAACAGACTAACAAAGAGAATAAACTGCAGATCGGCATTGTATAGTTCCTCCAAAAAGAATGAAGTCACGCTGATGTAAATATCCATGTGTTCACTGAAATAAAATAACTCTCTTTACATGGAATCTCTGGAGAAATGCTTAACAAGTTAACAGAAATGGATTTGAGGAGTGAAGATTTCTGAACCTGGTGTCATTTTCTTAGCAGTAAATTCTCTTGCTATCAAACACATTCTGTATGTGTTTGATACTGCTGTATCCTGCTTACCTGGGGCTGAATTTTGGTTCCTACTAGGTCTTTAGTAAATTTAATCTATTGTCCCTGCATCATTATACTGTGAGTAGTACCCTACCAGATGTTGACTGGGGAGAGGGTTAAATTATATATCAAAAAAATGTACAAAGAGATAAAAAAAATACTGGCTCTGTTATTACATGGTATCACATGAAATCATAAGCATAAGTATGCATATAGGCATAAGTATCTGCACAAAGACACACATATATTTGTGTATTTATATGCATACATATATATGTTACAAATAAATACATATTTATAAATGCAAATGTCAACTAAGCCAAACACAAGAAACAATAATAAAACAGATAAACCAAATAACAGAAATTTCTACTGTCTGATGACTCCGATGGAGCCAATATCTGCGATACTGTATCTTATTATTTCACACAAAGTTCAGTAGATCCAGGAGAGTCAAAAGCCTTAAACAATGCTAAGGGCCGTCTTGAAAGTAAAGCAGAGAGGAAAGAAGACCATAATTCATAGTAAAATCTATTATTTCCATGAGCTAGTGAGAAAAGCAAGAGGGAGTTACATCTCAGGTGCAAATTTTAATCCCATTAGATTGAGATTGCATCTCAGGTTGACTGAATGGCACAACTCCATCACCAGCAAGATGTCTAGAAAGCAGTAGTGAGGAAGCAGAGTAGCATGCTCTGGACTCCGTACATGGAACCTCAGGTCTTCTGTAGCAAATTTGAAAGTCTGATGTCTGCTTGTATTCTACTGTCTTAGACTGCAATCCAATCGTATATCTCCTCTTCATACCTCTGTGGCCCTGTTATATGTCTCTAAGCTACCCCTGCTTCTAGTTTCCTACAAACTTCTCCTTCCAAAGCTCCACTAAGACTCCATGGCCTCAAGATTGCCCTGGGATCATGTCACTGCTGAGCAAGTACTGTAGCAGTGTCTGTACCTTCTGCCCTTCCCCTGTGACTTTTTTAGTCTTTTCACCACGCCCTACTTTCCTCAAGTCCCTGCTTAAACATTATCTCCCAGCAAAAGCTTCACCATTAACTTAGATACACTCTCTCTTTTCTCCATAATGTTTATCCAGACCTCAGTTACAGTATTTCTTTGCTTTTGCATTTGTTATCTCTCAAACCACTGAAGGTTTGAGAAATAGTGAAATCAGAAATTCGGTTTTATTCATTGGGGAAAAAGAAAGAAAGAAAGAAAGAAAGAAAGAAAGAAAGAAAGAAAGAAAGAAAGAAAGAAAGAAAGGGAGAAAGGAAGGAAGAGAGAGGGAGAGAGAGAGAGAGAGAGAGAGAGAGAGAGAAAGAAAGAAAGAAAGAAAGAAAGAAAGAAAGAAAGAAAGAAAGAAAAATGGTCCCCCAAAGTCAAAGTCATTCAAAGCAGTCACTTGGTACACAATTGTTGAATATTTTGCATCTCCACAGGTTATTGCTGCCATTAATCTGTCTCTCTAAGTTAGGACCTGGATCTTAATCATCATTGACTACACTGCCTGGCACCAGGGGTAAAAATGTTGCCTAACAAGTAAAAATTATTAAAATGAATGAAAAAGGAAACAGATAAGTAGAAAATGAGGTATGTTTTTAAATGAAGAGTCATTTTTAAATTAAATGTTTTTTAAAGGTTGTTAAGCACATCAAGATAACCCTGTGGTGTACAAATAAATGAATAAATAAATAATAAATTGATAAATTAATAAATAAGTAAATGAAAGGTTGTGAATCACAATGCTTAGTCTCAGTTCTCCATGAAAAGCGCCATGTGCTGCCTTTATCTTGTGTAGTTTGTGTGGATTTTGCTTGATCCCTGGCATGGTCCTTTTTAGGTCTGTCATAAACCTAGGGAAAGTAAGAAAGTAACTGTGAGGCATCTTGCCCAGAACTACGCTGCAAATCATTGCTGAGATCTTGGTCGTTCATAGCAATACCTTTCTCTTGGAGGTCTTCGGGGCCCACCTTTCAGGCTAACCTTCTGGAAATTCAAAGGTTGGGTGATTTTTTTTTAATTTGGTTTGGTTTTTGGGTTTCACGTGTGGGGGGGGATGTGTATGTGTGTGTGGGTGTATGTATGTGTATGTGAGTGGATGAATGAGTGTGTGAGTGTATGTGCGTGTGTTTTACCATGAATACCATACTTGCTGCTCTCTTCCAACAATCAAGTTAATATCATGAAATTAAGGACTTAAATATTGGAAAGATTCAGGATACCTTTTGCACATTCAACAAGTACATCATCCCCCCCACCCAAGGGACCAACTAGCATTGTCTTTGTATTCACAGATTTTATATTTGATAAAAGTCTACTGAGCCTATTTAACCCAGAAAACCAAAGTGATGCAATCCTTTACTAAAACCTACATTTCAAAGACTTCTTTGATGGATGGATTTCTTTCCTATCTGGAGCAGGTGATACATAACTGAAGCCTAACTCGGCACATGTATTTTGTAATTCCGTATCACTTTTCTAAATCAATAAGCAGTTAACTCTGAGTGGGAATATTTGGGCTTTAAAGGGGACAAAAAATTAGAGTGTGAACTCTCCTTTGTACAGGCTCCTGTTAACATATTCCATGTAGAGGCAGGTCAAACACCTTAACTTGTTTTATAGAGTCACTACCTAATATTCTTCAGCTCCTGTATAATTTTCTCTACATTATGCTTGCAGGCAATATTAATTTACATGGGTTAAAAAGGGTCATTAGTTTATTACTTAGTATCTGTGTGGCCTTTAGCAAAGAGAGAGTATTATGCAAGTGCCAAATGACAGTGCCCCAGAACCTGGATAATTAAGATTTTTCTCTATCCTTCTTTTATTGTCAAATATGCTTTGTATCTATATTTATAGTGCTCATTAGTTTAAGGTTCCTGTCCATAATGCACATGTTTATTCAACAAAATGTTAAACATCTTTATATTCAAGCTCCATATATGCACTGAGTATACATCATGCTGGAGAAAGCATAGACAAAGAAGGAAAACAATGAGCACAGATATACTTGAGTGCCATAATCATAAAATTACATAAATAGTCACAATTACTTTGCATAGTTAATATGAAGGACAAGTACCAAGGTAGTAAGAAATGTTACAGTACTTTGAAGGTTGCATCAACCTTCAAACCAAGCCCAGTGCTGTTTTCAAGTAATGTATATGCATTAGCTAATCTAACATCTGAGCCCATAAAATGTAAATATACATTACTCAACACATTGCTAAATCATTAAGAAAAAACCTGGGAATATATCCCTAAGGAGTCTTTGAAAATGAAATTTTAATTGTTAGTCATCATTTGGGTGGGTTGTGATGAAAAGCAAGGAGGGGGGTTCTCCATTAGATAGCCTTCCCTGTTATTTGTGACTTGACAAAAACAATTTAAGAAGGGAAGTATTTATTCCAGTTCACAGTTTGAGGGAGTGCAGAAGCTCCACTTAGAACCTACAGTTCAGTAGATGTGCCATGTTTCTGACATCTCCTATATCCTGGGGTCTCTAATGATGTTTAGGATTCACCTTCACAGCTTCCAGCACAAGCCATTTGGGAGCTTCATGAAGAGTGTCTGACCCTGATACACATTGCCTAGCCTCGGCTCCTTTCTGGAACCTACCTGCAAGGCCCCGCCATTCTCTCATTTCAGTATCTACACACCTACAAATCCAGCACCACATGCAAGCCATCAGGATTTGGGGGATGCCCTAGGTTCTCCATTTGAAGACTCTTTAAATGAAAGTTTACAACCCCAGGTGTGATTCCTTACCTATACCTGTAATTCTAGGATCTGGGAAGCTGAGGCAGAAGGAATTCCATGATAAGTACTATGCTAGCTTGAGACACAAAAATAAAAGCCAGTCCTTTAAAAAAAAAAGTTCTCTGTTAATTTCACATCACACACCCCAATCTCACTCATCTTTCTTTCATCCTTGCAACCTCCCAAACTTAAGAGCACTACTATGCTGACCATTCAAGGTACAGAGCCTACTGTCCCAAGTGCTGGAGCTGGTGATGGGCAGGACCAAAAATCCAAAATAAAAACAAAAACCAAGCAGGAACTGGAGAGTTGGTTCAGTGGTAAGGAGTACTTACTAGTCTTGCTGAAGATCTAGGCTGAATACCTAGTATCTCCATGGTAGTTCATAACTGCCTGAGACTCCAGTACCTGTTGACCCTATACCCTGTTCTGGCCTCCAAAGGCACAGCATGAACAAAGTATGCTTACCATGAAATAAAGATACATAAATCTAAAAATCAGAAACTAAAAAGGGTTGAAGTTAATATACCCTGTATCTTCTGAAAGCTTCCTATGACCTTGCCTTCACCTTTCACCTTCCTCATTCTTATAGTGCAAAGTATGTGGTTTCTCTTTAACTCCACTTATCCCATTAACAATTGTGGATGCTTTGCCCCCACACACCTGCTACAACTGTAAACTAACTCTTTCTCACTCTGGTTTGCTCATTTTTGGTGGCTTCTCTGAATTTATCCTATAGAACTCAGTAACGGGAGTGAGTAATAACCATGCATTAGCCTAAAAGTTAACTTGTATTGACATATCCTCCACTCGTTAATCAATCCAAAATTTCTGGATTTGACCTCCCTCGATCTTTCACGACAAGAGCAGGAAATACCAAGAACAGCTTCTAGTTCAATCTACAATAGAATCCTTGTTCTCTGAGGCTCCCTGAGTCAGGCCTCTGCCATCTGCCTTCCTTCTGGATTCAGGTCTTTCAATCCTCTACCAAAATGGCCCCTTGAGCTCTGCTTAAAAGATTTAAGGTTTCTTTCTAGCCCATGATTCCAACTCTCTCCATATTACATATCCAATTCAATTTCCTTGTGTGTGTGGGGGGGGGTGATATATGCACATGAGCATGCGTGAGTGCATGCATATCTGTGTAGAGGCTGTAAGACAACCACTATAGTTCACATTTAAAAAATGCTTGTGTATACTATCATTTATATGTACAGTGTGAAAACATATGTTCATGTGTTTGTGGAAGCTCAAGGTTGACAGCAGTTATTTTTCTCAGTAGTTCTCTGAGAAATCTTTACTTTTTGATACAGGGTCTCTCACTAAACATGAAGTTTATCAATTTGGCTAAGGTGGCTGGTTCATGAATTTCCACTTGTAACTTCCCACTGAAGTCTCAGGACTAGGGTTATAAATATAAGCCACCATGCCGAGTTTTTCCACAGATATAGAAGATATGAACTCAAATATCATGCTTTTAAGGGCAGGTATTTTACAAATTGAGTTATCTCCCTAGCCCCTATTTTAGAGAGTGTCCTCGCTATTCTAGATCTCACTGAGTAAGCTTGGCTAGCATGCCAGCCAGCCCTAGGGGTCTGTATGTGTCTACCTCACTAGTGCTGGTGTCACAAGCATGCACCACCATGCTTAGCACATTATGTGAATTGAGTGGCTTGAACTCAGGTTCTCATGGTTGTACAAATACTTCATCTATTGAGTATCTAGCCCCACAAACCAATTTCAAACGCCTTTAAACCACATGCTTGTGATTTACAATGACTCTACCACTGATAGCATGTTCTCTATCAGTTATTTTTTTCCTTACCACTGTGATTAAATACATGGTAAGAAGGGACTTAAGGGAGAAGGATGTGTTTGGCTCATGGTTTGAAGATAGGCTCCATAATGGGAGAGAAGGCAAGAGGTGGGAGAGACTTGTGGCTTGAGTATATAAGGCTGATATTTCTATTCTGGGTTTGTCAGAGACAAGAGAACATACTAAGGACATATACTGGGTTAAGCAGTTCCTTTCAGAGACCTCTCCTCAGGTGACACCAGGATTCTTGACTTTTTGGCAGAAGATAATTCCAAGATGAGCCATTACATAGCAGAGACGGAGTGTACTGAGAAGATATTTTAATAGAGTAAACCACAAGGGTTAATGCAGAGAAATTCAAAGAAAGGATAAGGCACACCCAGGTGTGGGTGTGGGCTTCCCAAGAAAGAGTGTGCTTACGTGTCTTTACAATAGCTCAAATGTCTTTACAGTAGCCATATATGTGACTTGACCTTCTACAGTTACATCTCAAAGTGTTGCTGAGGAAATTAAATGAGACCATAGGGTGGTTCCTGGGGTACATTGGGCAGAATTAAACTGAAAACAGAAAGCTCTTAGTCACAAGGGTCACACGGGAAGTTAAGTTGTTTTTACTATAAGCAAAAGGTTATAGTCTTTGAGATTCCTGGAAAATTATAGACTTACATATGGGAAAGGAATTAGACCGTGCTTAGACATGAAACACAGCTTACTGCTATTTTTCACATTCTTATTTGGAATATCACTGTGTAGGTAACCTTCAACAAATGTTAATTGTATTGGAATTCTTCATCTAGGGAAGTGTCAGTTCTAGGGTGAATGATTTTTTTTTTATCTTTCTACAACCTCTTAACTTCCCCTGTCTTTCTTATCCTGCCTTAATATTGTCAACATAGTCTGTTTCTATTAGTTATTAAAATATCAAAATGTAAGCAGAGATTCCATTTTTAGTTTCTAACAAGATCAAGTTCCAAGATTACCCCTATAATTATATTCTCAGGCACTCAAGTCTCAAAGCTTTTGTTTTTTCCCTTTCAAGAAGAAAATATCACACTGGAGATATACAACTACCCGAGACATTGTTGTACTTGGCCTGCATAGAGTACATCACACTTAGAACTATCTATGAGCTTAAAACTTCTAACAGTGTACCAAAGTGAAAAAGATAGAAACAAAAAATAAAGGGCTAAGAATAGGTGCCCTAGAACAAATACCTACAGAATCCTAGATAGCCAGTTCTCACCTCCAAGGCTCAGAGTGCTATAGTGACTCCTCACCCCCAACCCCACCTAGACTCTAGTACACCCTGTCTGTATTTCGAAAGCATAACATTATTCACAGATTACCATGTCAAAAACCAAAACTGCTCCTGGTCCTCCTTGGCCTTTGTATTTTTGGAACCAGATGTTGTTGTTGTGGTTGTGGTTATGGTTATGGTTGTTGTTGTTGTTGTCCTTCATGGTCCATTTCCCTGTCAATCGGCATTGTCACCTAAACTCAAGGTCCCCCATACTTATCATTATACATGAAGGCAAATACTTAACTAGAATTTACACTCTGACAACAATGTAAAAGAGGGCAGCTAGTGAACCCATTTGTATTCTTTGTCTCTTTTGTATAGGTTAATCTCCAAGCATACAATTTATTTTAAGACATTGGTTTCTTCATACACTGGCTGGACCTAGGACTTCCTGCACATATATATCAGATGTGTAGTTTGGTCTTCATGTGGGTCTTGAACAACTGGAGTAGGGGCTATTCCAAAAGCTGTTGCCTGTATGTGAGATATGTTCTTTTAGCTGGGCTGCCTTGTCTGGCCTCAGTGGGAGAGGAAGCACCTAAACTACGAGTGCTTGGTGGGAGGATATCTGGGGGGAGGGTTGCACCTGTTCAGAGGAGGAGAGAGCCGATGGAGGAAAGATTGTCGGAGGGAGTGGCCAAGAGGAGGGCATAGTGAATAAGTGTAAAATTAATTAAATTAAATTAAAAGAAAATCATTTCAAAAAAAGATTTGAGGTTCTTAAGTACTTTCATAGATAGCCACGATGGACACTGAGATAATTAATCTTCCTCTGGGTATGTCTGTGATGGTGTTTCCAGAGACATTTAACTGAGGAGGTAAAACCTGCCCTGAATGTGAAGAACAACAGTTTATGGGTGTCCTGACTTAATCTCGAGAGTGGAAGATTGCAGGCTGAACATCAGCAGTGACATCTCTCTGCTTCCTGATATCCAGTGTGATGCGAGTGACAGGCCAGCTTACACTTCTGCCACCACCCCTTTTTGGTCATGATAGATTATATCCCCTCTTAAACCTTGGGCCCAGTCCAGCACTTCCATTCTTAAGTTGCTTTTGTTAGGTATTCCGTCACAATATAAAAAATAAAATACATACATTGCCTTGATTATTGACCTAAAATATCTGCCCAATCTTATTTATCAATTTCTTGGGTAGTTATGGCTTCCTCCTTTTAGACTGCAGACCAAATATCACCTTACTTTCTCTGAAATTCCATTCCCCTAATCAACTCCATAATCAATCTTCTGTTATCACATCACCAAGGAGTCATCAGGGAAGTGAGGTCAGGCCAGGAAGTGAGGGCAGCCTTGGTGTGAGAGATAATGCCTTGTCTCAAGACAAGGTGGCTGGACATTTCATGTCTTGAAGGGTCTAAATTAGTGACCAGTGAATCTCAGATCCAACCAGAAGAGATCCATATGACACAGAATTGAAATCAGCAGACTGAAGTCAGTATGTAAGTCAGCCAGGGGGAAACGGGCTAAAGACGGTCAGAGGACAAGGGATTGCTGGATTGTTGGGATCAAGAACAACAAAATATCCTGTGTGGTATGATTACACAGCCCAAATATGCACAAACTGAAGATGTGACTAATCCTAGGAATAAACAAGACAACTCTTATTCTATTTTAGGTATGGTGTTCTGCTTGTGTGTTTGTATGAATGGATGTGTGTGAGAAAGACAGAGACAGACAGACAGACAGACAGACAGACAGACAGACAGACACACAGACCCACAGACAGACAGACACACAGACAGACACACAGACACACAGACACACAGACAGATAGACACACAGACAGACAGGAGAATCTGACAATCAATTGCAAGGCCCTGCCTATACTAAATGCTACTCCCCTGAACAATTTTTTTTTTTTTATTGTTCTAGTATTGGAGGTTGAGCTAGGGCTTTGGGCACTGTCAGCCTATGCTCCTACTTCGAGTAGTCATGTGTGACTGTTCTACAGAAGAATTATAGCAGTTAAACAGATACATACTTCCATTTAACCCTCAATGTTAGCTTGCATAATAATTATGCAACTCAATATATACTTGGCTTATTTTTCTAAGTATTATTACTGTCCGCCAACCTGTATGAGCATTTGGTATATAATGTCTGTTTACATAGAAATAATGTACAACTCATGTGAATTGTAATTGTAACAATTGTAGTTATAACTTGTCCTGCCTAGTTTTATGTCAAGTTTATGTAAAAGCTAGAGGCACCTGAAAGAGGTGAACTTCAATTAAAAAAAAAAAAACAGTCTTCATAATATCCAACTATGAGTCATTTTCTTAATTCATGATCAATGTGGGAAGCCCAGCCCTCTGTGGGTGGGACCATCTCTTGGCTGGTGGTCCTGAGTTCTACAAGAAATCAGGCTGAGTAAGACACTAGGAGCAAGCCAGTAAGCAGTACTCCTCCATGGCCTGCATCAGCTCCTGTCTCCAGGTTCCTGACCTGTCTGAGTTTCTGTCCTGTCTTCCTTTGATGATTAACTGGAAGCATAAGCCAAATAAACCCTTCCCTCTTCAGCTTGCTATTTTGTCATGGTATTTCATCATGGCCATGATAACCTTAACTAGAACATCTAATTTTTTTCTTTTGCATGTTATTTTTTCTTCCCTCTCTCCCCTCTTCCTCAATTCTCCTTCCCTCCTTCTTTTCTTACCTATCTTCTTTGTCACTGGGGACTGAACCCAGGATTTCATGTCTGCCACACAGGCACTCTGACATGAAGCTAACACCAGAGCCTCAGGCTAAAATGTTTGGAGTAATTGTGTACACAACTCAACATTAAAAACTCTCATCTGGCACCCAGATTGCATCTTTTATAGCTTACTGGTAGGGTCTAGAAAAATAGAGAAACAGTTTCACTGGCTCTTGTACCAGTTAGAAAAAAGAATGAAGATATTGTTGGTGCAGTCTTTGCCAAGATTACTGCTGATTACTCTATGTTAAGTGCCCCGTATCTCCATTCTACTTTAATGTTGATGTTAATTTCTATATAACATAACCAAACATGGGCATGAGGTTAGAGGTAACACTATGTGAGGCCTGAGAAAAAGACCTATAGAAGCATAAGATACTAGATATGATTAAGAAATTTCCACAGCCTCCAAAGGCCCCCAGGCTTGGTTTGGTTTGGTGCCAGAATATGTCATGTTGACAGCCAAAAATCATGGCTTATTTCACTTTTTTTTTAATAGAAGTAAGCCTCCTGGCATACTACACCTGCAGGTTACATCAACAACCTACCACAGGGGTTTGACAAACTTCACTTGATGCAAGCCAGTACTCGACATAAAATGACAGCCGCTGGACTGATATAATAGGATAAGACAGTCATCTTTGCCTTGGCAGAAGAAAAAAATACGGGGGAAGATGAATTTATTTCGCTCTCTTAACCAACTGAGTGATATTCTTAGCTTGATCTTATTAACCTTCTGTCCATTTTGTTCTAAAAGATATTAGGAAACAATTAAGGAAAATAAGTGAAGATCTAAAATAACAAACAGATTTTCCTGGTTGGTTTTTATTGTCAACTTGAAACAAGCAAGAGTCATCTGGGAAGAGGGTGTCTCGTTTGAGGGGTTGCATATGTCAGATTGTCCATGGCCCCATCTGTAAGAGAGTGACTGGTGATTGATGTGGGCAAGCTCTCTTCTTGGTTAGTTTATATTGTCAACTTGACATAGTCAAGAGTCACCTGGGATGAGGGATCGCACAGGTCATTATGGCCTGTAGCCTTCTTTGTGAGAGACTGACTGATGATTGATGTGGGAGGGACCAGTCCACTGAGGGTGGCACTACCCCTATGCAAGGTTGAGGGTGTATAGTCATTGCCAAAATGTTAGGAGCTTAAAGAAGAAAAATTAAAGAATAGAGGGAAGAGTAGATCTGCTTTGAGTCTTAGTTAAGGCTCATCAGCAGAATACAACTGGGATTTACCCAACTTCACTCAAAATATTTATTTTAATAAAAAATAACAAAATAGGTTTTATAATCGATATTTTTGACAATCTATTATTCATGTTGTGATTCACTTTAGAGGTTTATTACTTTTATCTCAAGAAATGAGCTTTGTACTTCAGGCTACACTTTTCCTTTCAGGGGTAGCATGCACACTAACAGTTCCCTACCTCACATCTGTACCTACCACCTACTCCTAGAGGGTTGAAAACACAGATCATGAAAGGACTGGTCACCCACGATCCTATCACAGAGCTATGGGACCCACATAACAGCCAGATGGAGTAGCACAAGTCTCTGTAACCCTCAGTATGTCCTTACAGGAAACAAGGAGGCAAGATAAGGATAGCTTTCTGAAGTTGACAGGCCAGTGAACCACCCCTGTGCAGTGACAGAAATCTCAACAAGGTAGAAAGGCAAGAACCAACACCCAATGGTTGTCTGATTTCAATATATGTGCTTTGGTATTTGTGTGCCCATACCCACCGACTTTAACACACACACATACACACACACACACACACACACACACACAAACACACACTTTTCCAGGTTTTAAGTGACCACATGCTTTAAAGAATGATAAACCTTGTCATATCCTTGGAAACTTTAGTTTACTAAACTTATATAATTTTTATTCTCCTTGGCTGTGATATGTTTTTGGAGGAGATATATTAAATTGTTGGGCTGGCGGTTTACAAAAGAGAAGCCGTACAATGGACACATCATCAAACATCATAGACTCTTGAGTCAGTCATAACTGACCTGCCCATTGTGATAGTTCATATCAACTGCAGATTTGATAGGATTACCATGAAAGCAAATCTCTAAAGTGTGTCTCTGAGGGAGCTTTCAGATTGGATTCATTAAAGTGGGAAGACCCACCCTAACTGAGGGCAGCAATCATCCCCTGGGCTGAGGTCCTGAAGTACACAAAAGGAGAAAGTGAGCTGTGTACAGGCATTCATCTCTCCCTGCTTTCTGATTGCTCTGCTCATGATGTGATAGGCAATCTGAGACTCCCATTTCCAGGATGGACTGTATCATTGAATTGTGAGGCAAAATAAACACGTCCTTCATTATGTTGCTAGTGTTGGGTATTGTACCCCAAATATGCATAAACCAGTGAGTTCACCCACCTTTGTGCTTCTTGCTATACGATTATCAGATATATTTTCCAGAGTTTCTGCTTTTTAAAGCAAAGAGTGTTCTGAGTGGCATATTACATAATCAATGGGTAAGGTCTGAGAAAGGCAGACTTTATTCAGGTCAAACTCCATGTCGGATATTCTGTAGCCCTTATTTTACTGTTATTTTATAAGAATGCTCTGAGATGTCCCGTGTCCCATATTTAAGCTAAGTTTTACTCAAAATCCCAGACTTTTCTGCCCCTCTACATATAATTAGGAATCTTTACCTAGATTTTAATGAGTCACTAAGTGTTGCTTTAGCCTTCACTGATATTACTTCCTATGCTTAAATGATTCTCTTATGAATGTCACATTTCTACAGGGCAATATAGAAGTGTGTAGTTGAGCCATGAAACAAGGCAGACTTCAAACTTTAGCATGTTTATTGACCAGATGAAGTACAATAGATTACATAGATACTAGATACCATCAATAAAAGACAATAATAGTATCTACCTGCTAATGGGTATTTCAAGTAGTACATTACATTATGCCTGTAAAACACCTAGCAAATACCAGTACCTATTTAGTCGTCACAAATGGGCTTTGTTCATAGAATGTTGCTACTGCAAAATACACAGTCAATTTTTTAAAAAATTGCATCATAGGACATTAGCAGTAGAACAGAAAGAGAGCAGAGCTAGAATTCTATGCTACCATTGCATTGAGAGGGGAAAGCCTATAATTCTGAAAAATAGCTCAGAGCAATATATAAAAATATATAAATGACTTTCTTTTGAGTTATGTTAGACAGCTAAACAGAATGAATTTACGTTCCCCATGAAACTTATGATGAAAATTACTTACCATTAATGACTAGTTAAGTAAAGACTGTTACAGAACTGTTTGGGGGAAGGAGGGTGAACAAGATTAGTTAAAATATATAAATGGGAAAATTATTCTTACATTTTCCTCTGTCTGAATAGCAACTCTATAGTTTTATGTAGTTAAAGGACACTGGACTTGGAATTTTAGAAAAATGTAACTGGAATCCAGTCCTTTCTCCACTATTGGTGCATTAACTAGGTACAAGTGGATTGTCATCTTTAAATCTCAACTTAATCTTTAAAAGAGGGTGATGGTGATCTCTTGCTTTTCTTACAGATTGATTCTAAGAAACTGTACCCCAAAGCATTAAAAACGTTTATCACAAATGGCAGAAACCTCAGATTCTGCATTCTGTGACATGTTTTTTATGGCTGTTTCCTTAAAATATTTACTCATTTCAGATTCTGAGGTGTCAGCATCCTTTCTGAAATCTTGCTGTATAGCACAGTGCAGGCCATACATGGCTATAGATTCAACCAGCCTTTCGATGATGATGCTCTTTGAAGGTTTTCTATCTCTAGAGATGCTCACTATGCCTGCTGCAGATGATGGAATACAGCTATAGACTTAGCACAAGCTCCTCAGTTTGAGTCATGGTTGAAAACCATTCAGTCAAGAAATCAGTCAGACTGTCTGAAAAACAAATGGGTTAGAAAAGAAATGCCAAGATGACTCAGATTCAATTCTGAAAGTCTCCTTAATTGATTCCGCCTCTGCTGAATATTTACTAAAAGTGAAAAATAATATTGGCTATATTCTTTTTGTGGACTTTCTTCCATACAGCTGTGACGTCTGAGAAACACTTGGAACTGTGCATAGAAAACCCATAAGTAACAGCATCATTCTTGCCTACAATTGTTTCTGTTGTTCCACAAAGGCATTAAGTAAAATGAGTTGTTTTCCAGGAAGTCAGAACACATTACAAGTCAGTAAAGCAAGCACCACTACTCTGTTTTATAATCATCAGTTTCTGTTCAAGTCCAGAATCTCTATTGCTCATAGAAAGTGTGCTTTAAATATTGGTCGTGGCCCTAGGCTAGTAATAAATGACTACAAATTCAGTATGAGGCAAAATGGTAAGGGGCTGTGCAGAAAGCTAAGGTGGGTACTTATTTGGAAAAGTATAAACTCTATACAAGAATAAAACTCAACCAGGAGCAAAAGGACTATGTACCAATCACAGGTGCAAATGTGAGAAACATGATGCCCAGAAAATATCAGAGAAAAGATCAGAAACAATTCCCTCTTCCTCTTTCTTCCCTTTGTAGTCACACGTCTGATATTAATAAGATATGTTGCACTGATTAGCTACCTTTCTGTTGATTAAAAACTTTAGCATGGTTAATACTTACAAAAGGACTTATGCAGTCTGGGAATATTATCGTAGTATACAACTAGATTGTAGAAAATGTAAATGCCCTGCTTTTCATGTAAGGGACAGGCTGTTTTACTAAGTTAATGCATACTGTATTATCCTACCTACAATGAACAGGTTTTTGTGTAGTTTCATGCAGAGAGGCATGGCTTGTTTGTCAACCTAGCAGTTACAAAATTATATATGATTATGTTCCTAACCTGAATTTTCCTTGACACTGAGACAAGCACCTTCTCTCCAATGCACTTCTCATTCTTCTCATGTCTGTGTATGTCACTTATCTTTCTCTATGTTGTTGCCTTTCTCCAACTCATTTGCATAAAACTAATGTTCTGTTCATTTAGTATGTTAGAATTCATCTCCAATTTACTCGAAAACTTTTTCCCTTTATTTAAGTGACTTAGATGAGTTAACAGCTTTTCTCCAATGTTAGTACCTTTTGTCTCTGGTTTAAAGACACTTCATTGGAAGACAAGAGACACTCTATAATTTTCCCATTAGTGTTTTAAATAATAAACATTCAAGAGCTTAGTGCATCTAGAATTGATTCCTGAGCATGATGTGGATCCCTTCATTTTATTATAAGCCATGCTTTGTTATTATTAAATGTTCATTTGCCTCTGTCTACAAAAGTGAATGCCACATGAACGCAGGTGGATGCAGAGGCCAGAAGAAGGCATTGGATCCCACGATGCTAGAGTTTTAGGTGGTTGTGTGCTGCCTGTGAATGCTGGGAGTTAAACTCGGGTTCTTTGCAAGAGCACTGAGCAACTCTCTAGCCCCAACCGTGTATTGTAAATTATGATAGAGTTCTCAAGACAGTACTTGTCTCGAGTCATACCTAACTTGTACAATTTCCTGTATCCTAACAATATCGTACAGCATCTGAGCAACTCTGTAAATTTCTTCTTGAAAATGTGTTCTATTTCCTTGAGCTACTGCTCTTCTAACTCCCCTTTTCCTTTCTGGCTGCAGTTTTACAGCTTTCATTGCATCCACTACTGGTCTCCTGTATGGTCCATCCTCAGCTATTCCTCTTCTCCTCATTTAGTCATTCTCTTTGTCCTTTGCATATTCCTACACCTGTTCTTAGACACCAATGTTCTTAATACACAAACATTTACAACTAACTCAGCTAGCTAAATTGTTCTTTCCACAATGATATATTTCTGAATTTATTTATTTATTTATTTATTTATTCATTTATTTATTAGCTAGTTTCTGAACTCCTGGTCTAGTCTAAACATGAGTAGTGTCTGCAAAATGTCATCATCAGCCATCTGAGGCCATGTTGATTCCTTTTCACTCAACACCTACTATAGGGAGGTTGCTATCATCCTTATTTTTCACTACCACTTCCACGCTATCACACATTTACATAAAATATCATGATCCTTTGAGAGTGTATTACTCTTCTGTAGGAACCCATATTTTCATTGTAACTTTATTCATCGATTTTCTGATCCTTTCTCCTTTTGCATTAGATAGGCTTCTCTGGAGGAGTAAAATTTATAGAATCAATGTATAGCAGAATGGGATTTATTAGATTGACTTACATGAGTACAATCTGCATAGTTCAATGATTTTTGTCTTTCATGCTGAGGAGGCTGAGAGCATATTAGCCACTGAGTCTTCAAGGCTAGTTGTGTCAGCAGCCCCAATCTGGTATGAGAGTATGAAGAGTTCCATGAGAATCAAAAGTCTTCAGTATACATTTGAATTCTGAAGAAGCTGGGTATTCCTATTAGTGAAAGAATGTAGCAACAACTGCGTTGTTGAGGGAAGACAGCAAGAAGGTAGATGAGCGTCTCAGCAGGATGTGAAGACAGTGAGGGGAAAAGCAAATCTTTTCTCTAAGACATGCTTTTCTTTGGGCTGCTACTAGAAGGTATTGCTCACAACTGAAGCAGGTCTTTGCATTTCACATAAATTGAACAATAAAATCCTTCAGAGCTATAGTCATCAGTTTACCTCTTAGCTGATTCCACATCCATTCAAGTTGAAACCAATATTAATCACTATGCCATGTACTGGCAATTTTAATATCTGGCACTTCGTCCTCCCTGTCACAATTCTTTCATCTTTAAGGGTGTCATCTATCTACTGTCCATGCATTGAATGTTTGTACCCTCATTTCCAACTCATAGGTTGGAAATCCTAATACTAACATGAGGGCATTCAGAGATATAGTAAATGTAGGTTATTAGATCATGGGGAAGAAAACTTTATACTGGGATTTATGTTGTTATCAAAAAGGGCTAAGGGAGAATTCTTACTTCTTTCTCTATTCACAAACACAGCTAGAAGATGATATCTATGTAAAAGAAGATGATCCCATACCAATCACTGGACCTATATATATCTTGACTATGAATTTCTCAACATTGGTGTTATTGGCATTGTGTGCGAAGGTATTCACCATGTATGGGATCCAGGTAAAGGAATTGCACCCTTTTCTCAGCCTAGTATATCCCATATGTCCTTTGGTCTGGTTTCTGTTATAATTTTAACATGCCCATGTGTCATTTCGGTCTCAATTCACATTGACAAATGTATAGGGTGGCACTCTTTCTACTCCCGAGAATAAGTCATGTATCAGTCTCCACTGAATGGGTGATGGTAGAAAGATGGTGTTTGTGGGTGCACCCTGGCACACAGTCATCCTTCATCCTGAAAACTGAGTCAAAAGGTACACACAAAATGGAGTTTCTAAAAGCAAGGTACAGCCTGAAATAACACTGCTTTGTATGACATACAGTAAGTTATAGCAGGATCCAGCCTGGTCTCAATAGTCCTAAATATTTTTAAGTCAAAACTAAATTTATTGGCTATGTCTATCTTTAATCTAAGCATAAAGATTATTTATTCTGTTAGGAAGGTTGACCATAATCCCAGAACAAAATAGTACTAGAAAAATACATTCTCACCATTTCCAATGTTTCCTGTATTACAATACCACATTTATTGTTGCTGTTTGTTTATTTTCCTACTGACTCTAAGCATTAAGATGACAGCAATGAAATCTGTGTTGTTAATAACAGAACGCAAATGCTGAATACAAGAATTAGTATACAGTAGGGACCTAATAACATTTATTTAACAAATCAAAAATAAACACTACAATGACACCTCTCAATCTTAGCTTAACACCAAAAATTCTGTTGTGTGGTTTTTTTCAAGCTATCTTCCAGAAAGGTCTGCCTCTTCCAGAAACTGCTGTGCCCGTACACCTTATACACAGTCATGCTGCTAAAACTGTGTCACCTGTTTCTTATAGAAGTTCCTTTCTCTCTACCTTGTGTATTTCTACTTATGCTCTAAGTCTTATATAAAGAACAATCATTGGTATAAATCCTTTTCTAATTCCCTCAAACTACTTAGATATCTTCCCTCATTCACAAAGAACATTGAACACATTTCTAACATAACATGTTAACACATCACCACTATTCTAAGTCTATTTGTATTCTCATAAACATACAGGCTACCTAAGAAATAACTTTTGGAGTATTTCATTTTGATACAATGCCTAGCATAGTGTCTAAAGAAACTACAGTCTCAACAAATATTGGGGTGGAAACTACGGAGATTTCTCAGTAAGTATGGTGTACAGTGTGGAAGTATAAGGACCTGGCTTCAAATCCCCAGAACTCACATATATCTAGGCATAGATATTGTATCATAGATATGATTTCATGGCTTCTACTTTGATATAGGAGAAAAATAAAAACAAAAAACAAAACGGAAGGATCCCTAGAAGCTCACTGGCCAAGTCTAGAATGTACAGCAGAAAAACAGCTGTTTTCTTGGAGTACTACTGCAAACGAAATACCAGATGAAGATCAACCCTGAAGTTCTCTTCTGCCCTCCAAATGTAGACTGTAACGGATAGGCTCCCTGCCACACACACTCACATAAACATTTTACACACATACACACACTTTATATTCTATACACTTTAAAACTAGTATCAATGTAATTACAACATGCAATTTATTTAAATATATATAAATAAAAATTTTGACTGAAGATGACTATAAAATATGAAGGTACTACAGGTATGTAGTCAGGAAATGGGGTATCTTTCTTTGGTATATCATCTTTCAGGTGATAACTGAGGTGATTTCCTCATTGTAACACATCTGTTTCCTGGGTTTTCTTAATTAGATGGTGAGAAAGACAGACAGACAGACAGACAGACAGACAGACAGACAGACAGAATGAGTACTTGATGTTTGTAACAACTGAAAGATGTACTTCCTCATATGAACTATTAAATACTGCTCTTGGTAGTTAACAGTTTAATGGGTCTTTGAAACTCTTCAAACACTAACCCTTCTTCTTGAGAGTTGTGAGGATTAAACAGGTTGAAATTCATGAAACAAACCAAGGTATGCTACACAGATGTTTGTCATACTACAAATCATTATTTTTATTAATTCACCAGACAAAATTCAGGTATAAATCTAAGTTTTAAAAAATATATATTTTGATTCAAAACAAAAATGATTGTGCAATAATGGCTCATTTTATGCAATTCATTTTATGGAATTAGCAGCAGTTAACATTACAATAGTAAACATTATTTAAGAAGAAGTTAAACTATCCAACCTAGCAGTTTCTCGCTGTGTATTCTGGAAAGTAACACAGATTTCTTTTACTACAAAGGCACTCACGTTTCTTGAAACTTTACCAGTATGCTCTGATTAGCACTACCACTGGACATGACATCTGCATTTAGAAACCTCAAATGCCTTGCTATTTAAGCTTTCTTTTCTTTCAAAGGCATCAAACTACTGAACCACTTAGAGTAAAAAACTGACATTTACCTTTAATTTTCTGTATCTCTTCAAACTAGGTAACAACAATAATGATTCTAATGAAGAAGATACTTCTTAAGGAAATCCGAAACATAAGAGTTAAAGCATTAGCACCAACACCCTGTCTTCTGGTCTAATGCCTTGGCTGAGACCCCTCCTGGGCCAAGTGTCCTAGATAACACATGGTAGAGAGGCATATGTTTGTGACTTAGACTACTGTAAGCATATGTGGAAGAACTCTGAAGAAAATTACCAAAGCAGGAGAAAGCATAAGAAAGTTCTAAATTCTTATTTATCTTATGAATGTTGGCCCACCCTATAAGGAAAAGCTAAAAATAATTTCCTGAAGCTCAGCTCTGAAGACCGTGTGGAAAACAGGGACTCCATTTTCTAGCTCCTTGTGGCACCCAGCACCTACCAGCTCTATCGCTCTCTTCCACCAGCCGTATTTCTAATAAAGGAGATTCGGGACTCCTCAAAGAGTTCTTCTTTTCCTTAACAAAATCATTACATGAGTCTATTCTTATCTGACAGTTTTTATTCCTTCTACTGGAATGTCTGGTTTCAAAACTCTCAGACTCAAAAAGACAAACTGAGATAGAAACGAAATGAATCATTTGAGAGGAAGTGTCAATTGAAACATTTCTAACATTAATGCAAGAAGTGGAAATTCAACAATGAGACTTCCAAAATGTAAGTCTTTCTTAGTGCTCTTTAAAAATGAAGTCTAGGGAAAGGTAAAATCCTCATTTTCCATGAAAGTAATCTCTCTTCAAATTGAAAGAAGTTGTAGTCTTTAAAAAAAAAGTATTCATTTTATTACACATTTTAAAAATTTTATCAACATTCTTTGTTTTCTTTTCTCCTATGCCAGTTAAAATCTTCTCTTTAGAACACACAGTAGACAGACTGTTAGACATTTTGAATTATTACTACCCTGACAAATGGAAGACTCCTTAGAAATATCCAGATAAGAAGAGAAACTTAACTCAAGCAGCAGAGTTTATATGAAGACAGGAAGTGACCGGGCTGAAGCCCAGTACCACCTGTGAGGTGACCTTAGGAGACCAACCGGGAAGGTCCAGCTGCCCCTGGGGTAGGATGCTAGATTGCTCGGCTAGGCTGGTGAATTCAGAAGCATTTGTCCTTCTCATCTCTCTGGCTCTGGGGAAAGTGTGGATAGTGGAATTGATTCAGACTTCTCAGCTTTTACTAATCACCATGTAATGCCGCTAAGATGGGCAGGTAGTATTTTCAGTCTCATGTGTGAGTGTTGGTCGTTAGATAATATTCAACTTGGTTATCTGGGAATGAACTCCTATTTCCCTTTCTGGCCCCCGAAGTTTTTAACCTCTAGTTTCATTCGGGATGTAGAAGGATGGATGTTCATGGTTTACTAGCTTGCAAACTCTCTGATGTGGGAAGGAAGTTCGGGACTTCTGGATGTTGAGTCTCTGCCTATTGTTTTCACATAAGGATAGCCTTGTGGTCTGCTCTCATCTCTCTGGCCCTTGCTTAGGAGGAAGGAGCACTACCGGCAGAACGCCTTCATGGTTTTTTTTTTTTTAAGTAATACAATGTTAATGCAGCCATAAGCACAACCAATGAAAACAGTAGGGTCTTGCAATCATTTTTAAATATGTTCCCCTCTCCTGAATGAGCATACTGTGTCCAAAAAGGAGGAGAAGAGGGGAATGAGTGATAATTTTGTGACCAGTGTCATTTATTTACCTAGAAACTGCTTTAGAACAAAAGTCAAGGATTTTGTAAGCACAGAAGTGCAGCTTTGTTAGTTGATTCAATGATGAAAGGGAGAAGTGATGTGGTCCAGTGACTGGTACATATAACATATATTTCAGAGTCAGCAGTTCTGAGCCGTAATCTCATCCAACTGTCTTTCTAGATGATGCAGATTATTTACAAAATGTGACCCAACTTCTCTCTTGTTGGCCCCTACCTACGAATACAGTAACAATCATAACTATGCACACAGATGCATAGACACGAAGTTCTCAATTTTTTTTGCGCTTCAAAATCCTAGGAAAAGACGAGAACAAGGACACTTTTGAGATTCTTTTCTCACTCTCTCTGTTTTTTTTTATTTTTTTATTTTTTTTATTTTTTTTATTTATTTATTTTTTAATTTTTTTTGAACACGAAATGCTTTTTTATAGCATGTTTTACAAGGAGAGGGGGTAAGAGGGGCCAGGTGGTGGAAAAGTACAGAATCTTCTTGGCCTCTGCCTTGAAACATGTCATGGTCTATACGGTACATTGCCTTGAATTATGATCTACCTGCTATTCTTCAGAAGATATGGTACACTGCTTGAGTTATGGTCTCCCTGCTATTCTTAAGAAGATATGGTACACTGATTTGAGTCTATCTGCAGTTGCCAAGCAGGATCTTGCAGTTGCCAAGCTTCAGGGGACATTGTGCAGGTGGGGAAAGTTAGGGGGTGAGGGTAAGGGCGAGGGTCCTGGCTTCTGGCATCTCCCCCTTCTCTGTTTAGTTAGAGAAGGCGTCTTATGTTCAATCCCAACTATGTGAGTTTTGAATTTGGATGTCTAATTATGGGGGGTCTTAGACAAGTTCACAACCCCAAAACACTGATGTGAGATGAGTCACATAGATGGTCGAAGGCTTTAGGCTGTCGACGATGGGCAACGTCAAAGGACTCCGATGTGGGTGAGAGGAGGGTGAGAGCCCTGTCTTAGGCCATGTAGGCTGCACCCACTCCCAGCACCACGCACTCCTTTTCGGCTGCATTGGGTGGGCCCCTGGGAAGTGGACCTACAATAATCCCGTCATTGGGCTAACTCACAGCCATCCTAGTCTCTTGTAAATGTTCAAGTTACTAACCATTTGTCAGTTTGGGGTGTAATATTGTCATAAAGGAAGGCTCCCCAATGTTAGCGGCCATAACAAGGGCGGCCTTGGTTTAGGCAAAAGCCAATTTTTGTTGGGGTGATCAAGAGGACAAGCTCTCTAGCGAGAGAAACGAGGGCAAAGCCAGGCATACCAGGAACCCTTCTGGAGGGCGTGGAAGTCTAGGGGTCGACCGTAAGGGGAGGCAAGGGAGCTGGCAGCTGTGTCAGTCTCCTGCGGAGTCACTTCTGGATCCTCTTCAATTTTCAGCTGATGGTAATGAACTTCAACAGTCTTCTTGATGGCAGAATCAACCTGGTTCCGAGGACGACAGGTCGCGGGCGACAATCTCTGTCTCACTCAATTTTGATGTCGTGTGCACGTCCTCTCAATGAGGGTCCGTCCGGAGGGGTCCGTGCCTCGAGCCCCACGTCTGGGTGCCACTTGACCAACCGGCAGGTCCTAGTTATTCATGGGGGTGAGGAGGACCGCAACCTGCTATTCTTCAGAAGATATGGTACACTGCTTGAGTTATGGTCTCCCTGCTATTCTTCAGAAGATATGGTACACTGCTTTGAGTCTATCTGCAGTTGCCAAGCAGGATCTTGCAGTTGCCAAGCTTCAGGGGACATTGTGCAGGTGGGGAAAGGTAGGGGGTGAGGGTAAGGGCGAGGGTCCTGGCTTCTGGCACATCTGGATTAGAATGTCTAACAGCAGGCATCACAGGTGATTCATTTTTACCTGGAAAGAAAAAGAAGGGGATTCTCAGGGAGACTTCTCTTCCCTGGATGTAAATTGTTATTCATTGTATTTATGGTTGGTGTCTTATTCCTAGTTCAGCATAATGGGGAAAGATGTGTTCCAAGTACCTGTGCTAAGCAATGGTTCAAAATCCCAAGGTTAGTGGCAACATCTCAGAGAGATTCGTGGAGATTTTTCAAAGCTCCATTTCCTTTTAATTAGCTCTGTCTCTGCCTCAGGCAGCAACTTCAGGGAATCAATAGGCTAGAACAAGTGCAGACTGTGTAGTATCAGGGGTTGCAAATGTGTTGAGACTTGTCACACCTTGGATTCAGATTCTAAAACGTGAACAGCACTGGTTGACGAGTGTTCACAAAGGAGAGTTTGACCAGAATCAAGTCACCAGCACTGGGAGAGTCTAACCAGGATTCCATGGGTAGACTGCCATTACTTTTAGCCACATGTTGTCCTTTCCCTAAGTCACAGAAACAGCATATGTAACAGAGCTAGCCAGGCACTGATGGGATTTATATCACACTCCAGAGAAGTTGCCTGCATGAATTTAGTTGAGGTGCCAGAAGACTCCCCAAATGCTTCTTCCAATCTACATGCACTTGATTCCTCTGATTATTTCACCTGTCAGTAAGGCTTTATCTATACCCAGAAGAAGATATTTTGGGCTCAGTACTTGAGTTGTATGTTTTACTCCATGTGGCATGAATTTAATTTGTGGTGTTATGACTTCTTCATTTATCACAAACAGGAACGACAAGCAAGGCTGGCAATAGTTCTGCTAAGTTACCCCACAGTGAACTTGGTTGTTTGGAGTGCCAGTCTCTAATGAACATTTCCTGCTGCTGTACCTGTTGAGAAAAAACGTTCTGGATCAAGCTATACAAAGACAAGGGCAAAAAATTGCAATGATTTTTGAGCATTTGTTATTTATAAATTAATAGAACTCTAAAATTCATTTTTTTAAAAAAAAATCAGACAAGTGACATGGAAAATTGCAAAGACAAAATCTCGGTAATAAATCAGTCAGTAGAACAGATTAAGTGACAGAAAACTCCATTAGGGACCCTTCTGTTTAAAGCTTCAGGCTATGTGGCCTTGAATGTCTAAAAGAATTGTGAAGTATTTAAATAATACCTTGAAACAGGAGTAAACATATTTAACTTCTATATTAAATTGCTTTGTCAAAATATTATGTACAAAATACTTTGGGGTATGATATCATTAAATTTCAAGTGTCAGGTTTAATTTATAATCTGGAAAAGCATGATAAATACACAAGTAAGTATCCGAAAATCTGAACACACAGAAAAGGAGTATACAAACTATATTTTTCAACTAATATTTGGACCCACTGCTTTACATTTCAAAACAGTACAGAGAAAAAGTTTATTTAAAGATTTAAAAATATATGTTGAGCACTACAAAGCTGGCTCAGCCCAGAAAATGCTTGCAGCCCAGTGAAAAGTGGTATAGAATGCTTGGTAGCCCAGGGATGGGGAGGCAGACACGTGCAGAGCCTGTGGCTCCCTTGGTTGTTTATCCTGACAATGAACACAGGTCCCAATAAGCTCCCTTTCTCAACGAACCAATTAGATACTTGACCTGAGAAACAATACCTGAAGTTGACTTCTGCCCACCACATCCATATGCACATACTGTTGTACACGTTTACACACACACACACACTCACACACGTTAAAAATATACATTGAACACTGTAACTTAAAAATACAACCAGCACATGGCTTTAAGTGACTTTCTGAATGTTTTGGGCCTTTTGTAGGATAATAAATCATACAGTGTTGGTCATGACAAAAACAAAAAGGCTTAATTAAAAGAAATCAATTAGCCAGGGGTGCTGGTCCACATCTTTAATTTCAGCATTTGTCAGGCAGAGACAGGCAGTTCTCTATGTTTGAGGCTAGCCTAGTCTACAAAATGAGTTCCAGGACAGTCAAGGCTTCCGTACACAGGCTTCTTTAGCTCAATATTTTATCATAGCAACAGAGAAGCAGACTAGAACAGCAATGAGTACCAAGAGTTGGGGAGGAGCATTGCAGTGCCAATATGCAGGTGTTGTATTGGGAGGGATAGTAAAAACTCTTGGAACTTTGAGCTGGAAAAACAAAGAGATTGAGTGCTCTAAACTTAATCTGCTTACTATTAAGGAGTTTGACAGAGTGCCTTGAGAAATGCAAGGATGGAGGCTTGACTTGTGAAGCTTCAAAGGAAAGGTTGAGCATCCCCACAAAGACTATCCGGGCTATTCCTGTGATTCACTTGAATTAAAAATCTATGAAAGCAATTTTGGACTGTTCTAAGAAAGCCAGTGGATGCTGGCAGGCTGGAGCTGAAAACATACCAGTATCATTGAGATGAAATCTAAGGGGGTATTTCCTCAAGATCAGCACATACACTGTGGACCAGAGAGGACCAAACACTGCATGTCAAGATGTCACTTGAACTTGGCAATGTGTAAGTTTCCCATACATTAATAGTTCCAGTTTTGAAAGCACAAAGGGGTCATGGAGAACAAGCAGCTGATGCTTGATATTACTTGACAGATTAAGAAAAGAAGGATGATCATCAAGAATACAAGTGTGGGTGAAGCTGGCATGAGCCAATGAGTCAAGTTGTACATGTTGCTAAGAGCAAAACTGGGATTGTGTAAGCTCTTGGAGTACAGAAGATCTAGGTAAATCCCAGATGTTGGGCCCTTAAGTCTTTTCCGTTGTGAGGTTTTGGGGTTGCTTTTACTTGGTTATAACCATGCCTTGTTTCTTCTTCTTGGAATAAGAAAATAAATTCATTTTGGATTTTACAGAAGCTCACAAATCAGAGATATTTGGACATTTAAGGAGAATTGGAGGGTTTTTTTTAATTTTTGTGTTGGGCTTTTAAACTTGGATTGTATTTTATATTCATATTAACATGAGATTTGGGGGACAAACAAGAAAGGAAAGGTTATAGCTTAAGGTGATAATGTTTGTGTATCAAGATGACAGTTGACAAAGGATGAAGCATTCTACTTATTTCTCTGGTGAACTTGAAATAACTCATAAGAGGAAACATTTAACTAAGGAGCTATCTCAGCTGCACAGGCCTGTGTGCATATCTGTGATTGCTAATGGACACAGGTAGCCGAGCACATTTTGGACAGTGCTTCCCCTTGGCTTGGACAGTATAAGAAATGTAGCTGAATATGGGCCTGGGTGTAATGTACTAAGCAGAATTTCTCTGTGTTCTCTGTCCCAGTTCCTGCCTCCAGGTTCCTGCCATGAGCACCTGCTTTGGCTTCCCTTGATGATGGTGTATAAACTGTAAGATAAAATAAAACCATTCCTCCCAAAAGTTGCTTTTGGTCAGTGTTTTATCTCAGCAACAGAGAAATAAATTAGCACCTATATCTACAGATTTAACTGTTAGAGTCTACAAGCTGATGTGTTTACCCTTAGGCAATATGCTATGTTTTCTTTTCCCTTTGATATCTATAGTTCTGATTTTACTTTTACAAATTTATTTTTGCAGTGTCACACATGTCTCTGCTCACATTTAGAAAATGATTTGGATCCATTCCCCAAGGAGGATCACTCTCACTCCATACAATTCCAACAGAATGAAAATGAACTTAAAATATTGGCGTAAATACTGAAATTCAAGAGAGGCTTTGATGTGATATATAGTTTTCCATGACTGTATTTCTATCTTATGTCATCTCCTTAATTGGTGGGTAAATTTGACAGCTCCAGAAGCAGAGGCACTAATAGCAGTGTCAGGGACAAGGATTGAACAAGCTTTTCTCCAATACCCCTGTGTCTCAACCAGGGCTGTAGCAAAGGTCTAATTTTAGTTTTTGGCTCAACACCAAACACCTGGAAATGGTGTGCAGCCAGAGAGGAGCACAAAGCTAAACAGTAGGAGAGCAAGTACATCTGTCTCCTCTTGTTTTTCCCTTCTCAGCTATTAGGTAAATAAGGTAGTTATTAGGTAAATAAGGTAGTTATTAAATGATGACTTATGCAAAGCCTGCAATTTTAGTGTTCACATTTCATCCTACCAACATTTACCAGGCTGCTCAGTACATAATGTTTTGATAATATTTGTATGAAAACCAGCATGAATTCTTGATACTGACTCTAAGAATGGCTATGAATCTGCGATTTTTTTTTTTTTTGAGAAAGGATGAATACAGGGAGCAAAGCTAGTATTGGATTTAATGAAATGGAAAATTCAAATCTGCTAAGTTTTCAGTTTCTGGATTTTGCTTGAGTATTCCTTCACACAAGTGCATGCCATAGCACTCAGGACTCCTGACTCCATTTCTTCACCCACAGAAACCACACTTCCTCTCTCTCCCTCTCAATTCACCAATCCACAAACCCTTTAACAACCCCTGAAATATGGAGACATTTCCCGACATCTCCACAAATATAACAGAAAGCTTTCGTGGTCTCATGTAACCAAGCTTATAACCATGTGCACGCCTCCTGTGACCAAGAAAATCACTCATTTCTCCAGCGTGTCCAATTCAAGATTCTTTTCAATAGAGTACATGGGAGGTTGAAGGCCAAATCCTGTTGCTACAGATACAAAGGAATCAAGCACACAAATCAAGAAAATCAGAGCAATGCCATATTTTATCCAGTGTTTTATACTTTCAAATATAAAGTTACTTTTTACATTTTGTTTTGATTGGTTTTCTGGAGAAAATGTGTAACTATTTCTCTCTAGTCTCATAATGGATATACATGAATGTGAACTATAACCAACTTTAGTAACATAATTATGATCTCATATGTATTTTCCAATGTATCCTACATAAATTATCTACCAGGTAGTGATGTATAGTTTTATCTCCGGCTTTTATTAATAAAACTACAGTTTTTAAATGTCATTTCATATTTTATTGTTATGTAGCCACATTGTCTTGGTTCTTTTGGTCCCACCAGTCCATTTCAGACACTGAATAAACATCTAAGCTGTGGGTACAGTCTAATGTTTTTCCCTTTAGTGCCCTCTTCTCATTTCCCAGTGTGTGACATTTCAATATGAGAACAGGAATGGAACCTGTTTTCCTTTTACACCCGTAGCACCCAGGGTGTGGAAAGGTAACACCTTGTGTCATTTTGCTAGGACTACCACAACAATACCAAAGATGTAGTAGCTCACCCCATATATGTGCGTGAGTGTGTGTGTGTGTGTGTGTGTGTGTGTGTGTGTGTGTTTGTAATAGTATCAGTGGTTTTGGTTTCATCTGATTCCTCTCTCTATGACTTGGCAAATCTTTCTATCACGTTCTCAGATGCACTTCCCTCTGTGTCCACAGATTTCTCTCTTCTCTAAGGAACAATGGCCAAGATTATGGTGGGGCCCACCCTGTTTAGTAAAATGTAAATCAACCCCCTTTAAAAAGACTTTATATCTAAATAAAGTCACCTCCAGAAGTATCAAGCATTCAAACTTCCACATATGAATTAAGTGGGAATTGTGGCTCAACTCCTAACATACCCCTTGGGCAACAGAAGTTGAAAACAAAATTGATGAGTAAATTCTTCATCCATTCTTCCCCTCAATAGATGGTCTTGATTCATATTTTACCCTATGCCTCTCTGAAAGTCAGGGAAGCAAGTGGACACTGAGTACAATGGTCTACTGACATGTCAACTTGCTGTTGGCTCACCTTCCATCCTTGCTTGGCTCCTAATGCTTCAAAACTTGATCTTCCCAGGAGCACAAGTATCTATAGAAAGCTTAATAGTCACTTAACAGTCTAGGCTGAGGCACATTACCTCACTTGCTAACACTCATCCAATATAGGTCTTAATACTTCTTTATAAACAAAGAAGTGAGCATAGAAGATAAATGAGTCGGTCAAGGTCACACAGGGAGAGCGGTGTAAGAACACAACTCCTTTGCATCCCAGCATGCACTGTCTCCCAGGTGCTATAATCTCTTAGCAATTTCTATATAGTATCAATATAAAATTCAGTCCATTTTTCCTAGCAATTAAAAAAAACTGCTTAAGTAGACTAAAGCTAAAGCAGACATCCCAAGAAAGTAGTACATCTCCCTGTCACAGAAAACTAGCCTTCCAATGCTTTCCCAAACCTTCCTTTGATTTGATCATCCTTTTCCCAAGCTCTCCCTGGTTTTGAAATTATTTGTTTTCAATTACAAAGTATACAATGTCAGTATTACATTTTATACAAATTACAATAAAATACAATGTCATCATTATTATCACAAACTATACCTTCTCAAGGAAACCACATCTTACAGTCCAATTAGGGGGGCTCTTATATCTTAATCAAAGCTAAACAGCTTAATTGTTCATTAAACATGAGAGTAATTTAGTGTCCTGACAGACAATCATTGTTTCCTGAAAATGCAAAATGATGAGGTGCAATAAATGTAAACTGAAATATTGCCCATGGAAGCTTATTTATTACATCATCTAGCTAAAAACATTCATAACTGAAATTTATTGGTCCATACTCCCTTTGTTATAAATATTTTATGTTCTGCCCGAGGGATCCATGTCTTAGCATTTAAATGTCTCAATCCTGTGTCATTAACAGGAAGAACAAGTTCACTGGGTGGAATTTTTACCCTTTACTTCAGAATGTTACAATAATAGGCTATAAATATGTTATAATTATGCCTTTGATCACTGCTGTAGTTTTCTAGTCTCAATGAATACAATTGAAAAACTAAAGTGAGATGGTCCACAAAAATGGCAATAATTGTCTTTAAGAGTCAGCTGAAAATCATATTAGTGAAGTAAAAATATTTGATATTTGAAGTAGCTGCGATGATATGCCATTTTTCTGTTTCTCCTACCTTCGTGTCAAAGAGTACTTATACCTATCATCAATTGTACATCTCAATGGTGATTGATGTTCACAGTCTTTACCTCTTTTGTTCCTCAGCATCTTAAACATCACCCTTGGGGTTCTGATGGCAGCCACTTAAATCTATTTTTTTAAAAAAAAAAGTAAAAAGGAGCTCAGCCAATTATTCCATGTGTAAATTTGTTTTGATTTTAAATTTGGAGATGCTGTAAAATTGTACAAACACAGTGAATCTAGCTTCTTACAGCTGTCCATCTTGTCATGGGTAGTGAGGAGCTACATTAGAGAAGGCACGGCAAGAAGAGAGCAAGGGACAGAGGAGTGAATGGCAGGTGACCCATCTAAGAAATGCTCTGGCACAGAGAACATGTCTGATTTTACCTATTTCCTTCCACATTTCATTTCCTTATGTTAGCCCTAAACACAGATTACTTCAGAGTCCAAGGATCTGTAACTTTCCTAGACCTTCAATTCAGCTATGATACCACAAGCTGCTATCACTCATCTTAGGCTTATAGTAAAAATCTACTGATTTTTTTAAGGTGGACATTTTAGAGTTCTAACTAATACGCCTTTACTGAGATTTCTCTCATATGCCAAATCAATTGTGAACATAAATTTTCGAGACTTACTGTCATGGTCATTGTTGATTGTCAACTTGCTGGATTAGGAATCGCACAGGGACACAAGCCTCCGGGTACACTTTTGCGGAATTACTTAGATTAAGTTAACCTTACGGCACATCTGCTAGTGAGTATATTGATTCGGTAGGAAGGCCTACTCTCAAACTGGGTGGCAGCATTTCCTAGGCTTTTATCCTAGAATGTGAAAAATATAGGAAGCTAGCTGAGTACCAGCATTGATTGTTCACTGACTCCTGATAGGCTGTACTTTCAAACTGTGAGTCAAAATAAACTCTTCCCCCTGTTCTTCTCCTTTTGTCAGGATATTTTATCACAAAAAAGTAATTAAGACAATTACTTTTCATTCTTCACATGAGAACATAAAGACAAAACCATCCTTGAATTTCAGTTTAGTGAAATTTGAAAATAAAACTCGGTAACCAGTTGCATTTTAGTGTCTTTGTTTTCTTCCTGTGATGAAATATACAAGACTACATAATTAGCAAAGGATAAAAATTTAGTTCTTAGAGTTCTTGAGCTTACAATGTTGAAGAGTCTGGCAGGTTTGTTGTCTGAAAACAGCCATTTGGTCATAGATGCCACAGAAAGGACAAAAGAGGATGACCAGTTAGCTCACAGGGCAGAGAGTGAAACAGATGGAATCCATAAGAACCCGGATCCTACCCCAGTGGTTCTACCTTCATGGCTTGCTCATCCAAAAGTCTCCTGTTCAAATACTAACTGTCCTAGTTAGTTTTTATTATAAGCTTGATCAAGGGATACCTTGGGAGAGTCTTAATTGAGGTATAGAATAAATCAAATAAACCATAGCTGTGAGAACTATCTCAACTGATTGATGTGCAAGGGCTCAGCTCATTATGAGCAGGACAATCCTTAGACTTGAGGGCCTGGGCTGTAAAGAAAGTTGGCTGAACACGAGCCAGAGAGAGTTAACCAGTAAGCAGCCTTCCTCCATAGTTTCTGCTTCCATTTATGCTTGAGTTTCTGCCCTCATGATGGCCTGTGACCTGGAAGTGCAAGCTGAAATTAACCCTTTCTTTCCATAAATTGCTGTTGTCATGGCAACAGAAGAACAAATTAGAGCACTGGTACACACTGACAATTAAATTTCAAGACAATAATTTTACAGACATTCAAACCACAGATTCTGGTACCACATTATTAATAGAAAAAAATACACAGAAAAGAGAAGGATTGATCCCTTTTAATATATATAAATGCGTTGCCAAGAAAAAATTTTTTAAGAAATATTAGGTTTGAAAAGGTTCCTAAGACCCTTCTTTGACCATATTTTTAAATATTGGCTCCTCTAATCTGTTGATAGTACAACACTGATTTTGGTTATCAATAGTAAATGAAATACATCGATAATATTGGTAGACAGGTTTTTTGTTGTTCTAGTGTCAAAAATGTTTATGACATTTGAGGGATCTGTTGTAAGGTTAGTCTTTGAAGGTATAACCTCGGTGAAGATTGCAGAAATTTAGTGACATAAGAGCTTAAGATTTTAAATATGACTTAAGAAGCCTATTTCAGGGCTTGGTGGTTAAGAACACTTGCTGTTTTGGTAGAGGAAATGGGTTCAGTTCCCAGAACTCACATGGTAGCTTATAACATCTGGAACTCCAGTTGCAGGATATCTAAGGCTCTCTTCTAGCCTTCTATTGTGACAGGCATGCGCATGCTACATACATGTAGACAAAACACTTACTCATATAAAATTTTTAAAAAATCCCTATAAGATTAAACATCTGTTGATGCCAGACTGCCCTAAGAAAGAGTAAAACTGAAGGGGAGGGCACCATATAAATAGGTTTCCTCAGAGCTCCTGAGGCCATTTGCAGCATTCGTCCCAAATAAGTTTGCTGAATCAATAAAGACAAGTGGTAAAGGCATGTTAACATGGAACACTGACAAAGCATTTGCTACAGTTTGGATGTGATTGTCTCCTACAGCCTGGTGTTTGCAATCTTCATCTTCAGTGTAGAACTGAGAAGGGGCCATGTGGTACCTTTGAGAAAGAGTAAAATAGGAAGTTATTAGAAGACAAGGTCATGAGTACTCTTGGTAAGGGTTTAATGCAAATCTTACACTAGTGAGTGAGTTTCTGCATGAACAATTGCTATGAAAAACTAAACACTCTCTTCCATCCCCAACCCTTCCCTCTTTCTTCCTCTTTCCCCATCTCTCCTTTCCACATATCCATCTAACCTAGTCTTCCTGCTGTCTCTCCCTGTCCCCTCTGCCCTCATCTGCTATAAGATGCCATCCACTTTAAGATAAAGTTTTTTTCCTTTTGATGTACCTCATCTCTGTTGTATGTCTTTCTGTGTGCATGTGTGTATGTATGTGTACTGTGTACATGTGTTCCTGTTCATGTCTGTGTATATGTGTGTTAAAGGTATGTCCACCAATGTATATTCATGTCTGGAGGCCAGAAGTCTATGTCAGGTGTCTTTCTCGATCTCCACCCTATTTTTTAAGATTAAGTCTCTCATGGAGCCTGGAGCTCACTGATTTGGCTAGCCAGAAAGTTCCAGGGATTTTTCTGTCTTTCTGTCTTCATCACTGGGATGACAGGTGGTCATCTTTTGGATATGCACACTAGAGATCAAAATTCAGGTCCACGTGCTCCATCAGCAGACATGTTGCTAAGCCATCTCTTCAATCTTCAAACATTGTTGATAAAAATCATAAAAGGTACAGAAGATAGTTATAAATTCTGGTATTTGTAGGAGGAACCTTTAAGCAGCATGTTGTTCAGGGTGATCTGTGGTTTACTTTAGCTGCTTGAGAGAGAGAGAGGGAGAGAGAGAGAGAGAGAGAGAGAGAGAGAGAGAGAGAGAGAGAGAGAAGAAATATTTTTAAATTTCTATGTGTGATGAAAAGGGAAAAGAAATGGAAAGACACTGAAGTCTCCTAAGTCTTGCCATGGGAAATAAAATAAAATAAAATAAAATAAAATAAAATAAAATAAAATATGTATATTAAAAAGAGAATGGCCAAGTTACCATTTGCTATAGAGGTTAATACAGAGGGAAATCATCTCCTGTCCACCAAGGTAATAGAAGAACAGCCTTCAAGAATTATCAGCGATCTCCTGGGAAATCTAGGAGCCTGATTCCCAGGTTTTGAGATACATAGGATCTCAGCACCAAATTCCAGTAGTGTCTCACCACCCAACTATAGTTCAAGCAGGCCAAATGTGCTTCAACTCACAGTTCTTAAAAGTTCTAGCAATAAACTTTGGCAACAATCATGACACGCTATTACTATGAGCACACAAATTCAGGAACTAAGGGCCTATGTTTTCACTTCAGTTTCTGTTGCTTTGGTTAAAACATTTGATTTAAACATCTGATAAAACTTAGAGGATAAAAGGATGTATTCTGTTTATAATTCCATATTCCAGTCCAACACTGAGGGAAATCGAAGCAGGAACTCCAGCCAGGCCTACTTGCTCCTCTTAATGGCATTATCTCCAACCAAAGAACTTAATCACAGCCAAAAAGTAGAGCAGAAACCATGAAGGAATGCTTCTTTCTGCCTCACTTACAAACTTGCTTCCACTCAGCTAGCTTCCTTATACAGTACTGGACCACTTGTGTAGGGATGAGTTTGCCCATACTGAGCTGGGCTATTCTACACTATGGTAAAACCATCAAGACAATCTCCCACAGACATATTCACAGGGCAATCTGATCTGAGAAACTCTTAAATTGAAACTCCCTTCTTAAATAATTGTAGCTTGTGATAGAGATATTATCACACACTCATACACACACACACTCATAAACACACACACACACACACACACACAAAATAGATTTCAATGATTGTCTCAGAATGCTGGGGAACAGAATGTTGCCATAGGGACATAATTCCCACAGAGCCCTCCCGAGTGAGTTGCAAGTGGAGCCATCCAAGAGCCTCCAAGACCACACACAGACTTACAAGAGGACCACAGGATGCAACTCCAGCTTCGGAGGAGCAAAATGATAAAAGAGGTGCTAAATAAACTGAGCCCAGTAGCCATGGTAAAGATCGTGTGTCCAAAGTAGAAGACATGAAGTCAAAAGAGATTACTCTGAAGTTTTAATGTTATCTACGCAGCTAGAGTCTAGCTTCACTTGAGACCAGTTATCCCTACTTGTTTGGCCTATGCCTATCTTATTGTTGTATTTTAGAAACATGTAGATTTTAGTTTTATACACATGGGGAGAGGGGAGGATATACACTGATGTCAAATTATGCCTTGAATCTCATATTTATATCTGATTCACATAAGACTCAGGACTTTACATTTTTACCTAGGTTTGGGATATGTCAAAATTCTGGAGCAATTTGGGCACAGTAGATATATTTCATATGTTAGAAGATTATATATTTGGGGATCTAGAGGGGAAGATCTGAATATGCCATCCCAATGGTATGTGTCAGAAACTAGAAACCTAATCTCCACAACTTTAGTGTACAGAAGTATGGCCTCTTGGGATCCCAGTTAAGTCATGAGGATTAATGTTAGATATCTAACAGCTGGAGGCTACTGCTCAACAGCTTGCTCCCTCATAAACTCTCACTCTCTACTGTAGGATGACACAGCAAAAATAAAATTAAATGAATGAATGAATAAATATATAAATAAATAAATAAATAAATAAATAAATAAATAAATAAAATACTCAATGAGAAGTTTCTTCCTACAGCAGATGGGAACAAATATGGAGACCCACAGTTAGACATTATGCAGAGAGTAAGAAATCTTGGAACACTCAGCCCTAAATGGGATGTCTCTATCAAATTCCTCAGGGATTCTCAAGGAAGAGAAGGCAGAAAGAGTTGAGCCAGAGGGAATGGGGGACACAAAGAAACCAAGGTCCTCTAAATCAATGTGAACAAAGTTCATATGAACTCATAGAGACTCTATCACATGACCTCTATAGGTCTCTACCAGGTCCTCTGTGTATATATTATAGCTTCCAATTTAGTGTCTTTATAGGATTCCTGAGTGTGCAAATGAGTGGGCCTCTGATTCCTGGGCCTTCTTTTGGGATTTTTCTTCTTCTGTATGTCTTGTTCAACTCTGATGTGATAGTTTTTGTTTTATATATTTTATTTTGGTATATTTCATTCTATTTTAGAAGCTTGTTTGTTTCCTAATGAAAGACAGAACGGGAGTGTACCCAGACAGGAGGGCAGGTGGAAACTGGAAGGAGTGGGAAAAGGGAAAATCATAAGTAATCAGGAAATATAATATGAAGAGAAAATCTATTTTCAATAAAAGGAAATAATAAAAAATGAATACCCCCCCCAATGAGTCTTAGCCCCTCAACCTTGAACCTCCATGCTTTATAAATTACTTCTCAAGTAATTTTTATACCAACACAATTTCAAAGAAAAGCCTCATATAGAACTAACAACAACAACAACAATCATATTAATAAGGTCAAACAGGAATAATATCTAATCCTAAATGGACTAAGGCAATAGAAACAACCTTTATTAAAATATTTACCACAAAACATTTATTCTTCTGAATAAAGATCCACTAGAAATATATTCCAAGGACAAGGCTGAAGAATAATGAACAAGATTTATTTTTATTTAAAAATACAAGATAAATTTGGGTCTTCTGCCAGGAAATAGAGAGATGGAAGATGATTTCAGAAGTTCACATAAATGCAATTCTAATCGTACAACTGCAAATAATGAAGCCACAGAGGAAGAAATGGGTCAGATAGCTAAAAGAAACCAATGTGGTTGCTGAGCTCAGACTCTGAAGGGACACACATAAAATCTGGGCATCACTGGTCCTCCTCCTGGCTAGTCTGAGAATGCAAATGCAGGCATCATAGTAACCACCAAGAAAGCTGTGGAAATAAACTCAGGCAAATGTCTCCAGAACCATCAGTCATATGTATTAAGACAAGGTCCACCTTTTCTTTATTCATTATCTAAGTCTTCCTCAGTTTGGTCCCAAAAACCACATATTGCTCTAGATTTTTTTTCTGCTGAAAACTAATGTCTTTCTCTGTATAGAGGACTCAAATGAGAGTGACATAAAACAGCTTCAACAAATTAGGAACAACATTTTCCCTTAGAGCTAGAAGGGAAACCTTAGCTGAAACCTAAGCTTAATGTACACTTTTTAAATATCATAGCCTTCTCCGTGAATTCAAAACGTCAGACAGCAAAACAAAAACAGCACTGTCAAAGAGAAATTCATATAAGAATGTGGCTTAGAATTGGAGGATTTACGAAGTTTTTGGTAGTAAATCAGTAGAGGGGTTTTGGCTTTGGTGGCTTATTTTTCTCTAAAATGTTTTATTATTTCAAGAAGCTAAGGAAAACGTCTTTGTTTGATATTAATACCTTCAATGATAACAAAGAAAACAAGCCCTTCTTCTTCCTGGATGAAAAAGGCAAAGCGTATTGATATGGGAAACCTGGCGTGTTAGCTGAGTCTGAATTTTCTCTAGAGGTTTCTAAAGAGCCTGTAAATTAGAGCATTAAACATTGCCGATGGCCTTTGAAGAGTTCCAAGCAGCAGTGGGAAAGAAAATCATATGCTGAAAAATAGTAGCCAATCTTGGAAAATGGGACAAATGGAGCCGTAGCAAATTAGTGTGAAGTGTTACATTGATTTCAGTTAAGGCTTTAGAATTTCTTACACAGAGGAATAGGTGTGGAGAACATAAAGAACCAATGATCAGGAGGAGTCAACAGAGCCTCACAAGAACAAATCTGACTCATCACAGTTCATTCAGCATGAGTCAGAGCCCTGGCAGGGAACGAGAACACACACACACAAACACAGAGACAGAGAGAGAGAGAGAGAGAGAGAGAGAGAGAGAGAGAGAGAGAGAGAGACAGAGAGACAGAGAGAGACAGAGAGAGACAGAGAGAAATAGACAGGACTCACCATATAACCATGGGGCAGTGTTAAGGAAAACCTACATGGATGCTGAGGTGGCTGGTGGGAAAAAGTCCCACTCCCAGCAGGACTGACTACAAAATTTGTAGAGCTCCTTTCAAAACAGATGATTGATTTCAAAAATAGGAGTCACAGAGCATTAAATTAAACGTGGAGCCTTTCTTGTCATACAAACAGAAAGTCCCTGAACCTTAGATGTCAAACAGTAGGAAGGCATGACCATCTGAGAATTTACATCGAGTCTTAACTTTATCTCTTTAGCCAAGGAAGAGAGCTCATCAGAGGGACTCTCAAGCCTTCGGAAAGAACTAAGGCACTTATCCGATGCTATACACGCTATATTCTGTGTGGCTGTAAGAAAGGAATCTGGTGAAATCTCATTCCCCTACTCTCCTGCAATCTCCTGTTCATTCTGGACAAAGGAATCCAACTAATCCAGTACAAAGGACACAGTTCCCATGAGCACAACACAGGGCAGAGTGGATGGAGAAGCAGGGAGGTCCTGCATATCTTTGTGACATCATGCTATCAAATCTATGAAACCTGTAAGTCTAGCCTGTAAAGATTTTTACAGAGGCATGGGACACTTATGAAAAGTTTGTCTTGGAAAAGGTGGGAAAGTGTGTCTTACAGGCAAAGGTCAAGAATAGTTTAAATCATTATATCCAAAGGTACCGGGAGCGGGATTGAATACAAGCTGGAAGGCAGGTAACTGAGCACCACAGTGTCTTCTATCTTGTTCAGTCATTTACTATGGAGTCACAAAGAGCTTGTTTATCAGGCATGGCTTGCAGATGCCTGGGAAGGTCATTGAGGAACCAGGAAGGCAAAGTTAGAACCCAAAACTATGACAACAGGTTACAGCACCGAAATAAAAGATCTCGGCAAACAGGAATAGAATAAGCTTAACAGAAGAAAAAAAAAGGCTTTATATTTCTTCTCAAAAGTAAACAGCCATGGGCATAGACTCAGGTTGAAAAACTTAATATTTATCATACATTAGGATGACTCAGACAAGTATAGTGGAAGAGAAAGGCTTGGGGTGAGTCACAAGAGCAAGGATTACCCAAAAAAAGCAGATTAGATTTTTCGGCAGCATTAATTTAACAAAAGAGGTGATAATCCAAATCCCAAATTGGGTTGCTCACCCCACACCGGGAAAACTGGAGTTGCTTTTGAATGCCACAGGTGTCTTGTGACACATTCTGAGAAGAGTAATTAGACATAGTGAAGAAATTTCTAAGTAGAACCAACCCCAAACGCTGGCCTGGCTTTAGTAAGTAATAGGATGACAACTTGAAAATGAAAGTTTTACTCTAACTGCTCTATCGATAAGCAAACTAAGGATAAGAGACATACTCGGTGGAAAACAAGTTAACTGGATGAAGCTTGCTTCCCTATGCATCCTCACCCCCAAATGTGGAGGACAGAGAACCTGAGTCAAAATCTCAGTCCTGGGCCTGTGCTGCTTGCCCTACTGGGAGACAGAAGACCCCGGCTGCACTGCTACCCACAGCCTACAGGCACAGCAGTCATGCCTGGCAGCCAGCAAGAGGGCAGGGAGACAGCCCTGGAGCTCCTATAATAACATGCCATTGCTCAATAGGGCTAACTCTAGGCTCACCTGTACCTACGGAGCCATAGCAGCTGCAGTCCGTACTGCTTGACCTGCTGTGGGGGGCAGGGGTTGCAAGATGTCAGTGGAGTCCAGTTGTGCTTATTGAGCCAAGCCATACAGTAGCCAGCATTGAGGACGGGATGGTGTGCTGTGGCCTGGAGCTTCCGAGGAAATACGTCAGAAATGAATAGGACTGATCCAAGGCCCACTAGCCAGTACCTAACATGGATGCACTGTAGCTTCCGCCCTGCTGGGAGTTGTAAAGCTCATGGTAGCAGTGTTGCCCGCAGAATATAAGCACAACGGTCAACCCTACTGAGCCTCAGGGTGGCAGACATTGAAAGCAAGGAGGTATGTAGCAGCCAGGAGTTCGCACCCAACCTGTCCCTGGATGACCTGCCTAGCTGCCACATCACCCTGACTCTGGGCAACAGCAGGATATCTGAGACAAGACTTGGCAGTGGTTCAGTACTTACGGTGCTTCAGAAATCAGAAACGTTGAACCAGACCAATAACTCATATTGCAGTCTTGAATGCCACTACAACAAATGAATATTCAGTGGAGAGGTGAGAAAATTAGAGGAATAGAGTGGTGAGAGGGGCAGGACCAGAGGCATGATGGGCAGGGATAGGTGTGAGGGAAGCCTGGGGTGATAAAGGAACATGTCCTTGCAGAGCAGGGCTAACTGAACGGAGTGCAACACTCTGGAGCTTGGACTCTGACTCAGCCCCAGAATACACTGCCCAACTGCACCATTATCCTGGTTCTAAGCAA
Source organism: Grammomys surdaster (assembly GCF_004785775.1). Taxonomy (NCBI): domain Eukaryota; kingdom Metazoa; phylum Chordata; class Mammalia; order Rodentia; family Muridae; genus Grammomys; species Grammomys surdaster. Next base: position 22,475,163 of record NW_021604613.1, read on the forward strand.
CAGCAGGATGTCCAAGATGAAGAACTGTTCATTTCTGGATTGGACCTCCTCTAAAGACCTCTATGCTGTCCCTGGAGGTCACTTTGGTATCTGTAGTCCACAACACCAGACCATATTGAAGCCCAAGTTTCATGTGGATTTCCATGGCCCTATAGCCTCCAGGAGCCTTGGTAATGTCACTGGCCTGAGTTACCACTCAGACCATGTGGATATCCATAGCTGCAGCCTGAACCCATGTTGATGTATGTGACCTGCACTGTCACCTGAGACCGTGTTGATGTCCTTTGTTTGTGCTGCTGCCAAGGGCTGTGATGGTGTCCATACCCCATGCAGCAGCAGAGGGATGTGTTCGTGTCCATGGTCTGTAGTGTCACTGTAGACCATTCTGAGGTCTGTGGCATGTACCGACATGAGAGACTATGTAGATGTCTCTGGTCCACACCAGAAACCATATGTAAGTCCATGATCTATGCTCCCTCTGATGGTAAAGGACAAGGAAGCTACTTTTTGACATGGTATTGATGACTGCAGGCTCACAGTTGAGAAAAAGGGACATAGACGACTTCTGTGACAACACCTTCCTCCACCTAACACCTCAAAACCATAACAACCTAAACAGAAAGCCATTGAGAAGTCTTAAAAATTGTGATGCTGAAGTGTAGCTCTCCACAAGTGATGGCTTCTGACAAGAGTGTGGGTAGGGAGTACTCAGTTTTCCTTAAGGGGCAGGTCACTGGCAATTTGACCATGCTCCAGTGAGTATATGTGCAACACTATTAGACTTTTTAAAAAAATATTAGTTATTCATCTTCTTTTGAATGGGGAGGTCCCAAAGGTTGGAGGTTGGGCCTGGGAGGACTGGAAAGCAAGCATGTTCAAGGTTCATGATTTGAAATTCCCAAATAATCAATACAAATATTATTTTTAAAACCTCATTCCTTTTGGGAGGGAAAAGTGGCACTATCTCACATGCATTGACACAATTACCACACAAAACAGTTATTGCTTTGCCATGGTGACATACTTCTGAATTATCTACCATTGTGTACATGGAATGGCCATGTGCTAACACATAATGAGAATCATGCCTTGGTATTGTAAATAATTGAAGGGATTTTAAGGCTAATATAAGACAAAGGACACAAAGAGACTAATAGTCTCAAATAACATTAAAGACAGCCGTATCAGAGAAAAATGATGACGGTCTTCTAATATCTTAAGATCTAAAACAGGGTATTTAAAAATTAGAGATTTTAACAGTCCAATTTTCTTTCTTTTTCTCTCTTTCTTCCCTTCCTTCTTCCATCTCTTGTTCCTTTCTTCTTTCCTTCTTCCTTTTCTTCTTTTAGACAGTACCACAAATATACACTATAGGGGTGCAGGCAGGCTCAGCTGATGCTCCTGTTTCCTGAAGAGAGAACCGACTCAAGGAAGCATTTCCCAGTACTAACACATGGATGAGTATAAGAACACAGACTAGATGCCGATATAGCAGAAGGACTACTCAGGCAATACAAGCAGTAGATAGGTGTTTGGGCATTTAATGATCTCTCCCAACAATGAATTTCCACGGGTTACTGTTTCATCACCCAAGCATTTATTGACTACATAGTCAATATGATTTTAAAAGCTGAGGAAACAAGTAAATGGAAACAAGTCTTTTTCTCATAGGGTATAAATCTGATAAGAATAAGAAAATGATGATATAATAATAAAATAATAAAATGTGTTGTGCCAGTGAGGGTTGCAAAGAAAAATAAAGCAGGTTATAAAAACTGCGGCAAGAAGGGAAAAGCACAGGGATAGGAAGGTCAGCAGAGGCCTCTCTAGCTAATGAGCACACTCCCTCATTAACCACAGCTATATTTTCAGCCTGCGTGCCTTCTTAGGGTCCTTATCTCTCTTTCACATAGTGCTTACCATCTACATGGTGAACTCTTAACTCCTACAATCAGCATGATTCTCTAAACTCAGAAGAGGTTCACAATGAAACTATTAAATAAAATTTAAAATCTGACTCTGCTAAAATCTAACAGTCTTGGCTTAGAACTATCCATGGTTATGGCTCAATATCTTATAACTGTACAATTCTTTCTCCCAAGCCAAAATTTTTAATACTTTGTTTTGGTTCTGTTTTTATGGCCTTAGGATATTTATTTCAGTAGAAGGGACATAGTTATTCATCTCCATCTCCTGCTCATCTCATGAAATCGATATGTCACCAACTAGATATGCCATCCAGTTCATTTATTGAGGAAAAAATGAATGCTTATATTTAATTTGAAATTCACATGTTATGGCATAGGAGGCAAAACACACTGATACTAACATGCGAGCAGGTCTGCTTTTGAGAAAAAAAGAACGTAAGTATTGTTATAATAGTCTCTTCAAAGCTAAGAGAAAGAAAAAAAAACAACTGGAGTATAGATCCAAATTATACACAAACACAATAGCTTATGGACTTAATTTTTATTCATAAATGTGTGTGTTTAGCCAAAGTACACAAAGAGCTATCTGGAGGATCATTTAAAAAGATTATTAGAATAAGAAACAGTTTTCCATATTATACAAAAATGTCAAAAGGTTATTGTTTTAACTCTCTACTCATAAAGTTATACATTAACATAAAGTATTGTTCCTGATCACACTGATATTACAGACAGATTTTATAAAGGAAAAACTATAAGGCTGAAAACTAAGGATATTTAGGTGAGAGTTTTGAGAAAATACCAGAAGAGAATGGGCAACTAGATCACTGGAGGAAACAGTATGATAAGTATAGCTCAAAATATTCTCAGAATGTGTGAGGAAATCCAGGAGAGCCTCAGAGGTGACATCTGCCAAAAGCAACATGTACACTATGCAAAACCAGTAGGGGACATTTTTTTTTTCTGATAGAACCACAGTTTTCCTTCCACCCTTTATGAACAGGGAGAAAATGGAGATGTCAGAGCTTTGACTTTTGACTTCAAAACTAAACCTAATGGTTCTCCACATACCAGGTATGTGCCTTAAGTCTTGGTTTCTCCTGGCTCCCAAATAAAAGATTATCCTCCGTTTTCACAAGCACCAGTTAAAAGGCCTAAGATAACCCAGAGACAAAGGAATTTTAAAGAAAATTCCATGGGGCTTAAACAGCATCTATGAGGGCACCACATAGGATAAAGAAAAGTCTCTTCTCCCCTCCCCCGGGGGTCAGAAATGCTTGAGTAAGTATATGAAATATTTGGGGTTTCACATAATCAGGTTATGCAAATGACAACCCAGGAAGAAATTAAAACCGTTATTCACATTAGTGAGAATGAGTTCGGTCATTCCAGAAAACAATTTGAGATTTTTGTTTCCCTTCTCTTTTGATGCTAAGTTTCAATGTATGCTAAATAGCCCAGGTTGTCCTCAAACTCACTATCCCTTTGTCTCTTCTTCCTCAATGTTGGATCTACATGCATGTGCCACACCAGATAAGCGAGGAATCTCTTAAAGCATTAGCTATACAACTACTCTACAACCTAACAAGGGCAAAACCTGTACAGAAATATTCAACAGTGCCATTTGCTACAACCCAAAACAGCAAATAACCTAATCATCCTTTTAATGGATGACTTCAGGGAGCGATATTTAAAACAAAAAAAAAAGTACTGACATTTTCCAGGGAACTCAAATCCTACTTCAGAAAACAGGCAGTCACACTTTATGAAGTTGACAAATCCAGAGGACAATGCGGGAGATGAAATGTGGGTAGAGAGGAATTTCCCAAGGTTACATACTGTACAATTCCACTCACACAGAATTTCTGAAGTGGCAAATTGTGTAAATGGATATTAGCGTAAGTCATTCCTGGGAGTTAGGGAACGGGACAGTAAAGGAGACTAGAAGCCGATGGAAGCACAAGCATTTCCCCTTACCGTGAGGTGAGGAAATAGCCAGTATTCCTTGGTACAAAACTAAAGATATCGTGTTTACGGGAAAGCTGGTTAAAAGGTTCATGAGGACTTCCTATAGCATTTCTAACAATGCACCGTATGTTCTGCCAGTTATGACTTGGAATGTCATCTTGACAGTAGTGCCAGGTTGGGTTCTACCCTCCAGAAAGGTATTATCCACCTTCCCGCCAATGGAATCATAAAGAAAAAAAAATCCTCAGCTAGAATGAGGATGGCGGTAAAGAAAACAGAAGGAAAGGAAGCCTAAAGGCAATCCAAATGGATCTATGGGCATTAGTGAAATAATATTGGTGGCAAAGAAGAACTTGGCTTGCCAGAGACCCTGGGGGAAGTTGACTGGCCGGACATCATTTGCTTCACCTCAGGCTGAGGGCCACGGCTGGCTTCCTGCTGGGTTGCTCCACCTTTCCTCCGCCAGGTGGAGCCTAAACTCACGCAATCCTCTGCAAGGTTCAGAGGTCACGCCGTGGGGGCTGAGGCAAACCGGATGAGGCGGCTTTTGACCAGAGAAGCTTGCTGTCCGTCGTCTCTCAGTCCAAACGCTGCAGCCATCTCCTCTCCGTGAGGTTCTCAGGCTTCCCGCGGCTTCCCTCCAAGACTGCTCACAAGGAAGCCATCATGCCCCATCTCCGAGCTCACGAAGTCCAGCAGCTGTTGCACAACAAGTTCGTCGTCGTCCTGGGGGACTCGATCCAGAGAGCCGTCTACAAGGACTTGGTTCTCCTGCTCCAGAAGGACTGCCTGCTGTCTTCCAGTCAGCTGAAGAGCAAGGGCGAGCTGAGCTTCGAACACGACGTGCTGCTGGAGGGCGGCAGGTGGGGACGCATGCACAATGGCGCCCACTACCGTGAGGTGCGCCAGTTCTGCTCCGGGCGCCACTTGGTGCGCTTCTATTTCCTCACACGGGCCTACTCGCCCTATGTGGAGGACATCCTGCAGCAGCTGCGATGGGGCGAGTATGCCCCCGACTTGGTGATCGTGAACTCGTGCCTCTGGGACTTGTCCAGGTACCGAAGCAATTTCCTCAGAAACTACCGAGAGGACGTGGAGAGGCTCTTCCAACGCCTGGATCAGGTGCTGCCTGCCGGCTGCCTCGTAGTATGGAATACCACCATGCCTGTGGCCGAAGTCGTGTCTGGGGGCTTCATCCTGCCGGATGCTTCAGGCTGCCCCTCACGCCTGCGTGAAGACGTGATGGAGGCCAACTTTTACAGCTCATCTGAGGCATCGAGGCGTGGCTTCGATGTGCTGGATCTCCACTTCCACTTCCGCCATGCTGGGCAGCATCGGCTGAGCGATGGAGTGCACTGGGATGAGCGGGCGCACCGCTACCTCTCGCAGTTGCTGCTGACACATGTGGCAGACGCCTGGGGCGTGATCCTCCCAGCTCACAACCCTGTGGGAAGGTGGATCAGGGATGTTCCTGCAGATAGACATCCAGACCGGGCTGACCGAAGGCATCCTTATCGAGACCACCATCACTATGAGCAACGTGAAACCCCCGGGGCCAGGCACTCTCCCTCTTCCAGGTACCATCACCACCACCACCACCATCACCACCACCACCACAGCCCTCAGAGATCTTCTTCACACCCTCGAAACCTGCCCAGCCGCAGAGAGGACCATATTCCCTCTTCTCCATCTTCCCAACAGCAGCCCTTCCAGAGAGATTCCCCGAGGCGCAGGCATGGATACTCCAGGGAAACCAACTCAACTGATCGTGAGCATAGACCCGGCCCCATCCGCAGAATCTATTCCCACCATGAAACCAGGGAGTCTTCCCCTTACCCTCCCCGGCACCACAGTGAGCCACGCAGATCTCATAGAAGGCACAGTCACCATCGACACATCTGAGCACAGGAAGAGGCAAGGGGCCTTAACGCCCGCCTGACTCTGTAGCATGGCTTTCACTAACCATATTTGAAAGCAATTTAGTTTTCTTGGCCATTTTTTGGGGAGGAATCTCAAGTGTGGAATTCCTCACTCCATGCGCTTATATCTGTTGGCACTCCTAGAGAGGGGGTTGGGGGAGAGACCTAGAAATGAGTTAAATCTTAAAACACTAATCTCTGTTGACATTTTTTTCCTCAAGCAAAAGTAAAACTGTTGATTCAGAACTTTATTGACTTCATCTTGACCACTGGTTTCTGCGTGTGTTAATAGAACTTAATCTCTAAGTATTCACGGTAAGTTGGATTGGAGATCCTGTAGCTGGATTTGTCAGTTTGAAAATAGTACTGTCCTTTAAAAAGTATAACTGCCAGAGATCTGTTTGCTAGAATAGTATAGGCTCCCATTTTATAGTTCATCAAGTGCCTACTATCTCTGCCTTTGTAATTTTATTTTTCAGGAATTTCATACATTCATATGCATGTATTTTGGTTCCTTTCATTCCCCATTACACACTGTGCTCCCTCTGAACTAATTGTTCTCACATACTCTCACACCTACATTGACATTGATGTCTTTTTTTTGTTCCACTAAGTTGAATTCAGGTTGCTTACATGAGCCTGGAGGAGGTGTTTTTGAACAATTTGGGGGTCTTAGTAAAATTTCATGGAAAACGCAGAGAGGTGTCTGTAGTCTCTGAATCCACAAAGGCAGAGCCCCAGTGCCCCCATTATCATCATTTATTACCACGTGGCCATTTGTTACAGTCGATGGCCTTACACTGGTAGATCGTTATCACTTCACTCCTGCTCTTGGTCTTTTAGCATGTGCATCGTCTAGGTTTGGGCAACCATTTCATGATAACCACTATCTTCAAAAAAAAAAAGTCACTTCACTCCATCTATTCACTACTACCTCCTCCAAACCAAGGGAAACCAAGGGTCCATACCTGTTCCCATAATGATGTACATAGAATGTGACATAGATTTATACCTTTTATAGTATGTAACCTCTCTGATTGGCTTATTTCGCATAGTAATGTACATGTATATATTTCCTTTACGTCTTTTCATGGCTTGATAACTCATTTATTTTTAGCCCTGGATAACATTGCATCATCGTAATGTTCCACTGTTTTGTTTTCCCTTTTCTCTTACTGTAGAAAAATCCTAGTTGCTTCCCAGTTGGGGAAATTATTAATAAAATCGTTATAAATGTCTGTGTGCAAGAGTGTGGGGTTTTGTGCGGCCGTGAAGTTTCAGTTCATCGGAGTCAATGTTGAATTGTGTCATGATGACTGTGTCAGTTGTTGTAAGAGACTGCCTAGCTGGCTGAGGGCATAGCATAGCCATAGGATACATGCCTGGGATGCATGAGACCGGAGTGTCAGTCCCCAACACTGCAAAACTAACCACAACAGAAACCTTGCAAAACTCTGCTAACCTTAACACATACTTTCTTACTCCACTTAACAGTGAATCAGAATTCTTGTTGTTCGGTGTCCGTTTAAGCATTCGTTATTATCAATGTTGGGAGAGTTTTTCTAGGGGTTGGAAAATATTTGTACACATGTGTGTCTACTTTAGCACCATTTATAGAAAACATTATTTTCTCCATTGTATTACCTGCTCTTTTTCCAAAGATAATTTGACTGTATTTGAAACTACTGTGTCTGGACTCTCCATTCTCTCCCATTGACGTCTTCTTCATATGGATCTCACTGCCCTGATGGCTGTGATTATCCCAATTCTAGAAGACAAGAGCTGAGCTATCAAGCTCTATCTTACATAGTTTTTCGATATTGTGTTGGCTACCCTGGGTCTTTAACTGCTCTGTATAAAAGTTAAGGCTGAGTCTTGAGGATTATAGAGATAGCTAAGTGTAAAATATGCTTGAGGGCCTAGGTTTGATCCCAAGACCCATGTTTTATAAAAAGAAAAGAAATGAAATGACAGAAGTAATGAGACACACTTGTAACCCTGACACTGGGGAGGCAGAAATGAGCAGAATCCTGGAACTTTCTAGCTGGCCAATATCTCCTTCTTTCTGAGTTTAATTTCCAAGCTAGTGACAACTGTCTAAAAACAAAACAAACAAAAACAAGTGGAAAATGCCTGAGTAAATTGAATGCTTTGAATGCTGTTCTCTTGCATATAGGTAGGGAAAGAGAGGTGGGAGGGCAAGGAGAGGAAAGAATTTGCCTTAGAGCTAATGTCTAATTAATTAATTAATTAATTAATGCCTAATGCAGTGAGGTATAGATCAATGTAGAATATATTGAAAATATTGAATGTCTTTTCTCCTGAACATAGATTTTATCAATTTAGTTCTTTGTGGGGGAGGGTCCTCATATGTTTTAATGATATTTTGTTAAATTTGTGTCTCAGCACTTCATTTAGGGGAATGCTACTATAAATGGTGAAATATTTAGAAATCTAGCAGAACTCTAATCGTTGGGTACTGATATAAAATAAAGCAAGGGAGCCAGTGAACTGGCTCAGGAAGGAAAAGGTGCTTCTTAGGTAAAGCCTTGGTCCTTGTATTTGATCCCTAGAAGCCACGAGGTGGAAGGACATAACCAGTTTCAGAAAGCTGTCTCTGTCCTTGTCACCCTAGCAGGGACACATGCACACCTGCTGAGACAGTTAGAGATGCCTCCCTTCCTTCCTCCCATCTCTTCTCACCTCCACATACAAATAAATGGGGGAGGGTAGTGCGGGGGGAGGGGGCAAAGGGCATTTGTATCCTCCAGTTTTTCTTCTGTTATTTACCAGTCCCAAAATATTCTTGGTTGATTCATTTGGATTTTGTACTTGCTGTTCTGTTGTCTCTGAATTGGGAATTTAAACATTTCATATCTGTATATCTGGGTGGGGTTGTTTGTTTTGTTTTGCTTTGTTTTTTTTTTTAAGGAAGTGACCAACACTTCCAATATGTCCTCAAAAGGGCATAGTGAGAGACTAGAAATGCCTTCCTCGTCTTAAAAAGATGGGTTTAGAAACAGTTTTCTTTTATTTTTCTTTTAGGTTGAGGTAGTTCTCTGTTTGTGATGCTCTCTGAGTCTTTATTGTGTGTGGGTGTTGAATTTTGTAAAGTACTTTCTGATTCTGAAACCATGATCATTTGATTTCTTTTTAGCTTGCTGACATGATAGGTTCCACTAATTGATTTCTGAATGTTGAAACAAATAAGCAAGAAGTCCCAGTTTATCTTAGTATAAAATTACTTTTAGACAATTTTGGATTTGACTTTTCACCTCTATCATTGTGAGAGATCTTGGTCTGTGTAGTTCTTTCCATGTATCTCCTTGAGTATTTTTGTGTTAGAGTGACATTGGCCTCATAGGATGAGTTAGGAAACATTCCTCTGCTTCTGTCTTCTGCAGGGATCATGGAGAAAGAATAGCATGTTCCTGCTTCAATGTTTAACAGAATTCATCAGATACCCATCTGGCCTTGATAGCTTCTACTTTAGAAGTTTTGGGTTGATTGGTTCTTTTTGTTTTTCTTTTCTTTTCTTTTCCTTTTGCTTGTTTTTACTTTGAGACTGAGACTTGAACATGAGGCTTCTCAGATATTACGCATATGCTCTGTCACCCAGCTACATATCCAGTGTTTGAGACTGTTTTAAATTACCAATAAGCTTTGAGATTTCTACAGATTTTTATCTTTCAAAGAATTGTTAGGTTCCATCTTAGTTATCAAATATTGGGGTAGAGTTGCTAAGACTTATTTTGAAAGTATCCATGTGATAATCCTTGTGATACAAGATCACAGTAACATCCTTTTATTGATAATCCTCTCATTTTTCCACAGGCATCCTGGCACCCTGGCTAGATACTGAGTCAAGGATTCACACTATTATTGGTGTGTTTGACTTTTTTTCTTGCTGAGTTCTTGTTACCAAGTCCTTTCTTACTACTTTTTATTGTTTCTTTCATCCATTAGATTTACTTTTCACTTACTTCATAGGTAAAAATTTAGAGTATTAAGCTCACCTATCTATTTTTTCCCATTCATAGGTAAAGATTTAGAGTATTAAGCTCACCTCTCTATTTTTTCCCAATACATGCACCAGTGCTGGATGTTTTTCTCAAGAAATGGCTTTTGTTGCATCCCACAATGTTTGATGAGTTGCACTTTCAATTTGACCTAACACTTCTTTTTTTATTTGCATGTGTCAATAGTATACATGCATGGCTTACAAATGCAGTGTCTACTCTCTGAGTCTTTGGGGGATTTTTTTCATCTTTCTCTGTAACTGATTTCTGTTTTAATTTCACTATGTATCAACAGCAAACACTTCATGGTTTCTGTTCTTTAAGTGTGTTTAGGTCCATTTTATGAAAGTAGAATGTGAACTCTCTTGGCAAGTATTTCACATGAACTGGTGAAGTGTGCATTCTACTCTTAATTAGGTGTTGTATTCCAGCAGAGTTCCTGATATACAGCTGACTTATAGTGCTTTTGAATTAACTATCTCCTTCCCAATTTTTCTGAGTATCTCTGTCACTTAATAGAGGGTATTGAGGCTCAAATGGTGGATTCAGATGTTTCTCTTTCCCTCCTGTATTTCAGTGTTCTGGCTTTAGGTAGAGAACACACTAGGGATTGAATATCTCCTTAAACAATTGATGCCTCTGTCATAATATAATGCTTCTCTCTGAACTGATAATATACATTTCTTTGAAGTTTGCTCTGGTTGAAATTAATATAGCATATTCAGCTTTCTTTTGAGCCATCTTTCTGCCTTTATAGTTAATCTGTATGCCTTTAAACTTAGAATATGTGTCTTGTACAATAGAGTTCATCTTGTGATTCATTTGACAATGTGTGTTAGTTGATATATCTATACCAATGATATTTAAAGTGATTATTGATACTGTTAGATTATTATCTAGTATAATTGCTGCTAGTTTTTATTTTTGGCCTTTGTGGTTTGTTTTCTTTCTTTTTTCTTCCACTCTTTTCTGCTTCTTGCAGTTTTAGTTATTTTTATTATGTTGGTGTTTGTGTGTGTGTGTGTGTGTGAGAGAGAGAGAGGGGGGAGGGGAGGGAAGTAGAGGAAAAAGAGAGAGACAGCAAGAGAGAGAGAGAGAGAGACAGAGAGAAGGTCATCACAGCACACATTTAGAGGTCAAGAATCACACTGAAAGTGTTCTTTTCTTCCCCTGTGTGAGGCTCAGAGATAGACTCTGTGTTGTTAGGCTTGGCTGCAAGTACCTTTCACCTCTGAGCCATCTTCCCAGTCTGTCCTGTGGTTTCTAATTGAACGTTTTATGACTTTGATGTTTTTTCTGTGTCAGCACATCAATCATTCTTATTCATTTCCATTTATTTTTCTCATTGTTCCCCTGAAGTTTCAGCATAAGTTTATGACTAATACAGTTCTATTATCCAATAATATTGCTTCCCAGTTGGTTCAAGGGTATCCATAAGATAGTCATCAAATAAAACATGGTTGCTGTCACTGTTTTGCGCAAACTGTTAGGTATTCAGGTAGGAATTAAAAATAAAACTTTTAGCTTCATGTATCTCTTCCCTATGTGTTCTTTTATTTTTCTTTTTTTTACATATAGAGCACATCTTTAAACATTTTTTAGCAAGAAGGTTTCACTAGCAACAAAACCTCGAAGTTTTTACCAGAAGAATTATTTCTCTTTCCCACTGAAGGGTGTGTTAAATTGATAAAAAATAAAATCTAGCATATTTTTCCTGTTTGATCAATAATTAATTATTTTATTTCATTCTTTTGCTTACATGGTTTCTGGGGAGAAGTTGGTATATTTCTTCCCTTTTCATCTGGGTAAGTTAGCATATTTTCCTTCTTCTAACTCGATATTTCTCTCTTCATCTCTCATTTATTGCAAGTTAAATGCAATATGGCTTTGTAAAGAGTTTCGTACATTATCACTTACTGTTTTCTGAGATTCATAGATCTTTAGTATTTGATAATGATGAGGTAAATTCTTGGTTTACTTCTAATTTCTGCTCTCTTCCCTCTCTCTCCTTTCAAGGTTCACTTATTAAGCTTGTACTATACTCATTTTGTTGTTGTGCCTCTTTACATTATAATTCATAAAGTAGCAAAATTAGAGTTATGAAATAGCAATGAAAATAATTTTATGGTTGGGAGTCACCACAACATAAAGAACTGTATTAAAGGGTCACAGCATTGGGAAGGTTGAGAACCGCTGTACTAGGCTATGGTCTTCATAAGGGCTTCAAAGTGTGTTTCCAACTTAGGAGGGACTTGATGCATACATACGTATATGTATATACATACACATATACCCACATATATGTATACATATATAATTTCTCCATTCTTTGTCTACTTTAAAGAGTTATTATTATCACAGCGGACATTATGTGTGGTGGTGTATGTCTGTAGCACACACATGGGGTCAGTGATGGGTTATAGTGTCTGTTCTTTCCACCTTTACAAGGTCAAGGGCCTTAATTTGACAAGTTTGTCCACTGATTTCTTAATTTGTCCAGTCTACCACAGTTAGCCTGACTCTTGGTGGATTTTTATTACCATGTTTTAACTTCTTCAGGACTTGGTGGTTTTGTTTGTTTTGTCTTGTTTTTAAAGATTCTTTCTTAGAATTCTTTCTTTCTACTTAAATTACTCTTTTCCTGCATGGTCTATATTGTTTTTTTATGCATGTACATGTGCACAACACTCTCTCTCTCTCTCTCTCTCTCTCTCTCTCTCTCTCTCTCTCTCTC
>NW_021604613.1:22487740-22534747 GCF_004785775.1 Grammomys surdaster
CTCTCTCTCTCTCTCTCTCTCTCTCTCTCTCTCTCTCTCTCTCTCTCTGTGTGTGTGTGTGTGTGTGTGTGTGTGTGTGTGTGTTCAGGTGTTCACATATGTAACTAAATGTGTGGGTGAGTGTATATATATGTGGAAAGGCCTGAAGTAGACAGTGGGTACCTTCCTCAATGTATTAGGCTGAGTGTCTCGGTGGGTCTGGACTTCCTGTTCTCAGCTAGGCTGGCTTGCTCATAGTATTCTCTATCTCTCCATCCTGACTGCTGGGATCCATGTGGGCTGCCATTCCTACCTGGATCTTATGTGCTGCAGGGATATGAGGTTGGGTCCTCACTGTCGTAAGGCAGACATTTTACCCACTGAGCCACACCTCCTCCAGGCCTGTTGTCTCTATTTATTTGTTTTCTAATTAGAGCCTTTAGCATATTTAGCATGAGATTTCCAATATTCTTACCATCTCTGTGTTTGACTGGTGCTTGCTATGTCCTGCTAAACTGTAGTTTTGTTTGCTGGCTTTTAGAATACCTTCAAATGTTGTGGTGAAAGTGGAACATGGCATACTAGCTAAAGAAACTATGGTAAATAGGCTGCTACTAATAAGTTCCCAAGGTATGGCGGGAGGAGATGTATAGAGTCTTCTGGTCCTATCTATAAGTAGCTGGCTGTGCTACTAGGCCAGCTGTTCTCAAACTGTGGATCAAGACTCCTTTACAGATTGAATCAGCAACCCTTTCATAGAGGTTGCATGTCAGATATCCTGCATATCAAATATTTACATTGTAATTCATAACAGTAGCAAAATTCCAGCTATGAAGTAGACATGAAAATAATTTTATGGTTAGGGGTTTCCACAACATGAGGAATTGTATTAAAGGGTCACAAAAATGGGAAGGTTGAGAACTGCTGTACTAGGCTATGATCTTCATATGGGCTTCGATTGTGTTTCCAACTTAGGAGGGACTTCCAGCTTAGGAGGGCCCTGGAGTCAACAAGTCCTGTTTGCAAGATAAGTTGGTCTTTCATGGAAACACAGTAATAAATTAGGCACTGCTAAAAGAAATTGGTTTTTAGGGCAGGTGTTTGAAGAGCTTGGTAAGTTTCAAAATGGCCACACTTTGCTCTTCCTGACAGAGACCTAAGGGGATATTCTCTCATCTTTATTTTGACAACCTGATAAGTCTCCTGGAAGTAAAGCTTAAACTCACAGGATCTCTCTACCACTGTGTTCCTTGAAGGTTTTAGCATTCGAATTTGTTTGTAGTGAGCTTCTAGCAATTAGTCAATTAGAATTTAGTGTTTCTTCTCTTGTTCTGGTTCCTGCAAAGATTTCCCCTCAACTAAGTAAATAGTAAATCAAAGAATGGGTTTGCAGGAGGTTTTTCTCAGCCCTTCTTTGCATCCTTTCCCTGGCATAGGCATAGCAAAGTCTTGAGCTAGGTGCCCTGTGCCAAGCCATGTGAAACAGACTAAGAGAGGAAAGCAAACGTAATCACATCAAACTGCAGTATTGCGAGCTGAACAGTGAAGGCAAGGTTTCCATCACCTTTCCCTCAATGATCAGGAACATGGAACTTTAATGATAAAGATAAGTATTAGTTAATTATGGGGAGCATGTTCGGGTACTGGGGTACTCTCTGGAAAGAACTATGTGCTGTTTTTATTTTATTTTGAATTTCCCTCTGAGCTCAACTTGACATTGAGTGTCCTTGTGTATGACTTGTTATAACTGTCCATAGCAGGCTCCTTTGGAAAATGGCGCCTTTCCTATAAGACCTTTGTTAGACTCTTCTTATATTTTCATAGGCTGTAAGCCTGTTAATGGAAACACACGGCCAGAGCCAAGTCTCATTTTCAATGCATCTTATGTCACAAGCACCGATCCATCTCGAACTTACAAAGAGTACGCTACCACCTCTTTGCTGGTGTTTTGTGCATGTTACTTAATTTCACTGCTTCTGTCAAGACATTCTTTATCGGAGAGTCTAACAGCCTTTGAGTGCATGGTGCTCTATCACTTATGTAAGGCTTGTATTGATCTTTCTGGTGTGTACTTTAAAGTGCCTGACATCGAAAACCAGCGAGGCAGCCGGGTTGAACAGTATGGGCCATTTACAAACTTCAGGATGAGATGCCGCAGGATGCCAGGGAAAATGTTTTTGTTTTTCCAGAGGGAACCATAGTTCATGAAATGTGGTTAACATACCATTTTTGTATAGCCTTAAAATCATTTTATAACCACACTGAGTGCCTCTAAACATTAAATATATTTTATAAGTAGTTGGTTAACTAGCTGTTGTAAGCTTTAAATAGTAAATAAAATGGAAAGGCACTAAATAGTGACTATATTTCATAGAGTAAGATGCTTTTCTAGCCACTCAATAATTCTCAACGTTAAGAAAAATTGATTTTCCAACTGCTGAGTGCCTCTAAAAATTAGCATCTTATCTTCCTAGAGGGGATGCTTTTTAGCTAGTGTCCTTTCTGTCAGCTTTTGACTTAATGGACTGTAAGGTTCCCTCCTTGCTGAAAATTTCTGGAAGCTCTGTTGGAGTATAATTTTACTTGGACATATAATAATTAACTGGGCAAAATATGCAATAAGGTAATTGCATGTTCTGTTTCTATTAGCCTAATTGCAAACGAGTAGCTTACCCATTGGCTGTTCTTACCTCTTGCCTCTTGCCTTCTACTCTTAAGAGGAGGACTGCATACAGTGACCTAAAGCAGTGACCAAATAGAAGAGTTATTAATTCTCAAGACCTTTAAACAGCATCTGTGAACAATAGATGCAATTTATACTTGTAAAAACCAGCTAGGAGAAAGGAATTCCCCAAGGTGACAAGAATTACATTTTTTCATGTTAAATTAAATCATCTTCCTGGCTCTTTATCAGCTCTGTCTGGCCTTAGAGAAAAAAAAATATTGCTGGACCAGCAAGGTGGTTCAGTGGCAAGACATTTGCCACCAAGCTTGACAAACTGAATTCAATCCCCTGGACCTACATGGTAGACACTGTAAAAGTTGTTCTCTGACTTCCAAATATACACTATAGTATATGCCCACCTCCACACATTATATTAATTAGTTAATTAATATTTAAAAATCATATTGCAATGCTGAGACCATATTACAGAAGTTGAAAATTAAGCCAAACACATCACAGTTACATAGAACAGCAGTAAAAGAAGGCTCAGCTCTTACTTCTGTGTAAATTACAAACAAGCTGAGTGACCCTTGGTATAGACAAGTCAAAAGACTTCTCTAAATAATATTTAGATTCATTGAATATTATATATATATATATATATATATATATATATATATATATATATATATAGTTATATATATAGTTATATATGCACACATTTTTGTCAATGGAACATTATTGTAACATTTATGGTTTTAGATAGATCTGGTGGCTGGATAATTGTCAAGATTCCTTTGAGATCTAATAGTGTTTAAATCCCTTCTAGCCTCTCCTCCCATTCTGAGGATCAATGTGACACACTGATGTGTGCCATTCCTCCTAGATCCACAGCAGTAAGTGACCAGCATGTGACAGACTAGAGGACACATAAACATCACACTTCTTGGGTACATGTGCTTATATTTAGAAGTCATATAAGCCAGGTTCAAAACTCTTCTCAGACACACCCTTAAAAACCCCACTGATATCAGTGAGAATCCATATGGGATCAAATGAGGGTGGGTTATTGACTAAGGGCCAAATCCAGAAATGAGCTGGCACTTATTCATCCATGATAGGCTGATAGTTCCAGAAGGCTTTTAGAAGATGTGGCCAAAAGGAAGACATCCCAGAAATGCTGTACTCCCTGGATGGGAATACTGTCTGACTGACCACTGCTTTCCTGGAAACTAGTCAATAATTGTTGTTCAGTGAATGCTATGTGGAGCTAAACTAAATTTTAAGCAAATGCACCACAATAGACAGAAAATGTCTAAAATAGAAAGTCCCAGGGGCCTTGAGACAACACTCAATGTGAGCCCTCTCTTCGAATGTTATAAGAAAGATGGTCATGAAAATTATGTGTCCAAATTATTTTGGGTGTTGTTGTTGTTGTTATTGTTGTTGTTGTATTTTGGTGGGGGAGGAGTTGGATTCGACCCAAATACTACTTCTCTAGCAAGAAATCAGAATGAGGTATCACACTTCTTCACATATAGACATATCTCATAATATAGATGAGAGAGAGAACACAGAAGTCAGAATACATTGCCATTATTCGGACAATGTCACTTTACTACTGAAGTAAATTATAGTGGTTAATATTAATAGATAGCTAACTAGGTGCCAGCTACTGTTTAAGAGACTCATGTGTACTGTCTAACCTAAATAATCTAATCTTAATCTTTAGTCCTCGGGTATGCATTATTAAATACTCAGAAGTAAAAGAATCACCACTGTTTTAGAAAAACCTCCAGGCTAGAATTATTGAGAATGCAGATGAAGCTATAGCATTAATCACTGTAATTAAAATCTGAAATACTATGCTCTACTATGATGCCCATAAGAATATTCTCTCCAATTAGTCTAAAGTCCATGATATGAGAAGCCATTATAGATAAAGAACAATATGAAACACAGAGGAGTCAGCAAATCAGACTTAAAAAAAAAAAAGAAAAAGAAAAAGATGTGACTCAGAAAGAAACAATTGCCATAGCCACAGCTGGAGAAAGACTTTACCTGCCCTCTGGTATGAGCTCAGTAAATATAATCCTAGGGATTAAGGTATGTGTGCATTTCTATCTTCTTAATGCTTTAGAGAAGGAAGCGGCCAACAATTGTATATACAACAGGATATTTTCTTCCATGCTTAATCATTGGCAAAGTTGTTGATTCAAAGCTTATATATCAGATCTTGTTAGGAACTATGATTCTATTAACACCCAATGCATGGTGTTCCTGACGGCCATATGCTTCCTGGGGAGCTACCATGCCTAAAACGGGGCATCAAATCTTCCTTTAAAGTGTGGTTTGCAAATTTTTGCTAATAATATTAGAGACTGGAGAGATGGCTCACGATTCAGAGCACTGACTGCTTGTCCACAAGATCCAGGTTTAATTTCCTGTGCCCAGATTTTGGCTCACAACTACATGTTAACACCTGTTCTGAGGGTGATCTGACACCCTCTTTTAACCTCTATGGGATTGCACACATGTGGTGCATAGACATACATGCAAGCAAAGCACCTATATACACGAAATAAAAATAAAGGAATCTAACAAAAAATAGCAATGAGAGGTAGATAAAATGAGCTTTTTTTAAGAAGCAAAGAAACACAGAAGAGTAGCCCCCCATACACACCCATTGCTTTTTATCTACTCCAACTACATAAGAGACTGACCCTGATTTTTTACCTAACTCAGTATTTAGTCAACAAGTATTTGCCAAAATATTATGGCAGGCACTAGGCTAGACTCCATGGACAAGTCAGTGAAAGAATTATATATAACTAGGCCCAAAAAACTAAACAATAAGGATGGCAAGCACTATAATGAGATGGATGGTGGGTGCCTTTGGGAAGAAAGGAATTTAGTTAGATCAGATGAATGTGAAAGTTATTGTAGAAATTATCCCTCAATAAAGATCAGGACCAAGCCCTGAAGATAGCTGAGGGGGAGGTTCCAGAGATGCTTGCTGTCATATTCAGTGAGCAGTAATAAGGTGAAGGATAAAGTTGGGGTGTGGCAACTGTTTACCTCAGAAGGCTCTGTGGCTTAGCTCAGCCCTGTAGGCCGTAATAAGCACTTTGGGTTTTTATCTTAAGCCAGGTAACAAATACCCGGCAAATGGTATGGTACCATCTTACTTTAAATGGCCTGTTCTGGCCATGGATTTAAAATGTGGAGAAGGAAGGTTAAATTAGGAAGACAAATTAAGAGACCATTACAAATACCAGCTTCCTTCCAAGACTTGGGCAAAGATAATATTGATGGAAGATTGTAGTGGAAGAAATTGAGGTTAAAGCCTCAAGCTTTGCTGATTGACTGCATGTGGGATGGGAAGAAAAGGAAGGTTTATTTAAAAGGAGGTTTATTTAGTGTTTCTCCTGAATAACTAGAGCATTATGAGTGATTATTTTATTACAGTTTTAGTTTTGCTGCCACAATGTAATCGGTTTCACTTTTCAGAATACTATGGTCCCAGACAACTGTTTGGCACATGTGAAAAATAAAGTGAATTGTTAATGACCCTGTCTCAAAAATCAGGCAGATAGAAGCAACAAAGGAAGATAGGGAAGTCAACTGGAGGCTTCCACATGCACATGGACAGCAGAAGCAAATACATGTGGATGTGCATACACCACAAACAAGCACACAAAAAACTTCATAAATATGTTTCCATGTAATTGTATACAAAGTAGAATTCCATGTGTGTAAACTTATTTTTCTTTACTTTTTTTACGAGCAGTCCTTTTTATTTATCTCCCCACTCTCTCCAAGAGATGTTGAAAACATTTATCTTAAAACCTAAATAAAGCCAAACAGTAAGAATTATAAACAAGAGTTTAAAAAATAAATAGAATTTAAAAAAATACGAATTGATAGAACTAACCAAATACTTGGGAAACCTTGGGACCTGGAGTATATTTATTGGTGTTGTTTCTAGCTGAAGTAGTTTTTAAGTTTCATAACTTTCAGGAACATGCTCCCCCAGAAGCTCCACCTGGCTGTAATAGCTGTGTCTGCCCCCTTCCACAAGGTTGTCATCAGGGCAGCTTGTTAAAGGAGGTTGGAACCTGTCCAAAGTGATCTGTACATCAGATGTACCACTCCAGAGATGACCTGAAGTATCACTCATCCAATTTGCCTCCATAAAGACTACTTAGTTATCTACTTCTTGGTCTTGGGGCAGCCCACTTGGCTGCCAATCTCAATGAAGTTGCTAAAACTACATCCTGGGTAAAATGTTCTTTCCTTTATTCCCTAAGGTTCCCAATCTACAGCACTGGGGATTAAACCCACAGTTTCATGTATGCTAGCCAAATACTCTTTAACTAAGCTCTAATGGCCCCATGTCTGCCTTACTTGATGCCTATGAATTTGAACATTTTCTTCAGATACCTGTTTTTGCTGCTGAGACTCCTCCATGCCCTGTGTGATTCCCAAGACCGCAGGTAGGCAAAAAGAGTCAGCATGTGGTTAAAGAAATATACAAGAGTCAGTTCTTTTAAGCTATGGTCCTGACACTTGATGATTTCAAAAGTAATAAACAAGGGCCAGATTCAGCTCTCAGCAGTCCTCACTAACACCCTAAGCATTGAAAGCCCCCCACTCTAAGCTCATTCAACTTTTCCAACAGCTCACTGAGCTCTGTTTCCAAATTGAAGGAAGAACACAATGTTGCAGTTAGTCTTCATTATTTTAGTGCAAGATCTGATGGCTAAGGATACATAACATAATTCCACTTGCCTTAAAAGGTCCAGGAATTACAATCATAAGAATGACCATGCTCTAGGATTGAGTGTGAATGCCCATTTTCCTATCCATGTGGTCTAAAAACCTAGATGTGATGAAGGCATTAAAACCGCCTTAGAGAGAGTAAAATTTAACCCTTGCTGTCTGTCTTGGATGTCATGATTCCATTAGTGAGTAAACCCAGTAATCTTTCTACTAAATTAGGGAGAAACTACATGCCCAGATTCCTTTCAAAGATCCTAGCAGACTCAAATGGTCCAAAGGAAGTGAGACAGGTAGAAACAATTCTTGAAATAAATATCTGGAAATGGAAATCCAGTAGTCTGCCTTTAGCATTCTCACATGTATCCAACTGATGCTAAGAGTAATAGTACACTCAAGTTCTTCTCAGACTGAGCCTACACAGCACCAAAGAGTTGCTCTGAAAATATCCCATAGGTATATTCTAAAAGCTATACTTTCCTTTTTTGTTTTGTTTGGGGTGTTTGTTTGTTTGTTTGTTTTTGAGACAAAGTTTCTTTGTGTAGCTCTGACTGTCTTGGAACTCTCTCTGTAGACCAGACTGGCATCCAACTCAGAGATCCGCCTGCTTCTGCCTCCTATGTGCTGTGATTAAAGGCTTGTGCCACCATTGCCCAGATACACTTCACTTTTACCTACATCATTCCCTTAATATTTTTATGGATCACTAAAAGGAGTAATGGATTAGAAGAGGTCCAGCAGTACAATGAGTCACATTAGACAGTAGTGACATTAGTGATGTAGGTGCCTGCCTCATAGTGCTTATCACCAAAGGCTATAAAAGGGTGGGGAAATGCCTTCTGTAAAGTGCTCCTGAAATATATTTTTTTCTAATATCCTTACTGTAAAAAAAAGAAAAGAATGTTCACTTTTTAAAACTGTGTTCAAATTTAGCTTCAGCAGCAATTATGTTTAAAGTTGAAAGTGGCAACAGAGCATCTTTTATTTTTAGTCCACAGAGAAAACACCAAGGGTCCATAAGTTATAAAATGTGAAGTATTGGGCATCCCATTACAATATAATAGATGCTGAAAAACACACTTACAAAAAAATAAAGATGGGATGAATTACTTATAATAAATAATAGATGACTTAAGAAAGATGCAGTCTAAAATATTGCTAACATGCAAGCAAATTGGAGGCCAGAAATTTATATAGGGGGAAGATGATTGCTTACCTATTTCAGTCCATAAACAACAGAGGATCAACTGAAGTTCGAGGGGCCAGAAAGGCAAGGATATGCTCAACTCTACAGTATAAGTGAAACTCTAATTTAAAAAGCTTTAACATATCAATCTGTTGTCAAGGGCACACTCTTAATTCTATGGTAGTCAACAAGTCATCTAGGAACAAGGCTATGACATCATAAGTATATACATATATCTGCTCTGTTCCCTTATTTTTCCTCGAATTTTAGTTATTTCCTAAGTGACAGGAGGGCTAGTGACATGTATTATTGTAAGCTTTGGTCTTTGTCCCACTTTCTGACATAGCAGTCTGACCCTGTTAATTTTGGATAATAGGAACATCTTTTGAGCTAATGACATAATATTTTGTGTGCTCCTACATAGAATCTGATCATATGAAAGAACAAAACACAATTTCAAGCTTGAAATTTTTAACACCATTCTTCCTGTCTTTAGAGAAGGGATATGTGGGTGGGGTTGGAGTTAGGCATTAATTATATCTATGTGGTGAAGTCTCAGGGAAAACTCAACTGTGGATTTCAGATAGCTCCCATGCTGGGGTACATACCAACCTGTTGTGAAGGACACACATTTAATTCTTTGGTGGTCAAAACTGAATTTAAGCATCAAAGAGTCTAGAGATATATCTGAATTTTTGGCAAAATGTCAAATTATTGAGACCCATAAAATTAAGTCACAAAAAATGATCAGAAAAGAAAAGCCCTCATAATTGGTTTTAAGTAAGTTTTACTATTAGGCCACATTCATAGCTATCCTGGCCTACACAGAGCTAAGGGTTGTATAGACATTTCTAGACTGCTCTACCTCTCCAGTTCTTTGGACATTTAATTGTATTCTTTAACATACCTTTGTACTAAGTCAGCAACAGCAAGCTCTTTTCTAAGGTTCTGTGAGACACTCTAGCTAATTATGAAGTATGACACAAGGATTGCAGGGCTATCCTGGCCAGTGTAGGGCTGCTCAAAGGTTTAGTAGCATTATCTTCCATGCTACTAAACCCACTCTTCAGTCCATCTGGTCCATGTGGCTAGCCTAGGTGTTGCGTTTACAATCTCTGTGCCATTGCCATTTGACTTATGTTAACATCCTTATTCTTTTTCTTTTGGCTAGTAATTAAAAACTGCTCCCTTCATTGTACTATTTTCCACAGGAACCTTTTTTCTCTTACAGTGCAATCCTTGAGGAGCATTTCTGGTATCACTTACATGCTACTTAACATTACAAGAGAAGGATGCTGAAAGATCTAAGCTCTGCTCTACCTTTTCTGTAACTAAACTATGTTAAATATACATGTTCATCCATTGTTTGGCTCCGGCATTCAGACTCTCAAACTTTAGTGTCCCCAGTAAGTAAAAGCCAAAACAAGATAGATTCTGTTTGAAGGAAATTTCATGAATTGCATCTAGTCTACCTCTCAGCTCCATTCTTCCCCAGTTTCTCTATCAAGTTTCCTTGTCTACACTTTTTTCAAAAGAAGCAGCCAATAGAGTCTTTCCTCCTGCTATCAAAGGTTTAACTTGTCCATACCCACACCCTTCCTTAAAACTTTTCCTAGGAAACCTTACTTTTCCCTTCTAATTCTACTGTGGTCCATGTATCAGATTTTCTCAAATTTGTTACCCTTTCTATACTGTGTGTGTGTGTGTGTGTGTGTGTGTGTGTGTGTGTGAGAGAGAGAGAGAGAGAGAGAGAGAGAGAGAGAGAGAGAGAGATTTGGGTTTCTATTGCTGTGATGAAACACCATAGCCACAAAATAAGTTGGGGGAATTACTGTTCATCATCACTGAAGGAAGTCAAGAAAGGAACAGGGAAGGATATCCTGGAGTCAGAAGCTGATGCAGAGGATGTGGAGGGATGTGGTTTACTAGTTTGCTCCCTGAGGCTTGCTCAGCTTGCTTTCTTATAGAACCCAGGAACACAAGCCCAAGGATGGCCTCACCCACAATGAACTAGGTCCTCCGCCATCAATCACTAATTAAAAAATTGTCCTTCAAGTCTGTCTCCCCTGAACATTGTGTGCTATCATTTTCAAGCATCTACTATGTCCCAGAAAACTTGCACTTGTTTTCTACAAGTTGTAAGGTTTCTTCTAACAATGATTGATGATTTTTGTTTCTTTGACTTGACTCTGACTTCATACAAGGCAGGGATTTTTTTAAAAAACATATCTAACTAACATATCTAACATTTCATAACTAGAAAAATAGCCAGCATATATTGACCCCTAAATATATGTATATTACACCAAAAAAGAAATCAATTTATTAACAAAATGACATATGTATGCTAACAATATATGAGCTATTTCTAAAAGCAGATGATCAGAGTCTTATATTCTTAGAGTTTGTATAACAGACTATTCATGTATAGTCTTATATGAATAAGAAATCTTTAACAGTCTATATTTTTATTGGTAAAATTCTTCTGTACTGTTATGCTACTCTTTATTTTGGTTCCTATTTTCCCTTTCAGCTTCATCTCTTAGAACAATTGTAAGATAACCAAACAGTTTATACATGTTTATTGCCATCTTTGTATGTGGTCTATGGATTTTTGAGTCAAATATATGTAGACTTTTTTTTCTTACTTGTATAATAGGAATAAGGCATGTTTGTGAATATTAATGAAACATTCTGGCAAATTCTAATCTTTTCTTGTCAAACTTTCCAACTTGGCAAGAACAACTATACAACTTAAAGGGGCGATTCTTCCTTAATTTACTTTATCATTGACCTTGCCATACAGCCTTGTATCCAAGGATCTACTGTCCTCATCTTTTCTTTATGACATCAGAAAATTATTGCCTCCCTACTGAAGCCTGATACATGTATGTCTTTACTTCCTTTTATTTGCCTGACAAGCTGTAATTGGTCCTTTCTTACCTTTCTCATAGATACAAGGATCATCAATTCTCTTTGCTACTGTGTCTAGACAGGGGCATATTAATATTTATATTTCTTATAGTTGACTGTTACTTGGTGAACACATCATATCCAGTTGAGCTTCTCTAGGGTAATAAGTTAATTTTTCTTAAGGCTTTTGAGCCTAGTGCAGTGCTAAAAGACATCTGGCATCAAATTACTGCTGGGACCACACTGTCACTTCAACATCCCCCTAATATTTCAAACTTCTGTATCCTTGCCATTGTTTAACTAACTCTGGAGCCAAAGAACACTCAGTCTAAAGTGTAGGTGACTTTATAACTATGAAATGGAAGTTACTTATTTTCATACCAACTTAAAGTGAAATAATAGACATAAGTCACTTATCACAGTAAATATCCAAAGTACATATTCAACAACTGGTAATGAAGCAGTGGTCATCATAATTCTACTAGATGGTTTTAGACCATCACTTCAATGCTCTATGAGTAAACTGTAGTGCTGAAGATAGTTTCCCACTAAATAGTTAGGCATGTTTATCGAAAATGCTTACATCCTGCTTCTCGCCCTTCCAAGCTTTCCTCATGTTTCCCAACATGATGTGATGGCTGAGTAATCACTTACAAAGACATGAAAATCTTTCTGGGCTAATCCCATCAGGCCTTACATTCCTTTTTACTTTAGTCAATCCTAGAAACCACAAGTCATCTCTCACCACTTGAATTCTCAGATCTCCAGAACGCTTTGAACTGTCTTTCATCTGGAACAATCTTCCACTCCTCCCAAATCCTGCCAACACACCCTCTGGAATTCCTGATAACTCATTGACTTGATGTTTCTTCTTCCTTATAAACTAAAGCCTGTTTATTCTTGTGAACACTGCTTCCCCTTTGGACTTCAGAAGGGTGGCATTTTTTTTCTCTCTCTTATATCTTATAAATCTAAAAGTATGCAACTGGACCCCCTTTCCTCAAAAAAGAATCCCAGCTCTCTGGTCAGAATTCCCACTACCCTCATTCTAGTCATTTGTAGAACCTAAGACTATTGGTCCTCATTAAGTGAAAATTGAGAAGTTGCTCCCTGAAACCACCACTATTCTGCAATTGTTCCAAGACTGGTAATTCAGTATCCATATGGACTCCTGTGATGGAATACCCCTTTGTTCTTAGTCCCTGAACCTCCTTGTGTCCAATGATATTATATCATTCCCACCTCCCTCTCCCACCTGCTCCAAAGTCATATAGAAGATCCTCTTGTTGCCTTGATGATAGTTATCAATAATCTCTTTTCTAAATGCCCTGGTTGTGAGCACCTCTCTTTGCTCATCTCTTTAATAGTGCTTGCAAAAACATAACAAAAAGAAGGAACTTCTTCATTTGCACTGGGAGATCAATCCTGTCAACATTCACTTGTCTTATCACAGCTTCACATCCCTCCTTACCCAGTATAACAGGTATCAGTAATCATCCTTTTAATGATCTCCCACATTCCCCTGACAACATCACTGCCCAACTTTCATTGTCCTATCCACTGCTTAGCCTGACAACAGCTTCTTCCTATTCTGTGCGTGACTCAGAGAAGCTTGGCATGACTTGACAAGACACGTAACTGAGTAACTGACTTGATCCGTTTTACTTGAATGCATGACTATCACATTGGTAGAGTTGGCCCATGATGTACTCATCAAATCCTAACACATATTTCCAATCAGTTTATCTTCTCCTTACTCAAAATGAACACTGTCTGAATACTTAACCTTTCTCCTCCTAACGCCAAGATCTATGATACAGTAATCTGTACTTTCTGTCCAACCTCCTTACCTCAGATTTCACTGCTAATATACTTCCAGTATAACATTCCCTTACTAGGGTTTCTCTAGGAAGTACTTTTCACTCCTTTTTCTTTTGTGTGATATTTTTTTTTACCTAGCTCTGATTATACTTCCTTCACCTAGTATATGTACTAGAAGTCACTCCTCTATCTAGTTCAACAGTTTTGCCCCATTTTTTTTGTATCAGCATTTATCTCTTAATCAGAAGGAACTTATCATACATTCCCACCAAGAAACAAAATCAAAATACCTTTCTTGATTTCATATCCCTGAGTCCCCACTGTTCTACTTCCCCCTTTATATCTCCTTTCTTTCTCCTTTATATCAAACTGATAAGTTAAAATTATACCACATTACTGTCTCTATTTCCTTCAGTTTGGTATTTCCTGAAAGGACTTCATTCAATCTGTCAAGTCCCAACTTCTTGAAAACTATCTCTATCAGCATCACTGTAGTGATTTGAATAAAAATGTACCCCATAGGTCCATAGGGAGTGGCACTAGGGATTGGGCTCAGAAGTTCAAACCAGGCCTAGAGACTCACTGTTCACTTCCTGCTGCCTGCTAATCCTGATACAGAACTCTCAGGTCCTTATCCAGCACCATGTCTGCCTGCATGCTACCATGCTTTCCACCATGATGATAATGAACTAAACCTCTGAACTGTAAGCCATCCCCAGTTAAATGTTTTCCTTTATAAAAGTTGCTATAATCATGGTGTCTCTTCACAACTAAGACAGTTACTTTCTCCTCTCTACCAAAAGCAGAAGACAAACTCATTTACCTTTTGTGACAACATTAACATAGTTGACCACTGTTAGGAACACTTATATTCCCAGGTTCTAAGATGAATGTTTCCATCCTGTCCCTATTTCAATTTCCTTTTACTTTTTGGGTTTTCTCTGTTAATCTCTTCTTAAGGCAACCAAACTGACTTGGTTGAAGAAGATTATTTCACAGCCATGTTCAACACAAATCTATGGCATCCCACTATCATTCAGAAGGAACAGAAGTCCCTCCAGTGATTTTGAAGGTCTTAGTTTGACTTTCTCATAGATGTCACCACCCCCTCAGATGACACTATCGCATCCCATCCACCCAGCTACTATCTCTCCATGGATCTATTTCAGGCACACTCATACCTCCAGTACCTTGGCCTTGCTGACCTTTCTACCTACAAAGGAAGTGCTCCAAATATTAGAATGGCTGGCTTCTTATTGTGTCCACACTGTCTTTCAGATGTAAATGTATACACCCTTTCTCCTACATGACAGTCACTATCCCAATTCATTTAAACTTCTTTTCTCCCCAGTAGTGTTCAATAGATGATTTGTGTATTCATTCATCTGTCTTCTTTCCCACATAAAATTAATGGTGCATGGGATTGGTTAGGGCATCACTACAGTTTCCTTAGCAGTTAGCAATACTCAATGCTTGATAAATATTAGCTGAATAAATAACTAAAGTTTTTCATTAGCATGTCAACATTCTTCTGATAAGCATCTTATATATGCATTCCTTTAAAAATCATTAAAAATCACTGTCTATTACTTAAAACAAACCCTAGCACAGTGAATTGAGAATGTAGGCAAATGTGTGGGCCATAACCTTCTGCTGAATGCCTTTCCTTTGTCCTAGCAAAGAATTTATTGACTAATTCTTACAACTCTCTCCATTTCCCACAAAATGCAGGGTGGTTAAAGTACAAAATCGATAAAAATAAGAATGCTTAGAGCAGGAAAGAAGAAAAGAGAGTGAAGAGAAAACACTTCACAGGAACTCATAAACATAAAAGAACTGTATTGTAGAAACAAAATTAGGAAGAAGAAAGATTTTATAAGGAATCCTGTTAGTAGAGCAACCTCTACCTGCCTTTTCTCCTCAGTAGACTCTAATAAGTCTTTTTTAGGCCTGCCTGTGCTCCATCATGCAGAACAAAGGACATTTGGCCTCAACTTCCAGTTATCTGAGCCCAGATAGGGACAAACAGGATAGGCCCTAGGCAAAACTGTCAAGTGGAAAAACTTGGCTTATGTCTGGAAATTCCCTTTTGCCTATTTCCCTGTTTAGAGACTACATTCCCACACCTTCATTTACTAACCTCCTAAATCTTTCCTTTATTAAAATCACAAAAATAATGTCTCAATAATACATTTATAGCCAGGCTATAATTTTGCTCTTACTCCATTTAATAATTAAATGATGTAGGCTTTTAAATTTTCATCCAGTTGGTCAGTTGTGTTGTGTAGCAATGAAAAAGAGTAGACAGTCTAACCCAGGAAACTCAGGCAAGCAACATTCTCAATTAGCATTTTTCTACAAATACATAATTTCCTCAAGTAAGATGTCTGGTCTTATATTGCCATCACTCTTGGCATGCAGACGTGTTCTTTGATATTTCCTGGGTAGATGTGAACAAATGTCTATTCACCCAGGTATGGCACTGACAAAAGAATCCAGAAATTATTTCATCTAAGTCTTATCTTGGCAAACCCATAAATTCACTTGGGGTTACTTACAGGAGCACATGATTTACAGGCAGCTATGTCACCAAATCCCCCCACTTTAGCATATGAGTGACAACTTGTGAAAGCTATCTTTGGAGTTCACTATTGGAAGAGTAGACAGCTTCATAGAACATGAAAGAGATTCTCCTCTCCCCCACAATTGTTTACAACTTATGTAACGCCAGGGAGCTGGCTTCTTGAGTCTTGTAGCATTTTGTTCTTCCTTAGTCCTACAACTACCTTTTTCTAAGAAAGAAAATAGCTATATGATCAATTCTATGTGACTTTATGATAGAAGAAAAGGAGAGACACCTATCCTAGCGTAAAGAGGATGTACTGAATGAAACTGAAAACTCTCTTGCCACCAAGAAGGAGCATCCAAAAAGAGACTCTGGTGGTTTGCCAATGATGATGATGAGTTTAAGGCCTTTAATAGGCTTAGATGGGTTTTCACTGGCTGATACACAAATGGCTGATATGCAAAGTAGGTGAAAACTAAGGACAAATCAAAGAGCGATAACCTACACCAGGAGTCCCTCCTAGAAGAGAGCCTGAAAGACTCAAGGCTCTCAGTTGGTCCTGTGGCCCCATCCATTCTCTCCCACCTTGATGTGGCAGAAGCAGAAGGGAAGGTGGGCCAACCTCACAGTGGAATTATTTTGGCTTCTCTTCCAGCCTGCAGACTGGATCAGATCACAGAAGCAGATTTTGTGTTCTGTTTCTCTACTATCAGAGGACCAGGAAGCATGGCACATACTAAATTGGGCAAACAATGCTTTTTGGGTTTTATGTCAAACAAGGCTAGGTTTTAGGATAGGTGACTTTATATTCCTCCATCTTACGCATCCTTCCAGGAATATCTGTCTGGAGCTTTCAGAAAATTACCTCATTTATTTAAACTACCTAGAATCCTCATTTCTACACATTAAATGAAGAGTGGCCAGCAAGAATTGTGGACCAGCAACATAAAGTGACCCCTGGTTGGATGTTCTTTCACCTGGAGAAATTTGTTCCTATATTCTTTCTTCCCTCTTCAATCAAGGAACTGGACTCCCCATGGCTCTCATTACAGATGAGGAAGGCACAGCTATTAGGCTGGGCCTCCTTTGACCACTATTGTTTGAGATTTCAGAGGATTATAATACATTAATTTAGCATCTCCCCAAGGCTAAGCATCATTCCATTTGAATTACTTAGTTTTTAGCATCCTAAACATTTTTACTTTAAATTGTTAATTTGGTAGTTTCCCATTACAAAATTATTACCTGACTATAAATTAAATCAAATGAGGATACTTTTTAAAAATCTCTCTTGGATGAGAGAAATGAATCAGAGATGTATTGTTCATAACATTCTCTGCTCTTTCACAGGACCTGAGTTCAGTTCCATTCACTCACATAGAACCCCAACTGCAGAAGAACTTGTGACCTCTTTCCCTCCCAGCCTCATCAGGCTGTGTGTACTTGCACATGTGTGGATACACACACACACACACACACGCACACGCACACGCACACGCACACACTGGAACATACTTGTGCACGTATAAAATAAGTAAGTATAATTACATTTTTTACTTAGTTCTCTCACTACCTTCTATATAAAAACACATGCACATGCTTACATACATGTGCATGGACACACAGACAAACAGCATCATATGCATTACTTGACTGTTGTTTTTCTCAATTAATAGTGTATTGTGGCTACCCAAAAATCTCTAGAAATTAATTATATTTTATTCATTAAAAAAACTAAGTGAAAAACTAATGTCCCTTACATGGACTCACTTTCAGTTTTCCCTAGAATAAGGTGGTATAGTTTTTATCTTGAGCAGGATGGTTTCCTTCCATTGTCTGCTTGGTCTCTGCTTCTTCCACTGTGTGTTGCCATTTCTCTTCTAGCTTATATCTCCCATGGTAACACCAAGATATCTAGATATAATTTAGAAGTACAATCCTCTCTCTGTGACATGGTAATCACACAGTCATCTATGGAAGATGATTAAAGGTTGCCAACCCAGGTTCAGAAACGCTTTAGGTTTTGAATTTAAAATATAGGGAATCTATGTTTAATAAAAACAATACTATTACAATGTGTTGCTTTTGTCTCTGATCATAGAAAACTTCCATAAATAACTGCAGTTATAATTCACTCCTTTTGGAGGTTGCATGATATTTTAGGGTGTGGGGTTAGGTTGTTAGTGTTGCATGTTTCTCTGTGAGGACTTCATGACTTCTAAGACTGCTGTTCCAAAGATTTATCATTCTGTTCTTTGTAATCTCAGCATTTAGGAAGCAGAAGCTCGTGACTCACCCATTACTTCTAGGCCAACCTGGTCTACATAGTGAGTTCTAGGTCAGCCTGGTCTAAAGAGACCCTGCTATAATGAGGAACAAAGCAAAACAACACCACCAACAACAAAATATCCACACAATAATGATTTTTCTAAAATTGGGATTACAACATGAAAAAGAAGACACTTTTAAATATGTTGTCATATTATTTTCAAAAATGTAACAAAAAATGTTTATGCTATTACATAAAAAATATTTTGTAAATACATAAAGGTACCACTTTATATAAATACTTATATGCAACAGCTAATTCACTTCAAACTTTCTAATGTGCTGTATATAAAATTGCGTTTTAATTTTAATTTTCTTGGGAACTTCAAAACATTTTTTTGTTTGTTGGTTGGTTGGTTGCTTAGTTTTGTTTTGTTTCATTTTGTTTTGTTTTGCTTTGCTTTGAGACAGGGTTTCTCTGTATAGATCTGGCAGTTCTGGAACTTACTTTGTAGACCAGGCTGACCTTAAATTCAGAGATCTGCCTTCCTCTGTCTAGAGAATGCTGGGATCAAAGGCATGTGCCACCACTGCCCAGCCAAAACCACCCATTTTTATATTTACAAAATATGTCTAATGGCTCTGGAGATTTGAACCCAGGTCCTTGCACATGCTAGGCAAGTGCTCAACCAGTGAGCTAAATCCCAAGACCTGTATTTTCATTATTCCTAAATTTAAGAAAAAATTACATTATGGCTCAATTTTCCAAAAAAAATATATCAATTGACTTTTAACATTTATTAGCTAATAAGTTTTAAAATGTTTATTTTTATTTATATGTGAATGTGTTATGTGTATGTGCCATGGAAGCCAGAAGAGTGTTCCAGATCCCTGGCACTAGAGATGCAGGCACCCAACAATTGTGAGCCACCCAACATGAGAAAGGGATTTGGGTCCTCTGGAAGAACAGCAAAATGCTATCATCTCTGGGCCCCTGTCCAACCCCCTCTACTATATATTTTAAACACTTATAAGTAACCCAATCAACCAGGAAAAATTTATCCTACTGAAGCAACTGTATAACAGTTTCTTATAAAGCATTTTAAAATGTGGCACAAGTAGGCACTTATGGTAAAGTCTTTAGTGGTTAAAAGACCTAACAAATGTAACTTAATGGAGAAAGGGCTGATTTGGGCTCCATGTTTAAGAGGCTATTCAATCATTATAAGGGAGGGAATGGGAGAAGGACCATGGCACAGCTGGTCACATTATCGCTACGGTGAGCCAGCAGAGAGTAAGAAATGCTGATGCTTGGCTCATTTTCTTCAGAATACACAACCAACCCAGCCACTTTCTCACACATCTCTACAACCAAGAGAAACCATTAGTCATCCATCAGTCAGCCTGGAAGGCAGTTACCCACTTCCTGCTCTTCCTAGGGAAATGACAGGAAGAGTGTTGAAAGTGGCTAGAGTCTTATTTCCCCTTAGGAGAAAGAAAACATGATTCACTTAAGTTCTTTTTAGACCTGTGAACAGCTACCTGGTATTTTATGATTTTATTTCCCCTCAGTAATGAGTGTTTTACACAGTTAGCACAGCCATTCTCCTAAGTGTTATATGAGCAGTGTCAGTCAACTGGAGGGAAGAGTTATTTGATGTAGAAGTGGGAGAGAAAAATAAGAAAAGGGGTGGAACAGAGTGACCTAGTGCTCCTCTAAAGAGGGGAGGAATGGAGAGCAGAAGTTGGTTTTGGGTGGTACCATGCAGCTGACTCCCGTTGGGATCCTCACTTCCACAGCCTAGCACAGTTGTCTCCCATTTCTTTCCCATGATTCAGCAGCTATCTATTGAGTTTGAACCAGGCCATGTGCATCCAGGCCATGGGAATTAGATTAAAAGACAGAGATAGTTCTTGCCATTTAGAGAATTCAAGTGCTTTTAGAAAAAGGTAGGATACAGCATAATAGGGACTGTGCTATAACTGAGTAAGAAAGTTCTTTGGAAACAAAACAGAGGGCCCAGCACCTATTAGCGACTCAAAAATATTGAACCAAAGCATAAATAAATGAGTAAATGAATTTAAAAACCTTAAAATTCTAGAAAGCTTTAACACACACACACACACGGTGCATGCATACACACAGAGGAGCATTTAAAAAGCATGTGTTTCGTAAGAATGCAAGAGGACATGGTCCTCACAAGAGGGGTGGAAGGTGTAAATTCAGAAAATAGAACAACAGCTTCAGAGAACTGTGCAAAATTAAATGTGCAATTTCAAAGTCCAGCCAGTGTGAGAGTAGGGCTTAGAACTGCAGGAGGATCAGTGGGAGATATCACAAGGGGGTCATTGAAGGCCACTGAAAGGATTGTAGGTTTTAATTTGTAGCTTGGGAGTAGCCCCTAAAAATCGTGGATGAGGAAGTGAAACACCAGGTTTACCTTTGCTGAAGTTCTCTCATTGTACTGTAGAGGAGAGCGTGGCCAGGAGTGGAGAGACAAAGAGAAGTACTACTGGTCCTACTGGTTGATGCCCAAAGGGCCTGCACCTGGCTCATAGGAACAAGGCACACAGAGCAGACCCTGCATATCTGTGAGGAGGAATCAACAGCTCTGGTGGGATACAAAAGGAAAGGTTAAGAGGAAATAGGAAGGGGAAAAGCTAAGCTTCCTTGGATGCCATTAGAGCATCAATCAGGACTATTGGGAAACAGCTTTTAAACAGATGACTCCAACTACAGGACTACTAATGGTTTGGAATGAGGACAAAAGAGGCTGGGAGGAGAGAAGGCTGCTAAGAGGGTGGACACTAAGAGGGTGTTTTCCATAAACGTAGATGTTTCTCTACTGCCATTGCAGTTTTGTGTTCAAGCATCTCAAGGGTTGGCTGGCAAACTTCTGGCATCTGACAGGTATCTGGGCAGAGCTGCCATAGTGTAGCATCACAGACCAGAGCCTACACACCCCCACCCCTTGCTCCCCTGACCTCTAGGGCTCAATGGTTAACAAAGAGGAAATTTATCTACAGTTTCCCCTCAGATATAGAATGCCCT
This sequence comes from Grammomys surdaster, assembly GCF_004785775.1. Taxonomy (NCBI): domain Eukaryota; kingdom Metazoa; phylum Chordata; class Mammalia; order Rodentia; family Muridae; genus Grammomys; species Grammomys surdaster. The sequence goes on from NW_021604613.1 coordinate 22,508,970, forward strand.
GGCTGCTGTGTCCACATGAGCTTCACCAAGCTGATTTGTGAAACATTTGCACCAGCAAGTGTGTGATTGAGCTGCAAGACCCTCAGGGATAATTAAAGTTAGGCAACCAGGTCCTAGGTAAAGTTGTGCGAATTTTTTCTCACTTTCACTTACTTTCACATAAATAAATCAGCAGAAGTGGACATTTTAATGCAACACATTAACACTGAGGACTTGATATGATTCTGGCATAAGAAAGCATCATCTTATTTAATCCTCCCAACAGCCATATAATTTGGATACTATTATTCCTGACTGAGGAAGAGAAGCATGGCAGAAGTTGTTTTCCTTTTTGTTTCTCCATTTATTTTAAACCTTGAAGAGTTTTCTTCTCTATAATTTCTATTTTATTTTCATTCATAAACACTTCTTGGATGTATACACTATGGGTGCTAAAATTACTCTTTATGTCTTATTACTTTAACAAACATCTGCTATCCTTCTGATTTTATGATTTGTATTCATTCATTCTCACCTCCTACTTTTCCCTATTGTACCAGAAACAGTAGCTGATGCTTGCCATAGAGAGGGCTTAGCTCAGTTACTTATTGTCTGAATTCCCTGTTGATGTGTATGAAGCCATAAAATGTTGGTTCCATCAAACATCAAGTCAACTCAAAGAGAAATCAGGCCTTTTGACACATCACTCACCATTAAGTAGTGAATGTAATACAAGATATATAAAGTTGCCCTTAATATTTCTTATGTTCCCTATGTATTCTTCAGACAGCTAAGTGTCTGTCCACTTAATCTCCATTTTCTATGGTGATTTAAATTCTGTCATTAATTAAAGCCAAGATAAATGATTAATACAAGCTATGCTAGCACCTAAAAATGATCAGACTTTGAAAAGTAAACTGGAAATAAAATTGATGAAAAAATAATCTGACATTATGTGAACAAAATGAGAGGTTGGGGACATTAGCATATGTCCCTGTCACTTGGTTTAAACCAAAGTCCTGTTGTATTAGACTTGTTGTATGTGACCAACACTAGTAAAAGAGGGATCATCCCTTCTACTTTACCTGTTGGTCCAAGTCTTCTAGAAACAGAACTGACAAAAATGCATACACATTACAAGAGGATTTATTGGATTTGTTTACACAGTAAGGTTGATGTAGCCCAGCAATAGCTGTGTCTCACGGGTGAGGCCGGGAACCCAGTAATTACACAGTGCAGAAGGCAACAAGAGAAAGCAGGAACTCATTGGCAAGAAGCAAAACCCACCCATGAGAGGAGAAGAGCTTTCCTTCTAACATGTTCTGTCATCAGGGCTGCACTACAGGGGCTGCCCACATTTAGGGTAAGTCTTCCCACATCAGTTAAGAAACTCAACATAACCTCCCCACCCATGGGCATGTCCTCAGACCAGCCTGAGGTACATAATTCCTCATCAAGACTCTTTTCTCAGGTGATTCCAGGCTATCCCAAGTTAATATACAAACAAGCCAGAATACCCTGCATGGGATATAGATGTTACTGATTGAAATCCTTAGCTCCAACTAGACTTTGGAAGTGAAACATGTTTATATCATAGGGTCAAAGCAATACCAGACTGCACCATAACCTATTTAGTTGACATGGCATCCCTGAGTGGCCTTTTAGGGCATTCAGTTACATTGACTCTGGAGTAAATACCTGATATAAAAGGTACCAACGGTAGGTATCCAGGGACATGAGCTGCACAGACAAAGATGGAGGCACATTTGATATTAAGATGTTGCTAAGCTAAATATGGACTATAAATTACCTTTGCCTCCTTAAACATTGTCTGCCAGTGACTCAAAGAACACAGAAAAACCAAATTGATAGGTGACCTGAGGTGGCTTTTCTGATCACATCCCTGGATCACCAAGATCCAGACACACCTGTGTGCCAGTGCCCTAAATATTTATATATACATGAATTGGTGAACTCATTCTGTGCTTAAGCTTCACAGTCTCTGACATTTAGAACTAGGGGCTCCAAATGCCCAGGAATCAGAGATCTATAAGCTTCAGTCCAAGGTACATAAATACTGTATACCCCAAGTTCCATTAAATTTTAATTGTGTAGAAAATGAGGAAGATGTAGAGGAAGGATCTTCTGGTTGTGGTTTGTAGGATACTGTTGTTGCCTACTTGCAAAATAAGTGAACGAAATTGGAGAGACTATTTGTGAACACTTCTAAATTTGAAAAATCGGTGCTTTGTTAGTGCTAAAAATAATTCAGAATTTGTGTAGTCAGCAGTATGTATTATGCTTCCTACACCACTCAAGACTGGCAGCTTCATGCTAATAGATCAGTTGTGCCCCACTATTTCTCCTAGGCTATAACTTTTACTTTAAAGGGCATTTTGTGGCAAAAATCCAAGCCCTCTCATAGCAAAACCTGAATACTAATGGAATCATCGTGATTTAAAACTGTGAAGCACAATCTATTTTTTTTCAATGGAGGAAATAAGAGCTGTAACCGCAGATATTTACAGTTTCTTAACTCGACTTTGAAGGATATTGGTACATTTTAGTTCATTATTTAATGACAAGATGTGGGAGAGCTTGTACAGGAGTCTTGGAGAAGCTGGAAGAATTGGATATAATATTTGGGTTCAAGAGTTGGGCATGATAGCTACTACATGGGTAACAGGGACAAGTCACATGATATCTTGTTAAGTGTTTTACTCTGATGTGGATATTAAATGAGATAATGCTGATAGGATGTTTTGTTCTGTGACTCGAAACAGAAAGACTTCAATAAGTTACTAATGTTATTTTATTAGTAATACTGTGAGAGAAGCTGTTATGGCTAATAGAATATTCACTGTTCTCTTTCTTTACTGCTGAGGGTGTTTTGCATGTTCTACCCCTCACCCCCTTACCCACCTTCCTTTCTCCTTCTTTCCTTTCTCTCTTTTTTTAACAGTTGAAAAGGCTAAGAATAACAGCACTCCAGGAGAAACTGTTGATGTGGAAGAATTTTCTCAAAAGAAAAAATTATTCCAGAAATAATAGTGATATTTTTCAAAAGTCACATATCTAAGAATCTAAATTATATTTCGAGCCCAAACTCATTTATTTATATAGTGCTAGATCTATCTTCAAACCTTCCTGCAAGTAAGAAAGTGTTTTTAAATACATTTTATATTTTGAAAGTTCAAGCGGACAAGTTTTTCCCTGGTGTAGAAAGGACATAATACTTCAGGGATAGCAAACAGTATTTGGTTGAAAGAGTCAGTCTAATGATTGTCTCTATGTTTTATTGTATATTTACAAAACATTATAACTTCAAAAGCATTTCACAGCATCAACTAACAGTATAATTCTGGGGGTAATATTTAGGATCTTCATGAAGTAAAAATAAGTTTATGTCCAAGGATAAATATATTCCTATTATGTAAAGAGCAGGCAAGGCCTGAAAGGAAAAGAGGAAATTTTGAAAATGCTAAGAAAGGGACCCTCCAAGGAGACACCAAGGCTCATAGCAAGAAGGTATCAGGAAGCAAATTAAATGTGGTTCTATTTAGGAACCAGTTTGTGTGTGAGTTGATACTATCTGGTGAACTGGCTGTGGACTATATTGTAGGAAAAGAAGCAGAAATGTTCTCTTAGGCTAAGTCCTTTTATGGACTAGGCTAACATTTATTTAAATGAGAAAGTTTATGATACAAGTCAAGTAGACTTTTGCCAAGTTGGTTAGAGAAAATGTTATTACAAACAGAAACAACATTAGAAGCCAACGTGTGAAGATTTTAAAGAGCCTGGCATGGCCATGAAGAAGAACCGCTTTGAAACAGAGGGTATACAGGATAATGGGCAAGGGTAAGGGCAGACTGATGGACAGAGCAGGAGATCTTATCAGGAGTTAGGTTATCGAGATTTGTCGTGATGACTTAGGTTGAAGAGAGATGCTGAGACATGAAATGATGAACAAATCCAGGCCTTTATAAAATAAATTGAAGAATTAAGAAATGAAAAGGCAGTAACTGAAGAATTGGTCGTGTATATTGAATTTACACATAGACTTAAATGCCGAACAACTTGAAAAATTAAGGAAAGGTTTCAAAAGAGTTTATGAACATTATACAGCATGCTACACCAAAAAAAAAAAAAATACAGCTGACAAGAGTAAACTACAATGAGCTTAAAGGAGAATGAATGAGAACATGTATCACTAAGAGAAAACTTGCAAACATTCTTGTCTTAACAGTTCTACAAACTCACTGGATTCCTACAACATACTTTTGAGTCACTAAGCATTTTTAGTCCCATAATTCAGATGGCAAAACTGGAAGATGGTGTATTTAGACATTGTGCCGGATTTCATACAACTGTAGGGTTGTCGAGATAGGACTTGAATATAGCAGTTTGGTCTTAGCATTCACAACTTTTAGTCATTATTCTCAAGTAGGTTTTTAAAGGAGGTGAGAAATGATGTAGAAGAGAAACAGTTTTTCCAGAATGAAATTGAAGCATGAATTTAAAAGTGTCCTTCAGCCGGGCAGTAATGGCACATGCCTTTAGTCACAGCACTAGAGAGCCAGAGGCAGTCAGATCTCTGAATTTGACACTAGCTTTATCTACAGAATGAGTTCCAGGATAGCCAGAACTACACAGAGAAAACCTGTCTCAAGGTTAATAATTAATAATAATAATAATAATAATAGGATTTTAATCCAGCAACATGGCTACTTTGGCTGGAATACAGATACATTCTTAATACACACCCTTAATCCAAAACAATGAAGGTAAAAGTAGTTTGTAGAAGGAAGCACCCATGTTCAAAGTAATGTCTAATTGAAAGGTAGATAAACTGACAAATCAGAGAAAGATTTGACAGAATAGAATATGTGTAAGTCTCCTAAGAACAGAGAGAAAAAAGGGAGCTACTTAAGAAAGAATAGCGAATAGAGAGACAGGGACAGAGACAGAGACACACAGAGAGACAGTGACAGAGAAACAGACAGAAAGGAAAAGAACAAGAGGGGGCAGTTTTACCAGGACAGTTGTACATAGACATATTGCAGACAGAGAACAAGCTAGTCACAGGTGAAGACAGAATGAGCCTGAGAATGAGAAGGAGCCAAAGATACTTCAATAATAATAATAATAATAATAAAATAATAGTCTCCTTAATGCTTCCTCTATGTAGTGGGGTGAGGCCATGGTTTATTTGAAGTTCAAGAACTAGTTTGACTTCCCCTTTTTTCTACCATATTTCTTCAAAGCATAGTTACATAAAACATATTTTAACTATTCTGTTGTTATAAAATTATTCTGGCAAATTCTTATTCTGTCTCCCCTTCTATTTTTCTCGGTATAAGCATTCTACATACATGAAACTATGGTAAACATGGTCACATCTGTGTTTTAGTATCAAGAGTCATTTTTAATACTTTCTGTATTTATTGATTTTATTTATAGAATTTATTATAGTAAACAGTCTCAAATTATTATTATTATAATATAGGGAAATATCATGAAGAAGAGATGGAAAAGAGATCATACCAATGACAAGGCTCATCCTTTGCACTCTCTCAGTCTCTAAAGGGAAGAACACTTGTCTCTGATGTAGCAAAATAATCCATTCTCTACATAATAGAAAAAACACTTTACATAAACATTTTACAAGGAAATAACTTGCTGTAGTCTTTTGGATATTGAATTAAATAAGGATGCAGAGGTAAAATTTGAATAAAAATAGAGTCATTTATGAATTAATGGCTGAATCTGGGAACTAAAGTTACAGCATAAATTATATTGAGGCTGGAGAAAAATGGAATCTAATTCTAATTCTGTATCTTTCTGGATAGCACAGCTAAACCACTGTCCTGGGGTTTTGTGTTCCAACAAAACTAACCAGTTAACATCAGTACAGTGATTGGAACACACAGACACACATACTCCTCCAAAAATGATTTCAGAAATAAAAAGTTAAAGGAGGATAAATACGGGGAATGATTAGCTCATGTGTGGGCGTGGGCATGGGTTCTTCAATCTTGTTGAGCTGTTGTGATTCCCATGGCTCCAAAGAGACTGTAACTTGGGAATCTTGACTGAGTTCACTTTGTGTACTGCACTGGGTGGGTGTTACGGGGCTGTCAGGGGAATTTCTCACTCGTCCAAAGTTCCACAGGGGCACATAGCTCTTGAATTGGGGATCCCCAGGCCAGGAGGTGGAAGGGTACCGACTGGTCTCAAGCCCTTCTGCTCTCAGACGCCACTGAGAGGCCACAGAAGGATGGAGACTGGGGACGTGTGGGCACGTGACTGGCAGGCCCACAGCCAAGAGAAACAAGGTGGGAGAGAAGAAAGAGGCCCCGGCAGTGCCCCTCGGGCCTGACTTGGTTACTGTACTTGCTTGGCAGACTCTGCGGCCCAGCTACCTTGGGCCAGCTTGCTTGAAGATTCAGGTCCCCATTGCTGGAACCCAGAGAGGTCCTCCATGCAGGAAGTTACTCACGGCTGCTGCAGCGGCTGAGCTTTAAAGGCCTTCTCTGTGTTTTCCCATGGTAGGCCCCAAAAGACACGTGGAGTCTATGGGTTTAAGACATTTATTTTCATGGCGGATATAGATCGATCTTGTAGTACCCCCATGAAACTCAGGGCAGACTTGAGTTAAATAGGGAGGGAGAAAGGGGAAGGGTCTGGGGAAGAATGCTTAATTGGCTCTGCCCTCTGGCCTTCAGGTATCTTATTAGTATGAAAATCCCTCTAGGACTTGAGGTCTGTAGTCATGCCCTCTACCTGTGCTCTTGGGAGGGGAATGGCCTATGTGACTGAACAGTGCAGGTCAATGGAGTTCCACGCCATGTGCTAGGAGCCTGGATTCTGGGAGCGAAGTGGAATAGATGCCCGTCCCTCACAGGCAATGGACACCTGTTGGGTCTCCGGACTATATCCAGACAGCCTTCGACCAAAACCAGCCAACCTATCACTGTCCTACAGATAAAGCTATGAGAGGAGAGTACAATAAATAACAGAAAATAGCAAAAGTCAGTATTGGGGAATGAATAATTTAACCAAATATAAGGGGAGTTCAGACAAAGAGAAGAAGCAGTAGTTAATGCTATTTGCAGAACATTGGAGAGAGCTTGGGAGCTGTGTGCCCTGGTCATTCTAATCTGTAGGAGAGATGAAAATTGGAGTTCCTTATGAATTATAAGCTATGTCCCTCAGTGCTCTCCTCCTTATCCACCTTCTTAGGCCTTAATCGTTATTTACTCTAAGACAAGACTGGAGGTTTGCTTTCTGGGAGAAGTTAAAGAGGAAAGGCCTGTGATCAAATAATCAAGAACAATTGATTTGGGGCAGGAGAAATGTCTCAGCGATTAAGGACACTGGCTATTCTCCTAGAGGTCCTAAGTTTGATTCCCAGCATCCATAACTCAGTTAACAACTGTCTGTAACTCCAGTCCCAAAGGTTTCAAGGGCACAAGACACTTAATATGGTACACAGACACAGATGCAGACAAAACACCCCACACATAAGATAAATAAAATAAAATATATCTTTAAAAACTTAAGAGGACAACTGATGATAAAATTTGGTACCAAGTGATTAATTAGGAGTTAGGTAGTAAATGGTTCAATTTTTAGTTTCCATCTTCTACATCAAGTGTTTCGGTATTTAGGGACATTTTAAAAATACACAGTGTCAATTATTTAACCATTCTAATGATTTCCTATGAATCATCATAGCTCAAGCATGCAAAGATCATTAAACAATGGGCAAAGCCTCAAAGATAAAATGCAGAGTGTTAATGGAGAGGAAGAAGTGGAGAAGGATGAAATGGATGGAAACATGAAATAGAAGAAGGAAGTTAACAAAGAAGTCGCCATGTACTGCACTCATCAAATGAGAGCAAAACCATAACATATCTAAAGAAACAACCCAAGGTCATTGTAAAGAACATTGAAAATGACAATTATAATAGCATAAATTAAAAGCTTACTAATATAAAGTTATAGTATTACACAACAATGTTCCCTGAACATGAAATCCTTAGTAGTTTCTTGAACTCTGAGCAGCCAGGATTGCCTGTATGATATCTGCACAAGATTAGGTCCATAGAAGTCCTGACATGGAAGAACTCCTTCCCAAGGAAATCTAAGCAGTTAATGGTTAATCCTGTCTAATACCCCTGTGAGTAATACTACTTAAACTCATTGGTTCAGCTGGTAAGAATTGGCTGGAATTACTTAATCTATCACATGTGGCCTTATCTGGGGGTCAGTGAATAAATGTTTATTTTTCTCCCTTGAGACAATATGTAGAAGTTTCAAATATTATAGCATAAAAAAGACAGACTACAAAGGAAAACAATAAAATTAGATGAGGAATATGTTTTTTTAAATGCAGATTTAAAAGAGAGAACAAATTAAAACTGCAGACCAAAAAATTTACCAGAAATGAAAATATTTTGAAATATTAAGTTGTGGGCACTTCTAAGAGTTCAAATACTGATTTTTCTAAATAATCTACACTAAGGTCATTGCTGTGAGATGATTGAACAACACAGACTTAGAAAACTCCTAAAAATTTTAATGAGGAAGGAAATTTAGAAAATATAACACATAAGATCGTTGACTGCAACTGAAAGCTAAATTCAGTCATGCAGTGGCTTACAGGCCTTTAGGAAAAAATAACTTCCATGTGCAAGGCTGTGCCCAGACTGCATATTAGTTACAAATCTCATTAATGAACAGGAGAGTATAAACATATTTTAGACTTGGTCTTAATATATTTATCTTGTCAATCCTTTTATTTTCCTTCCAGAACTTATTACATATTTCCCATGAAAACGAGGAAAAGCTGGGTATGGTAGCAAATATCTGTTATCCCACACTCTAAGACACAGACAGAAGTCATATCTACATAGTACATTCCATTTTAGCCAATGTTCTATAATAAGGGCCTGTTTAAAAAAAAACTACAAAACAAAACTGAAGAATGGAAATTTAGAAGAAAGGTAAAGGAAACTGGAGGTGTTAATTAAGAAGACCATCTAACAAAAACCCCAGTACCAGGTATGAGAAACCTCCCTCCAAGATGTTCATCAGAGTAGTTCAAGAATCTCCCAAATTAGTAGAGGCCATGGCTTTTGCCCTTGGTTTCTTCCCAGAGGTTGAAGATAAGCCTCTATTGCTGAAGACACTCTGTACTTTGGACATAGGACACAGCAGATTCAAGCTGGATCTGACCCAAAAGCCTTCTCCTTTTATAGAAGGTTCTATGCAATCTGCCAAGGAAGGGAGGCAATCAATAGTCCTACCCAGTGTGACACATATGAATCAAATGAATCACAGCAACAGCCAGCTTTGCTAAAGGTCTCTAAAGGTGCAATATATGGGCCATAACCAACAGCTATCTAATTGCACCTAAGGCCTGTTCAACAGGAGGAAAATCATGCCTCCTACTAGAAACCTAGTGAGGTCATAGATCTTAGGGAACTACTACCAACATTTAACTAGATCAACATAGTATCCAACTGCGTTCTAAAGGTATCCTATACCTACAGATAAGTATAACTCTTTCACCCTTCATCAACAACGCTTCTCCTTGCAGCAGAGACCATTACAGAAAGCCACGAGTGGTCAAAAGGGACAGAAAAACTGATCATTGGGTTCCCAGCCTCAAAAGATGCAATGACATGACAACACAGCTCCTGTACCTGGGGCTCAGGTAACATTGCAGGCAATAGAACAGAAAGATCATGAGAGCCAGAAGATTAGGAAATCTGCTGTGATCTCAAGTCTCCAAGAAATGGCAGGGAAGCTGCACCCTCCATCCATAAATAATATGACCATCTAAACAATATATAAAAGATAACAACAAAAGACATGCTAATGTAGAAGGAACAGAGCTCCATTCCTAAACAAAGACCTACAGGAAGCTAATGACTGCTGAGAAAGAGGTAATTAAGGGATGGTCCCCTAATTAGTTATATAATAATGAGTGGTTAGCACTGAAATTATGTGCACAAGCAACACTAAAAGGATTCAGCAGATTATATTTGTATATTTATGCACTTGTTTGTGTGTGTGTGTGTGTGTGTGTGTGTGTGTGTGTGAGTGATAATAACAAAGAAAAGGAGGCCATGAACTTGAGATGGAGCAGAGGGGACATGGGAGAAATGAAGTCCTAGAAATGAGAAGTATCTCTGTAGCTGAAGTATGCAAGGCTCCAAGAGATATTACTCAAAGTACACTAGGGCATTTATTTTACTACTTTATTAGGGGGAGAATTTGGGCTTTCCTAGAGTTAGGAGGTAAGTTAATAATTGTTATACGAAAGCTAAGATGACAGGAAGTATAAAGTACAGGTAAAACTAAAATCACAAAACCAAACAAGATACAGCTATAACTCTACTGATGATATTTAAACAATACTTTAGAAATAATAATAATATAAATGTGATTCATCTAATCCACATGATAAGCACCTCTTAGGTTGTTTAAAAAATAAGAAAAATTAGAAAGTATATAACAGGATGAGAGAGAAAGGCTATAGAGCTAACTATCTCCTTTAATAACTAGAAGTCCACAGATAGCAACTGTGTTATCTTAAAACCTTGAATTTAAAAGTTGAATAGATGGAGCTAAAATTCATGTAAATACTAAATGAAATTGGTTGTGTTGTTCAGGGTTCAAGTAATTCTTATTCTGTTCCCCATAGTATTGTATGATATTTAAAATAGATTTGGAAGATTAAGGTATCTTTGTTGTACAAGGAAAACTTGATTCTTGTCTTTATGAACACAAACAATGCTTTAGTGGTATATCAAGTCAGACCAAAACCAAAATACTTTGGGAAATAAGCTATCTTGTAAAGGTTTGATTGACAAGTGTTGCTAGGTTCTCCCCACACTTTTGTCTTGTCTTGTTTCAGTGTTTGCAAGGAAGGTGTTTGTATGTGCGTGTGCCTGTGCACCTGTGTGTGTGTGTGTGTGTGTGTGTGTGTGTGTGTGTGTGTGTATGCTCACATATGCTTACTGAGTTGAGAATAGGATGTCAGATTCTGCTGGAGCTGATGTTACAATGGTAATAAGCCACTTGTCCTGTGTGTTAGAAGCTGGAGTCAGTCCTGTGAAAGGGCTGAATCCCTTTATCTGCTGAGGCTGTCTCTCCAAACCAGGTAGGAAACCTTGAAATTGGATGTTGCACTAAACTGACAGCAGCCCCAAGGACTCCTTCCTCCCACTTCTCTACTAGGAGAATGTCATGAACTCTACATGAAGTTCAAGCCTCTAGAGTAATTTATGCTTATCATAGAACCATGGCCAAGTTTACAGTTTATTCAAGTGTGTTGGTGTGGGGATGGGTGGGTTGTTTAGATCTAGTGAATCCTGTACTTCTCCCCACAGTATGACATCAGAGGATCCCCTACTCAAATTGTGAATCTTACAATGACTTCATTGGTGTCTCTTTTTCCTACTGGAAGGCTATACCACAAGCCACACCCACTTTCCAAAGCACCACCCTTGGAGTAATATATCAGACTGATAACAATTCAGAATAAAGTTATGCATGCTATAGATGTTTTTTTCACCTACATCACCTTATCTGTGTCATTAGTGCCTATAAAACTGTCTTATCTTTTAAGCCTAATTATTTGTTTTAATTATGTCTCTCATAAGTGATTCATGTACATTTTATTACAGACACATATTCACTGTTATATTCAATCTATCCATGGGCAACATCAAGAAGCTTTCTGTCACCCCTATATTCTATTAAAAATGATAAAAAATAAATTTACCCTAAAAGAGGTAATTTTATATACCATGTAAGCCATTGTTCTACATATCATAATAGAAAATGTTGTAACGTTAAAAAATAATACTCAAAGTAAATAACCCTCTCTCCCAAATAGGAAAGTTAGGCTTTGTGTCATTATAATATTTTCAATACTTGAACACATTGCAATAAAAGTTTTTAATAAAAGTTGGGGAATATTATGATGGGAGGAACAAACCGGACACAGAAGACAGATACCACATGTTCTCACTCATTTACGGAAACCAATGCACCAACCCAGCAGTAGGGAATGCAATGATAGTCACTAGATATAGACAAGGGTGGGAGTAGGAAAGAAAGAAATTAGAAGGGGTTTAAAGGGCTTTTACTGCAAGTGGATGAACGATGGTTGGACAAGATCACTGCATCTCATATAAACGGATGGTGGTGCCACGGAGGTGAGTACAACTGATATGCTAATAACCACACAGTTTAACTTTTACAAAGAAATTGCCAAACCGAGTCTCTCTATTGAAAATTCAGTGTTTACTAGAAATTGGATTATTACAAACAAAAATCACATCTAAATGCAACCACTGGAACAGGGCATCAATGGGGAAGTAGACTGAAGACTGAAAATGGTCCAGACAATGAAATGCTGAGGAGTAACAAGAAATGGTTGTCGGTCATGTAATACACAGAAGTTCAGATGATTGCTGTACTCGAGGTTTCTGTTATTCATTTATCCCAAGAATAGAACATCACATGTATTTTTATGAGCCTCACTCCCCTCTATCTTTAAAACTCTTTTTGACCAGGGCAGAGAAATGGCTCCATTAGCAAAGTGCTTGACTTGCAAACGGGAGGCCTGAGTTTGATCCATACACAAAAGCAGTCGGGTGGTGTGGTACACACATGCATTCCCGGTACTGCAGAAGTGGAAACAGGTAGATCCCTTGGACTTGCTAATCACTCAGCCTACCTTGATTGTTACGTTCCAGGCTGCTGACCAATCCTGTCTCAGGAAATAGAGGTGGATGTAAGGCACATAAAGAGTAACATCTAAGGTTGTCTACTGGCTATGACGTATGATCCCTCACACGTGCATCTATTCCAGCACAAAAAAACTACTTATAATCATGAACAACAAAGGAGAACAGAGTCAAATATCACCTATGGTGAGGATAGTCACAGGAACTAGTCCTTGCTCATGAGCTGTCTGGAAAACAACACAGGGGAACTTGTCTTGATGGTTATCAGTATACTTGACTAAAACATCCAGGAGCTGTACACATGGCTTGTTAAGTTTGGAGAGAGGGGAATCATTTTCCACAGTATTTTAAAGGTAAGACTTACTGTGTGTAACATATTTTAAATATGCTTTAAGAAATGACTCCATAGGGGCTAGAGAAATGGCTCAGCAGTTAAGGGCATTGCTGCTCTTTCAGAGGACCAGCATTTTGTTCCCAGCATCCACACTGGACAACTCACAACTATCTATAACTCTAGTTTTAGGGGATCCAATGCCTTCCGGTTCTGTAAGCACCTACACACACATACACAGGTGCACACAAACACACTGAGATACACACAAAGAGGCACACAGACACACACACATATGCACAAAGAAACACACATACATACACACATAGAAAGACACATAGACACAAACACACACAGAAACACACACACACACATACACACATAGAAAGACATGCAGACACAGACACACAGAAACACATGCACACATACAGTCACACATAGAGATACAGATAAATGCACACACACAGAGAGACACATAAAACACACAGAGATATACATACACACAGAGACACACACAGATACAATGCATACACACATAAATAAAAAAATTATTCATAAATTATAAATAAAAGAAATTTGGCTTTCCGTCCATTTATAATCCATTTATTCTCGTAAGTATACTTTGTATTTTATGAAGATAGAAAAATTTACCCAGACAACAAATTTTTTTAAAACAAACTTTGGTGATCATTTAAAATCCAGTGAGACATTTTTGCAAATTTGGCCTTAATAACTACAAAAATTCTCACAATTGTCATGATGTATCCAACAAAGTAAATATTTCAGCTTGATATGGCCTGATAAGCCATATATTAGCAGATTACTAAAAGTAAAACCTATTACTTTTTGAAAATAAAATAAATTTCAAACTAGTTAAGCATTGTGTGTGTGCGTGCGTGTGTGTGTGTGTGTGTGTCCATGGAGTAATGTTAAATAATACATTGGAAGACAATAAAGGAAACTAGGTTAGAAGATTGAAGAAAAAACAGCACAGTGCACTAGAGAGAGGGGTATAAATATAGACAGGCTGATGGGAAATAAAAAAAAAACCACCTTCTATTAGTAGCTGTCAGGCTCTTAACTGCAACGACTAAAGAGCCCACAAGTCTTTGGTTGCCAGGAGAAGAGGGCTATGCACAGCACCATTGTACAGAGCAGCACCATCTGGTGACAGGATGGACACAAACCTCAAACAGACCTGATGAAATCTTCATAGACTTCACGTAAGGATGGAGGAGGAGGGAAATGGGGTTGTATATCTATCATCTATCTATACCTGTGATCTATCTGTCACCTATCTATCATCTATCAATTTCATCATGTATCATCTATCTGTCATCTATCATCTATCTGTCTTCTCCCAGTGTACGTATCCTGTGTAATCTCTATCATCTATCAATGTACCTATCATCTATCTATCATCTGTTTCTCATCTATCAATGTAGCTACCATATATTTATCTATCTTCTATCAATGTGTATCTGCTATCTATCTATTACCTATCAATGTATCTGCCATATGTCTATCGTCAATTTATCTATCTAGGATCTATCAATGTATCTATCATCCATCAATGTATCTATCTGTCTACCTATCATCTATCATCTCTATCTCCCTCCTCCTTCGCATTCACACTAAATTCTGATCACCCTTTTCCAAAATGGGTTTTTTTCCCCTTTCAACAGATTTGTTAGAATATCCAGTTGAAGAAATTCAGATCTGTGTATCTTTTTCAAAAGAACTAGGTGCATTTTAAGTGATTCTTGAAGCTTATGACATTTTCCAAGGTATTTTCACTGCCTCTTAAGATTCAAAAAGTCATTACTTCCCCTTTGTTAAAAAAGAAAAAGAAGAAAAGCCAATATTTTTAAGATTTTTACCACCTGGAGCTGGAAATCTGGTTTAGAGAATTCTTATCATTTAATTTTAGAATTACCTGTTTACCCTTAACATGAAGTTCAGAGAAAGTTGCTTAGGAAGTTAAGGGAATCTAATGGCAGTGTATTGGAGAGATTCCCTTACCCTAAAGAAACTTTCCTACAAGTTAACTGAGGATCAAACTACATCCCAGATGCCAAATGCAGTCTCAAGAATAGATCAACTTCTTTACAAACATCAATAGACAGCTAAAGAAGCCCTTTGGGTATGGTTTGGTTTGATCTGCTAATACAAACTATCCCTTTGTCCTATTGCTATTTAAATGCTTTTTGTTTTAGCAAAACAAATCTAGACTTCAAAAGAGGCTTTTTGCCTGGTGTGTTACTTAAAGTCAACAACCTTTAAATGCTCTGGGTGATTCTAAATAAATTCAGGAAGACAGGATTCTGAGTCTGAACACCCATCAGGCTCCGGGACCTGTGTGCTAATCCTGGGAGTGTTTTACTAGCCAGAAGAGGTGTGGCAACTGGATTCTGACCTTTCTGAATTTCTGACCTGAAGGAAGTGCCATGAGCAGGAGGAGGATTGTCAACTATCCAAGGATGACCTGCCTCCAAAACTGGGACATTGGTGACTCACACCAGCGCATCTGTTTAGATAACATACACATGACCTGAAAGCACAGGGAACCTGCAATGGAAAACAACTGATTGTCATTCCTTCTCACTCAAACAGGTGTCCACTGAACAGGCTGTTGTTTGTTTTGTTTCTTTGAGACAGGTTCTCATTATGTAGCCTCAGCTGGCCTTGAACTCCTAGAGATCTGCTGAGATTAAAGGTTCACACCACCACACTCAGCCTGTTAAACACATCTTAATACCTACTTTGCTGCATAATAAGAATGAAAATTAGACATGGTCTCTGCTTCCATGGAATCTATAATCAAGTGATGAAGGAAGACATGAAATATTGATCCAATATTTTTCAAAATTCATTATTATTTCTGCACTGCTTTAAGAACTAAAAAAGTAAAAATATGGAGTGAGACGAAAACATATAAAACTGGACTTTTCTTTCTTTTTTTCCTTTTTCTCTTTTCTTTTGATAGAGTTTATGAAGTGCGAGGAAGGGCAGGGTGTCTCTATGTCTGTGTGTGAGTGTTTGTGTGTTTGTGTCTGTGTGTCTGTGTGTGTTATACATGTGTGTGACTGTGTGTTTGTCTGTGTGTGTCTCTGTGTGTGCATGTGTGTGTGTCTCTGTGTGTGTACATGTGTGTGTTTGTATGTATGTGTGTATCTGTATGTGTCTGTATGTGTGCGTATGTGTGTTTTGTGTATGTGTGTGTCTGTCTCTGTGCGTGTTCATGTGTGCATGCATGTGCATGCATGCATGTGTATGTGTCTGTCTATGTGTGTGTGTGTGTGCACGCGAACGTGCATGCGTGTGTTAGCATCACTTTCAAGTGAAGAGCCAGAGGCCAGGATACTCAGTGTGTCTTACAGGGTTTGATAAAAGTAGAGCATGAATCCTGAATAAACTTCCTGTCTATCCACGCTCCTTTTCTCTCACCGTCTTGCCTGTCATTTTAATGTAGCTCTCCTTTTAAAACTGCAGCATTTGAGGAAATTGTCTATCTTGTCTGCTTTATTGGTTCTCCTGAACAAGAGCCAGTAAGTGGTGCTTTATTAGCACAGGACTCTGTACTTAAAGTAACTTTCTCGGGTGTATTAATTACTTCTCTAAGTTGCCATGATAAACACCATCACCAAGTAACTTATAAAAGAAAGGATTTACTTGGGATTACTGTTGTAAGGGTTAAAGATCCACGATATCAGGGAAAGCATGTCAGCAGGCAGCAGGCACTGGGGCCTGGAACAGCAGGCATGGGGGCTGGAACAGCACACTAAGAGATTGCATCTTGAACCAGGAGCAAGAAGCAAAAGAGAAGCAACTGGGAGTAGAGTGAGGCCTTGTGCTCTCAAATTCCACCCCCACTGACACAATTCCTCCAGTGAGGCCATACCTCCTAAACCTCCCCAAAATGTATCACTAACTGGAGACCAAGCATTAAAATGCCCAAAACTACTGGGAACATTCATCATTCAAACCATCACACCAGAGTTATCTAGCCACTTTTAACATAAAGCTAAAGCAATAAAAGAATTCATGAACTACCACTTTAGTAAGAAAGAGCTCCTCTGTGGCTTTTTACTGTTTTCTTTCCCTTAATTGAAAGAAATTAAAATAATCACACCAATGAAGTATCTATAGTGAACTAGAACAAACAGGGAACCTGGTGGTGAATGTCTGTAATCCTACTCAGTAGACTGAAGCAGGAGAGTAACCTCAGAGTCTTTACCAGCCTGAGCTACAGAGTGAGATCTTGTAGAGAGAGATAGGAAGGGGGTGTAGAAGTGAGAACTGGATAGAGGAAAGAAGGGAAAAGGAAAAAGAGAGGGGAGAGAAGTAAGAGAGGGAAGGAGAAAAAAGAGGAGGGGAAGAAAGAGGAGGCAGGGAGGGATAGAGAGGAGGGGAGGAAGAGAGAGAATGAGAGAGGAGAGAGGCTATAGAGAGGTGAAAGAGAAAGAATTTTTCAATATCTCAAATGGGCATGCAACTGGAAGTTCTGTTTTCTTAGATGTAAATCCTTATGAAATGAATAAACATGGGTTTTTTTTGGTAACAGCTTCAAATAATGGGAAAAAACATGGAAACATTACTGTCACTCTTACCCAGGACACTTTGCCAGAAGCAGATGCTTAATACTGTTAAATACCATAAAAATTCCTTCAGAAATTGGTTTTGCACATTATACTTTGCATACAACATGGATAACTGTATAGATGTTAGTAACATTTCTAGTCTCAGACATCAGTATGTTTAAACATATATATGGTAAATATATATGGTCTACATTCTATCAGATACCATGTAATCATTCATGGTAGTTATAGTCCATTTTTTAGTTAACTATGTCTATTCACGTACTATGTATTTAAAATTATTTTGAAATAATAGAGATTGGACCTAGGGCCTCACGTATTTCAAGCAATCACTGAATCTTTAAGTTCTGTTACCTAGACTTTTCTTATTTTTACCTCTTCAAACTGTAAGAACAAGATTTCATTAAGTGGCCCAAGGTGGCCAAGACCCCAATCTGTAACCCAAATAAGTCTTGAACTTGAAATCATCGTGCCTTGTCTCCTAGTATCTGGGTTTAACAGAATGTATCCTCATACCTGGCTACTTAACACTAAGTGTCATGACATATATGGTTGTTCAAACTTTTGTGCACACATATGAACATCACTACTATACAATAGTTATCTAGTAGAATCTGCAGGTCACACAATCTGTACAAATCTCTGTTTTAAAAGTTCCCTCTAAAACTCTGTATTTCCTGACCCGGAGATGAGCCTAAGCATGTGACTGCCACCATTTTCGATGTTTGTAACCTGCCAGCCAAAGAGTGTCTTCATTGTTAGCTAACTTCTATCCAACTGACTAGAAGTGACATTAACATTTGTATTTATATTGCATCATATTCATATTATTTAAGTTATTGACTGAACAAAATTCATTTGTTTGGCAATGAATAATACTGATTACTATTTATTGGCTCCACTGTGGACATGAAACATCAGGACCAACATTAGCATTCCACAAAGTACCTTCCTAACTCCTATCTCTAGAGAGTTGCTTAAATGAACTGACCAAAGGCAATTGTTTTAGTTAGGATTTTACTGCTATGAAGAGACCATGACCAAGGCAACTCTTACAAAGGACAACATTTAACTGGGGCTGGCATACAGGTTCAGAGGTTCAGTCCATTATCACCAAGGCGAGAGCATGGCAGCGTCCAGGCAGATGTGGAGCTGGAAGCACTGAGAGTTCTACATCTTCATCCAAAGGCAGACAGGAGAAGACTGACTTCTAGGCAGCTAGGATGAGGGTCCTAAAGCCCAGGCCCTGAGTGACACACATCTTCCAACAAAGCCACACCTATGCCAACAAGGCCACACTTCCAAATAGTGTCACTCCCTGGGCCAAGCATATTCAAACCACTACAGCAATCACATGTATAATTAGCAGCAATAATAGAAAAATCATATTTCCCCTTTGCACAAAGCAAATGACTAACACTTTTTTAATTTCTCTGTACATCCCTAGAAAATATCTCCAGCATAATAGAGTTCTAGATTTTTATACGATTTTTTTTTCTGTCTTCTGGAGTACACACCAAATAGTCACTGGTAATTGAAAGAGTCTTTAATTGCTACTATCTCATGTTCTCCCAATTCAAGCAAGATGATATAATCAACATAATGGACTAATAACATGATGCCACCTAAAATAAAAGGCTGATCAAAGTCCCTGACAGTAAAATTATAAACAAGACTTATAGAGTTGCTATAGCCCTGGGACAGGATAATGATGATGTAATAGTAGCCCTGCCCGTGAAATGCAAATTGCTCTAAGGATAGCAGAATGGCATATGAAATGAGGATAAAGCATTTGTCACATCAATATATGTGTATATAGGAGACAGAGAGTGCATTCATTTACACCAGCAATAAAGAACACATTTTTGTTCAGTAGCTACTACTGAAGTTAAGTAAAGTGGGCATTCCTCCAAAATCATCTGTCTTTCTTCATAAACAAACTGAGGAAGTTGAACAAAATAATTTAATCAAATAAGTTAGAGAATCGTTGCTTCTGTATTATACAGACATGTGATATTGTCAATTATCACAGCAATTCCTCCAAACATGCAGAATTATCTTTACATTGCTACTTTTTTATTTGAAGCCAGTACTAGTAGCTTCTTGATTGTATGGCACTTTGCATCTGTGGCAATATACATAATATTGAGTATATAATTTTTCAAAATTCATAGGGAAGATTTGCAAACACTCAAGGCCAATGTGCCTCAATCACATGACTTAAGTAAGTCACTATTCTGGATGTGGACCATGCTGCTGACAGTCTCCAGAAATTCCTATTATTTTTAAGACTGCTTAATACTCCCTTAAAACCTAATTATTTATGCCTCCCTAATGAATTGTCATCTCATGATTACAGGTCCCACTGGACAGATTAAAAACAAGGGGCTGTCCTATAAATTATGACTGCATAGCAGGATCCTTTCTCAATGTGACCTGAGTTCCCTTTGACTCAAGGTTCTCTAAACCTGTTGTCCCTCAACAGTGATAGTTGCACTATCAATAGTTGATGCATCTGTTTTAATGCTCTACTGCACTGACTCAAGGTGGTTTTCATGACGTACTGGATTTATGTATTTCTGTATTTCAGACTAGCTCAGTCTGCAAACGGACTGCAGTTCTAAGAATGTCATAGTTATCTTCCCAATGTCAGGGTCTCTGTTGGTCAAATTTTCTTAATCTGTGTTAGCCCTGCTGCCTGATATGATCATTGTATATAAATCATAATAACCATATGCTGCGATTCAACAGGTCATGTCATGCAGGTCCCACTATCCCCACTGAGTTCCTACTTACATCTGCCAGTTTCCCATTTCAAAGATGAATACTTTGTAAAGAAAAGAGACTTGTTCAGCTTAAAATTTCAAAGCCTAACTATACAGAACTGCATAGTACCAGTTCTGGTGAGGGTTTAGTGGTGGATAGGAGCATGCTGAGAGTGTGTGCAAAAGGGAAAGAGGATAGGATGAGGAAGAAGCTGAGGTAAGGGGGAGGTGGGACTTTCCTAGTTCTCAACTTTTCAAATGGCCCATCCACTCCTGTTATCACCATCATGTGGTGGACCCTGTGTCCAACACATGAACCTTTGGGAACACCTCCAAATCACATCTTCCTTACAGCACTCACCTATAAAAGCATCCTCCATAGGTCTCCTTGAGGAGTCCCATTAACACAGTTTTTGTACAACTTCAATGCAAAGTGCAGCCTGCACTTCTGGACTTCAAGATAAGGAGACGAATGAGAAGGTCTTCCTACAGGACTCTAATATCCTTATTCTTTTAGACACATTCAGCCATAGGACATCAAGAAAATTCTGGAGGACCTAGAGGGGTAACTCAGCTGTTAAGAGCAGTCACTGCTCTTGCAGAAGGCCAGAATTTGCTCTCCAGCACTCACATCAGGTGGGTCA
Source organism: Grammomys surdaster (assembly GCF_004785775.1). Classification (NCBI taxonomy): domain Eukaryota; kingdom Metazoa; phylum Chordata; class Mammalia; order Rodentia; family Muridae; genus Grammomys; species Grammomys surdaster. The sequence continues at coordinate 22,530,057 of NW_021604613.1, forward strand.
CAAAAGCTATGACTCAAGCTATAGGGGATCAGTGCTCCCATTCTGGCCTCTATAGGTAACACATACAAAAATAAAATAAGCCTTGTTTAAACCAAAAACCAAAGGTCTGGAATTTTGACTTGATTTGGTATGGATGACCTTTGGGCCTAGGCTTCTGTTATTCAACCAACGAGCCAGTCAGCTCTCCTCCCTGCTGTTTCTCAGGGAAATAGTTGCTATGACAAACATCATATGTAAGTATTCACCTAATATATGTCAAGTACAGATATCTATTTGGCACTGATAATCCCCCACATAGTTTGCTGGGTACAGGTGACACAGTAGCAAAAAAAGAAAGAAAGAAAGAAAGAAAGAAAGAGAGAGAGAGAGAGAGAGAGAGAGAGAGAGAGAGAGAGAGAAAGAAAGAAAGAAAGAAAGAAAGAAAGAAAGAAAGAAAGAAAGAAAGAAAGGAAGGAAGGAAGAAAGAAAGACAGGGGGGAAATGCAGTAAGTTTAAGATCTGTTAAGCAGTGTGTTTGATTGATCCACATAAGAGTCTTGTGAAGTAAGAAAGCGAGGCATGAAGGGACAACTAAATAGCACAAGGTCATCCAGATGCAAATATGTGGGGTTTGCATTGAGATCCTGCTCATTTTCATCCCCAAGACATTGCTTTTAAGCAGCCTCTGTCTGTCACCTGTGCTGTCATAGGTAAACTCTCAGATAAATCACAGGGACAAACCACAGGGATATGATTAATTTCTTAATCTCTTCATGGTCCTCAGTTGTCTCTGCTCAAGTCAGTATGAACACTCAGGTTATAAATTTTGCTTGAGTGAGAAAACGAGAGAACCTTGAATATATGTGGAATGATCTGGGCAGAATTCAGAGCAACTAACTCACCAGGACTCTGCTTCTCACGGACACGGTACAAACGGAGCGGGCACTCTACTCTGTCATAAGATGACAAGATGAGAAGTGTAGCATTATACTGGATTTACTCAGACCAAATAGTCTGTCTGGTGGCTCCTTATCAAAACCACATCTGTGCGTCTGTGTGTTCGTGTGTATGTGTGTCCACTTGCAAGTGTGTCCAGGCACACGAGTATGTATGTATGTATGTATGTATGTATGTATGTATGTATGTATACGTTGTATGCATTCATGTGTGTGTAGGTGTGAAGACCCTTGTACACATACAGACAAGTAGAGACCAGAGGTCAACATCAGGTGTCTTCCACAGTTTCTATCTGCCTTGGTTTTCTCTCACTGAACTTGGAGTTTACCAATTTGGCTAGAATGGCTGGCCAGTCTGTTTCACAGATCTTCTTTTATTTGGTCCCCATTCCCTAGACTACCAAACCCAGCTTTTCCAGCTGGTTCTGGGCACCAGCCTGAGCCCTCTCTCCATCCTGGAAACACATCTTTCTGTTACATTCCTGTGTCTGTGAATAGGATGTATAACAAGTATTTTCAATGTTTTTTTTTAAGTTTCTCACTGATTCTAAGAAAAAAATGTTAATTGAATCAGCACTGGGTAGATAAAAATCTAAATTTAGTTGTCGTAACTGTCAGGCCACTTAGAAACCAAATAATTCACACCCTACTAATTGCCTTTGTGTTCGTCTATCCAAGAGGCATGAGTCACCACGCAGAAAATCGTAATTATGAATGGCTTACACCTTGCTGATGACAGACCTCTGTATTATTCTTACAAAAACCTCCCAAAATGTATTTCTCTCAAAATAACTTCAACTTTCTATGATTTGTGTTTATCTGATAAAACCTCTGCTATTTCTCTGAAATATATGACCCAGGGGGCTCACCTTACTTGTCTTCCTTTCCTTAGCCTAAGGTTGTCCCAGAGCCAGGAGAATGGAGTTTTTGGTGCAGACTGTCAATGCTGTGATGACAGATGAACTCAAGCACATGATTGCTGAAGCTCAGTACTAGGAATTTGTCCCCCTCCCCCCAAAATGGGGAACCCAAAAGTACTGTGGACAACAGTAGTGGCATAAAATCCATGTAGTATATATGTCACTCTGTTTAGGACAAGGACACCGCATCCCTGAGGAGTCAAGTGGTTAATATCATATCACCTGAAGCCTATGTAGGTTCTTTTACTTGCATGGGAACTATGAAGATTCATTTCAAGACAGAGGAAGAATTCATAGAAAGGCAACTCGATGAATACCAAAGGACTTAACAATATAGTCTACAGCTTATGATTCAACTGTTACCTCTACTATCTCAGTTAAACACACACTAGTACATATATACACACACATACATGTACATACATACATATGTACACATATGTACATCTATACACACATATATGTACATGCACACATGCATACATATATACACATGTACAATATGTACATGTGTGTACATGCATGTATATATACACATATGGACACACATATACCTACATATGTGTACATACATATATATGTACATATACATAAATATACATACTCACAGTAACAAAATATTTTAGTTTGTTTTTCTTTTACATTTTACCATTTCTCTCTAGGCCCTATCTTAACAGGAAAGTGATAGGTATCACTAAACATGGAGGCTTTTCTTAAGCCTTACTATGCCAGTACTTCCTCTTTATCTAGACGCTTAAGCCAGCCCTCTCACACGAATGTTTATAGGCTAAAACAAGTAGCATGTAGACTCTTTGGGGTGTATATTCCTTGTCCAGGCTAGGGATCACCCTGGGCCATGCATATGAAATGTTAGGCACAGGGTGTTTTCCAAGAATTAAACCATAAAGACTAATCTTTGGCTCTTGTAAAATGACTCTCAAAGGCTTTCTATCATACACTTCTGGGAATTTCACGTTAAGGAATGACTGACACATAATTAAAGCAGAATCCGTGTATTTATTCTGCAGAGGGAGTGGTAGCACCAACTGTCTGGAACATTATTCCAAGTGGGAGGATCCAGCAGCAGGGATCAATCTTTCTGCTGAGTCAAATGTTGGCCTCTCTTCTGAAGATTCTGATCTCTGGGTATCCAGGGGAGCTATGTACAATGATAGCTTTTGTTATGTGCTGAGCTTTCCTGAAGACACTAGGAAAAATGTTGGGTTTTTTCCCTTTAAGTCAGAAACTCTTCTGTCCTAGCTGCCATTAGTATTTATAAATTAACATAAATGTAGAGTCTCTAAAGTACTCTAAGGTCTTAGAAGATAAGTTACAGGACTCTGTTTTTCCTATGTAGAAATATGCACACAAATAGCTAAGAGAGGGAGCTCTGTTTACTGGCAGGCAGAGTCAGTAAGAAAAGCATGACTACTCCATTATTTTTAAATGATCACAATAAAGCACACTCTTTCGAAAAAATCATCATGAGATAGACTTGAACTCCAGGCCTGTTGTAATTTATTTATCATATTAAAAGGCCAAGGGATCCTAACTAATTTCTCTTACTTGAAGCCTTTTTGTGTTTCATGTAACACATTCAAGTTAATTTTAACGCTGTAATTTAGACTAAACTATTTTAGAACTGAGCTGTCTCTGCAGGAAGAATATTAAATTTTCCAAATAAATTCCCACACTTCGTGAAATATTTGATTAGTGCGTCTTATGTGAAGTGAATCCTACCTCCACTTCTCTTCCCTTCTTTCCTTCCCCTCTCCTCCACCTCCTCTTCCTTCTCTCTTTTCCTGCTTCTCTTCTCCCCCAGTTAATTCTATTGTTTATTGAGATAGCAAATAACATTACAGTTTTTAAAAGTAGCTTTTGTACCACACTACCCTGTTGCTCTAAATTGTTCCCTGCAGAATAACACAAACCGTCCCCCATTTATCCATCCTCACCAGTTTTCAATGATCTCATTCTTAACTGAGAAATAAAGGCAGTTTAAGCCAGAAGACAATTCTCTTCAAAGCAGGGATTAGCAATGCCAGTCTCAGGCATTCTGGGTCAGTTGTAAATGTCACATGACAAAGGGAGGGAACCGTTGTCAAAAGTAACTATTTAATAAACTCATATGGGTTTAACCATTTGCATACCCATAAGAAGAACATTCATAGTGCAAAGATAGCTGATGGTTTCATTTTGCATTCATGCAGAAATTAAAATCTTACAGTCAGGGTCCTCTTATTACAGGAAACTAGCTTCCTAGATAAAGATTATTAAGAATATTTCATAATCCTTTTTGTAGCCAAGGTCAAGAACCAGGAAGCATGGAGTTAAACAGACCACAATCAGTAAGGTAGGACTTGGTTACCAAGCATGAGACAGGATCAGACAGGCTAGGAACCTGCTGGGTATATGCTTCCTGGTCGTGAAAATACAGGTCAATAATAGGAACTCAGAGTTGAGCCCAAAGCAGAATGAGCAGGCCTAAGAAGCAGAGGCTAAACAGAAGGCAAATGTGAAGAAAAGATTTTACTCACTATAGTTACTTGAGAATGAAGATTCAGATTAATGATTGGCAGTGGCTGATGTCAAGCATTCTTTATAGGGGCCGGAGAGATGGGTAAGAGGTTAAGAGAGCTTTCTGGTCTTCTGAAAGATCTACATTTATCGTTTCCTGTACCTACATCAAGAGACTCATAGCCCCAGAGGATTCACCATCTGCTTTTGGTCTCTGAGGGCACCCTCACTCAAGTGACATACATTCAAACACATACACAACACACACATACAGAGAGAGAGAGAGAGAGAGAGAGAGAGAGAGAGAGAGAGAGAGAGA
>NW_021604613.1:22534757-22562405 GCF_004785775.1 Grammomys surdaster
AGAGAGAGAGAGAGAGAGAGAGAGAGAGAGAGAGAGAGAGAGAGAGAGAGAGAGAGAGTCAAATAAAAGAAAAGCATTCTGGGGTTAGGAAAATGTTTCAGTGTATAAAACCACAGCATAAGGATCTGAGTTCAAATCCCCAACAGCCATACAAAAAGCTGAGTGTAGTTACACCTATATTTGTACCCAAAGCACTGTGAGAGCAGAGATAACAAATGGCTGGCATAAGGATACCTGAGGTGCCCTTCAAAGACATGTACATGTGCAGTATAAATGCTAATACAACACACACACACACACACACACACACACACACAAACACTTTTTCATACATGCACAGATAGAATTATTTTCATTGATCAGATTTGTCATGGAATCCACATGGTACTGAGCTCATTTTTCTAAAGTCTAGGATAAAACTTCAGTGTTTGATAATCTTCGTATTTCAAAATCTTATCAGTAAGGTTGTTAACAAGGAAATGTTACCAAAGGCAGTTAAATGAGCAAAGTCAAGCCATATGCTGTTTCCCCCTCATACTTAATAAGCTTTTTGTTAGAACACCTAAGATTGAGTGTGAAAATTAATTGGCTCATCTATTCTTGCTTGAAATAAGTATCAAATCTGGATTGAAGAAGTAGAAGTAGAGTTGGGGATCATCACCTGATAAGAGGAGATTAATATGGGGGCTCCGAGAATAGTGCCCATGGTTACGTTCCAGACAACTTTTAGATGCAATTGTTTCAAATGCTACTCACAGGTTGACTAAATCTGTTAATGCTGCTAACAGATTAAGAACTGATATCTGCATTAAGCCCTGGAGACGCTTTATGGCTCTGGCAGGATTAGTCATTTAATTGAAGATGTAGGGACAAAAGTCTGGTTGGAGTAAGTTGAAGCTTAAGTGGACACACACACACACACACACACACACACACACACACACACACAGCGTGGGTTTCAAGTATATTCCAAATCTCCAAGGTCTCTGGGGAAGAGAAAAATTGGGCAGCAGATAAGGGTGAGTCCTGTTAAAAGAGGGTTTTTAAGATGGGTTAGCAGGATTTCATCCCTGACTGGGCTCATACTGGTAGGACATGGGTGGGAAAGGAGGGAGGGGGTTTCTGCTCCACTGTACAGAAGAAAAGCAACTCAAAAAATACATACATTTTAAAATGTGCAGTAAGTTTTTCCTACTAGAGTCAAGGTCTTGAGCTTCTTTTTCGTGAGTGTACAGATGAATGTTCATTCTGACCTGGTCTCTCTTGTGGAAGGGTAACTTAGTTCAGATTTTTATAGGAGGCAAATGAAGGGCTAAATCCACGCACGCCGATATTTTTGGACATGTAGTTAAATTTGGAGAAAGGTTTTCTTCAGTCTTCATAGTCATTCACGGTACCTGAAATGGGTAAAAATATAAGGGTTATGGAAAAATCTCCCATTCCTGTCTATTCCTTTTCTTTTTCTCTGAGACACTGGCTAGCTGTGTGCAGGCCAGTGTGTGCTGAAGATAAGAATGTACTGCCTGATTATCCAGAAGATAACCTTGCTTCATTTCATGAGAGATCTTGAATCTTTGAGCTCTTCAGTGAGGAGTGTAGGATCAGTCCCTTCCTTCTGTGTGAATCACTTTGACATTTAAAGAGTTCATGGAACCAAGAAAAAGGTAAGACCTATTATTGCAGAAAAGAAAATGCTGTAACCCTCATGGAATGTTCCTGGATTCCTGCCATGCAGAGAAAGGCGTGTGTCTTGGGTGGCAAAAAGAGGTGATAGTCACCCTGGTGATGAGTCGTCCATCAAGTCCCAGGAGATCTGTGATCATAGATCATCTAGGCAATGAAGGGTCAGGCTCCTTGCAGGCTGGGCTCCAGCACTGGTAGCCCTGACTACCCTCTCATCATCCACATCGTGTGATCAAAAGGGATTAAGCGAATCCAGTCCTTCCTTTGCTCTCTCCCCAAAAGAGTAAAACAGACTCTGGCAAATATTTGCTTAAGACAGATCCTTTCTGATAACCAAACTGGATGGCTTTCAGAGTAACCACAGGGGTAGGATTAGAATTGTCTGGGTGACTCGAAGGAGGTGGTTAAGGAAGGGAAGTTGGGTGTTACCATGGAAAGCTGGAATCCAGCTCTACTGGTACGTTAGCCTCTGCCACTTAGGAATCTCTTAATTGCCACAAAGCCGGGTTTCTGGGTAAACACAATGGAACTCAGTATTTTTTGAAGAAAGGGGAAGGGCAAAGAGCAGAGAAGCAGCTTTCTCACCTGGGGAAAAGCTTAGCAATTCATCGGCTGGGAGAAGGGAGGTTCCAGGTCAAGGGCATATGATTTAGTAGGGCCCCTGTGCAGTGTTATATAGTTATGGAGTTGGCAAACTATCATTCTGAAAGGTCATACAAGCACATAAAAGATCCTGGTATATTCAGAATTGCCTGTGCTTAATTCTGCAGGCATCACATTGAGAGGAAAGAATACATTGAGTATCTTAGCTCCTCAGGATATTTCTATATTAAAAAAACAATACAACTTCCCTCTTCTGTCTTACTAGAAATATCTCCAAGAGAGAAACTGTCTATCTATTGTCAAAGCGTGGCTAGACAGCTTTGGCTTAGCTGAGGGTCACTGGCTAAATTTAACACCAGGCGTTCTTGTTCTGGAAGGTGAAGGACAGCCGCAATCTGGGATACTCTGCCCTACTTCTTTTAAATCCATTTTTAATTATAGCATAAGTACAATATTCACAGCAAAGGGCAATTGTGATGGATTGGTCCAGCAGGTATCAGCTTGTTTCCAACCCAGTGTTTTGTTTTGTTTTGTTTTTTCCTTTCTCACATCACATCCTCTTTTTTCTTGAAGGAGCCCCACATTTGAAAGGATATTGCACATCTTGTCCACTTACTTAGATTTCCAAGACATTGACAAAAGCTTTTAAATCTAGAGTGAACAAGCCAAAACAAGGACTATTATTATTTTGTTTCTTTTTTTCAAATATAGTGCAAAAATGGAGAAATAGAGAATTTGTATTTTTTTAAAAATTTCTTATAATGGTTTAATGCTCTGTAAAATTTTATGTTACAGTGAGGATGAGGAAAACATTGTCTCTAATATTAAACAGATAAAATAAATAAGAATGGTTCATTTATTTCCAATTTCATTATAGGTGGGGATACATTATTATTTCTGTATTATACCTGGTTTATTGTTATTAATAATAATAAATTATATAGTACTTTTCAATTTCTATGGATGCTTCTGCATATGTGAGTATGTAGAAGCCAGAAGACAACCTTGAATTTCATTCCTCAAGTAGAATTCATCTTTTTGCAACAAGGGAACACATTGGCCTGTAACCCTTTATATAGACTAGGTGGAACCTGGGGACCTGCCAGTTTCTGCCTCATCAGTACTAGAATAATAAGTGTACATGTACACCAGCAGCCAGCTCTTTTTACATGGGCTCTGTGTTGGCATATTTCAGGTTCACATGCTTGCAAGGCAGCCAAGCCATCTCCCGTCCCCCGAGTTCCAATATATAAAACCCTTTCAAGAAAAAGAATGGCAATTCAGATCAAGCAACCTGCTTAAAGTCATAGAACTAGCTAGCTATACATGGGAGAGTCAGAATTTGAATACAGGTCTTCAACTCTAATCCATGTGTGGGAAACACTGTCAAGGTTTTAACTTTCCTCCTTTTCGTATTTTGCTCAAATGTCTTTTCCAGAAGTACATAGATTAACTGTGGCTTTGTACAATTTTTCACTGGGACTAAAGTTATTTTCTGTCACCTTAAAGCCTGCCAAACAGTAACTATGTCTAAAGCATTAAAGGCAGTCTACACAGTTAGAATATTCTTTCTCAGGCTACCTAATATATGAAGTCCTTGATTCATAAATCTATGAAATGGGAATTATAATTGCAACTCCTAGTAGAAATATTTAGATATATTGAAACAAAATGTATTTATTATCCTGAAAACAGCTGACAGAATTTTATTGAAAATGTCAGTACTGCTCTAGGAACTTTTCCAGTAAATACTCAGCTGTAGATTTAGCAAGGGAAAGATGTATAAGCAGATCCTCTTCAAGTATGAAAATGAATAACTAACGCTGCCCAGGAATAAAGGGGCTTTTCATTTCTCTGCTGTGTGATAAGAGGAGAATATCGAGCAATTTTTGTTAGGATAATTACATTTTGGAATGTGAAATTTCAAACTTAATTTGACCTTTGGGTTTTTTGAGTTTGTCTACTTTTGGCATAAGATAATTTCCTGACTCTAAAGACACCAGGCGGCTCTTACCAACGAATCTTTTAATTATTCAAGTTGCATAAATGACTTGAAACCATATGGAACCAATTTCCCACGCAATGTTCGTTGGTTAGAAAATTGTGAGAGAGATGGCTTTGCTATACATGGAATTGAATTCCTTGAACTTCAGACTTCGCAGGCTTGGGCATAGCCAGATCTCTGTGAGGTCTTCTGCGATGCAGAGGGGTCTACAACCCTGCTGTTAATCTGAACTATTTTAAGCACTCTCCTTTTTTTTTGACTGCATGAAAATCAGCTTCTGCCTGTACAACAGCATTAATAACATATTTTCCATACATGTCAATACACATTTCAATTTGTAACTTTTGAAACTTAAACTTTTCCAGGGAAACCAAGCATGCTATAACCCATAGACTATAAAAATACCCCAATACATGATGCACTGCACAATCATTTTGCGTGGACTTTAGATGAGATACAAGTCCACTGATATTAAAACTGCATCATGAAGTTTGTTCACCATGTATCAACTCCTCACACTTAGCGTGCTTCTAACTTCCGTATGATGTGATTTGTACCACTTGTTTTCTGGGTATGGATTCCAAATCACTAGGAGCTATAACCCTGCTGTTCTCTCGCTTATTTTTCTGTCACTTCACTTAATAGCACAGAGCATCATGTGGACTGCGTGGGATTATAGCACTTCATATGAAAAAGTTAGTGGGAGGATATTATAGCAACAGTTACGCTGAAATGAAAAGCTAGCATGTGTGCCAAAGCATCTTCCAATTCCTACTCCTTTCCAATTTTGGACCTACTATCATATGTTTTTACTAACATTTATTTTAAGTTGTTATCCCTCGGACTGGTTTAATTTTGTGACACAGTAATTTTCAGTTTCTTATACTTGAGTTGACTTTAGCCTCAGAACTATCATCGAAATTACCTCAGTGGCTTTGAAATGACACAGCTTGAATCTAAGTGGATGATTGTGCTAATAACTGACCACTGAGCTTCCTGGTGTAAGAACTGGGTCTACTGACATCCTGCTGTATCCCATGGGGGTATAAGTGGCCACAGGATTAAAATTATTTTCATATTTTTCTCATTTGTATATTTTATATTGACTTCCCTTCCTCCTTCCTTCTCTCCCTCCCTGCCCTGTCGTGCCCAACCCCACCCTATAACATGTATATGAGTGTGTAGGTTGATGCCCCTGTGAGCACAGGAGAGGGGAGTCAGAGGATCCTAGTAGCCTTCCTTTATTTATGCCCAGTTTATTGCCTTGAGACAAGACCTGTCACTGAACCAGAAGTTCACTGCTTTGGTTAGACTAGCTGGCTAGGAAGCTCTCAGGATCTGACTGTCTCTTCCCTGCAGTGTTTGGTTTATAGGCATGTACAGTCATGGCCAGCTTTTCATATCAGTGCTGGAGATTTGAACTCAGGTCCTCAAGTTTGTGCAGAGAGCACTCTTACCCTCGGAACTAGTTCCCCAGCCCTACTGACTCTCTTTGCCAGTTCTGTCTTTGTGAAGTCAATCTGCTTGCTAACATTTATTCATAACTTCAAACTCAGTACTCAGAACATTTTGCATTCATTCACCAGCAAGCACAAATAGCGACAGGTTTGAAGTTCCAGCAGGACAAGGTAGAGTAAAGCCACACCCACCTCTTTGTTTTAGATCTCACACTCTAAACAAGTGCCCTGCCCTCCTTTTAATTAAACTTGTGGTTCACTGCTTTAAAACAACCCTGGGCATCGTTGTGACTTCTGTCTAAGGGTCCTATATGCAATATGTCTAAGATGTGCATCAAAGAGAAAATACACCTATTAGGTAAGCCTTTTTCACCCATGAGTGATAGTGCTATTGGCTATATGTACAAGGCTAATGAATCAACTATGCTGAATAAGGTGCCTTAAACAGAAGCACACCTCAGATAAGTCTAGGTCTTCCTCATTGGTGCAGTAGAGTTCACCGCAGCCTTGTATCTCTCCTGGTTTATCATTTGCAGCCTGTCTACACTAAGAGTGGAAATAAATGGCATATGACATTTTCTCCTCTTTAGAAAGTAGAATTCGGAGAGATAACAAGATGATATTACACTGGTTTGCTTTGTTAAAGAGGTGCTATGTTTCAACATACATATTATGCTTGCTGTATACTTCTCATTATCATCTCCAATGTCTCTTTAAAAGAGCTGTTGTTTGGTTAATTAACTAATTAGTTTGTTTATTTTACAGCTGATAGGGTGTCACTGAAGATAGCCCCTGAGTTAACATACAGGGGAGTGTGGCTTTTTCTCAGGAAGTGCCATAGGAACTATTTTAACCACCTGGCCATTCAAGGTATCACACAGACAACATCTTTTAGGGTTGTGAGTACAGCTCCCAAACACAGACAGTGCTCATCTCTTAAAGGTAAAGAAGAACCTAAAGTCAAGATCTACCAATATGCACTTATATAGTCTAGAATGACATTTTGCCTGTTGGTATTTTTCTGTTCCTTTAGTAAAGACATTAACACCTACTTGCAGAGGTCACTCAACTCAAAACCCAAATTCAGAATCTGGCATCCCAGCTTGATGGTTTGATGGTGGGAAACTCACACTCAGGTATGTTCTGTTTCTGGGAACTAAATGTTCTAAATACAATTCAATGTTGTTCTTAACTGATGTAAACATAGTCATGCCATACTGATTCCCCATGGTACAACTAAAGCAGGCCGAAAGATTTTGAGACTTCACTAACAAATAGGGAGAGCAAAGTGTCAGGTCCTAAAATGAGGCTTCTTGGGATATTATTTGATGCTGCTTACACATAGAACAGGATAGAGAATAAAGTATTAGAAGTCTAGGGGTCCACAGTACTGAGTTTTCAAACCAGCATTTGGAGTATAGAGTCTTTTAGTTAACAGTAATTAAATCTGAAATCCACTGGGCTTCTGTTCTTTCGTTTATACCTTGTGTCTGTCATTCTTCCCCATTAGCTAATAAGTTCCCTTTAAAAGACAAATCCTACACAAAGCAAGATTCCAGTTATATTAAGGAGTGCAAGTGGGGTTTCGGACAAGGCTTTAAAAGAGATGTAACCAAAGATAAAAGACAGAAAACATGGAATGAATGCCAGAAGGATTCAAGAGTCATATGTCATAAACTTTTGAGGACAGAATTGGCTAACAGGGTGTCTTACTTCCACCCTAAAAGTGCTGAAGTGACTGGATGTCACAAAGACTGGCATGATACAAATACTTAGGACTAAAATAATTGTTTCTGACATATTTGAAAGGGGTTCTGTCACTTGAACCCAGAGCTTGCTAAATAGGCTAGTAAAGCCAGGTAACTTTCCCCAGATATATGCTATATCTCCAGAGCACTGGAGTTACAAAGAGACTGCTCTACCCACTCGGCGTTTACGTGGGGTGCTGGGATTTGAACTCATGTCCTCATGCTGTGTAACAAATGCCTTACCTATTTATTGAACTATATTCCCAGCCCTTAAAATACTCTTATGAAATATATTTGTCAATAAAATTGGTTTATTATAAGTATATATAAATACTTTGGATAAAAAATATATAATATCCACTGTGGAGCTCCACAGCTTGCTTTGAACAGGAATCCTATCTCAATAGTTTATTGCGTTGTACAGCTTTTGGTTCTGATTAAATTTGTTGTGTGATGTTTTATACTTGCAATTGTTTTTAAAATAAAGCTTTCAAATTTTAAAAAATTTAGTCAAGGGTCTTAGAACATTTCATAAAGTTCTACAATAAAGGAAAATAATATCATTTTAAAATTTTATATTCAGTAATTCAAGCCAACCAATTCAAAGCACATTACAAAATGTATTTATACAATTGCTGAAATCTGCAGTGGGGAACAGTGTGCCTATATTTCAGAAGGCAAAGAGATAATATCTGCACATTTTCAAGGTATAGGCCATACAAGTTAAGACTGAAGATTTTGGCTTTTCTATTCAACCAATGGTCCATACAGCTAGTTGCGTGAATTAACGTTACTGACTGAATGCTACTGCTCCTGAACCCGTACCACATTTTTTGATTTTTAAGTCTCAGAAAAATATGTTCAGTGCCTAGTGTGAGGAAATAAAAGAAAAAAAAACCACTTTTGTAAAGAGTGTTAAATGACTTCTTGGCTGGTCAAATCATGGAGAAGGGAATCAGAGGCACCGATTTATTTCCTGATTCAGAAAATGACTCACCATGTAACTTTGTGACTGTTGCTTAGCCTTTTAACATTTCAGTTTCTACTGCTGAAAAACAGGGATAATATTTGTCTACCATACAATAGTAAATACTTTAGGAATAAAAAAATAATAATAATCTTGAATCCAGGGACTGTAAATCTGGTTTTTCGTGTGCTTGAGAGACTACTGACACATTCACAAAACAGTTTCTGCCAATGCTGCGTGTTTAATGCTTCCAGATCACCTCCCTAAATACCACATTGTTCACTGAACTCTTCTTATCCTGCCTTGAATCAGACTGATGGTTGCCACAGGGTGTGTTCAACACATCGGATGGGCTGCATCATGTCGCTTGTATCAACGGCCTGTGCCAGGGTGCTTGTCTGCTTGGTTGTCAAGGAAGACTCAAGTCAACAGAAGGGAAAGATCCATAAGGTGGGAAGAAATGTTCTCCTTGAATTGTGAGTCTGGAGAATATGACTAAGGTTATGAAACACCCTATTTCCTTTGCAGTTTTCCTGCCTTATGACACATCTCTTCTCATTTTTCTCACATTCTAGAGACCCAATCTGAGAGGGAACGTGTATCGTTCCTAGCTTATTATCGTTTTTATTACCTCCATTTTAGATGCTCTATAAGCTTCTGGGTTTGTTTGTTTGTTTGTTTTTTAAGGGCCAGATAGTTAAAACGTTTGATGGGATCTATTGATATCCACTGCTTGACTTATTAATATGTTCTCTGAATATTCCAACAGTCAGCAATAATTATAGCTCACTGAAGCTGCTATGCTGTAGTTTCTTCTAAACTCATCTGTTGATGAGGTGGAGCTTGAGAGAGCCCAATACAGAGATGGGGCAGAACTTCTCACAGGAAAGATACACCAAGCAGAAAGGAATAAACTCCCTGGATAAGGTGCTGCTGAGACCAGAATAGATCTGCATCTATTAGAATTGACAATGAAGGCCAGTGGGGTTGGCACATGGGACAGGAGAAAAACAAAAGTCTAAATTGAGACAGGCTGGAGGAAGAGAGGCCTGTTTGGTAGTCCGTGCGATTCTGCATTAAGAGGATGAAGTGGGTTTCTGATGGGGACTTTGTTCAACTGCCACGTGTCCATTGGAAACAGAAAAGAACATTGCCTGACTATCTAATGGGGGATCTCAGATCTCTGCTATTGGTACACAGGGACTTCTCTCTGTAAAATTCCACTGAGATTCTTCTTTTTGGTGTCACTGTCCTCCACTACACATAGGACTGGGCCATCAGAATGCATGTCAGTATAAATGTTAGACTGACAAGTGACTAGGAGTAAAGAAACCTTCATCCTGGTTTGGGGAGATGAGTCAATGGGTACGAGGGCTTGCTTCAAAGTATGACAACTTAAGTTCAGATTCCCTGCACACGCAGACAAAAATCTAGGCAACTGTGATCTCAGCATCTTCAGAGGTGAAGACAGAAGGATACCAGAGCGTTGCTGGCTGCCAGCCTAGATACAGGTTCAGTGAGAGACCCGAGGGAGTAGAGAAGAAAAGGATAGAACTATCAATGTCCTCATCTGACCTCAATATGTGTGCACCTGCACATATACCACAAACACATATGCATACACATGCACATATGTACACATATGCACACAAACATACACACAGCACATATGTACACACAAATACACACAAACACACACACATATACACACACGTAAACACACACACACACACACAACACGATTTTAAGACCTTGATCACAACCTCAGAAAGCTTAGGCAGAGCTTCAAGGGAAATTTTGTTTTATGACAGCTATAACCAGCTTGCTTTCCTTAAAACAGACATTATTTTGTACTACCAAAGTAGTTTCATGTTTGAGAATTGCTGCTTGCTACATATATCCCTCTTTGAGAATTCATTCTATACGTTAATGAATCAAATCCTTCAAAGTTTTTCAGAAGGTAGCAAATTCCTTTCATGCTTATTTCTACAAAACAGCCAGAATAACAGTTTATCTGTTTATACTCCTAGGAGTGTAACAGAAATATTCAAGCACTCCATTTTGATATTGAAAATACTATTTCTACTTGATCTTTATTTAAGGTTTATTTAGTTTTACAATTTTATTTATTTAAATGGTTTATTTTTTTTATTTCAACTTTTATGTGGATTGGTATTTTGCCTGTGTGCATGTTTGTGTGAGGATGTCAGATCCCCTGGAGCAGAAGTTATAGACAGGCGAGCAGTGTGAAGAAGCAGCGAGGACGACCCCCGGACGGACCAAACCCGCGCGCTGCTGTATACCCGCGTTCAGCGCCGACGTCCCCTGCCGCCGCCATGCCCAAAAGAAAGGCTGAAGGGGATGCTAAAGGAGACAAAGCCAAGGTGAAGGACGAGCCACAGAGAAGATCTGCAAGATTGTCTGCTAAACCTGCTCCTCCAAAGCCAGAGCCCAAGCCTAAAAAGGCCCCTGCAAAGAAGGGAGAGAAAGTACCCAAGGGGAAGAAGGGGAAAGCCGACGCGGGCAAGGATGCGAATAATCCTGCAGAAAATGGAGATGGCAAAACAGACCAGGCACAGAAAGCAGAAGGTGCCGGAGACGCCAAGTGACGTGTGTGCATTTTTGATAACTGTGTACTTCTGGTGACTGTACAGTTTGAAATACTATTTTTTATCAAGTTTTATAAAAATGCAGAATTTTGTTTTACTTTTTTTTTAAGCTATATTGTTAGCACACAGAACACTTCATTGTTGGGGGGGGGAGGATCATGTGTCACTAACAAAATAATCTCCCAAGCTGGATTGAGGACAAAAACCTCTTTCCTTGATAATTTTGAAAGGCTTCTGTTGGCTTCCAGGAGAGACGTATTGCTCTTGACATAGGTGGCCACCAAGGCACAACAAATTGCCTTGTGGTCTGGTAAACTCTAAATTCATTTTTATATTCTCTTCCCCCCGTACCATCAACAGACTTAATTCCCTTAATACCAGAGATCTGTTGGAACCTGGCCCCCAAAATTGGTTTTCCAGTGTATTGGGCGATATGGACTTTACAGTGACATCACTGAGTGTTCTCAGAAGAGCACTGGTTCCTTTTATAAGATTGTGGATCTTCAGATTGATAATTCTGCCATGTTCATTTCCTGAAAGTCAGGGTCGGCTTGTGAAAAGTTGTTAAACAACATCCTTAATGTGAACTGTCAACCCTCACTCTAAGCTACTCCCCGTTTTCAAAGCGTTGAATGAAGGTTTCATTGGGTTTTATAGTGGCTTTCTGATTTTGGTAGTCTATACAAGAAGGGAATTTGGAAGTTCTTTATATCGTTGATTGTCTGCCCATGTCCTGCCTGAAATACCATGATTGTTTATGAAAAGTATCTTTAATAAAGCTGGTTACAGTTAGAAAAAAAAAAAGAAGTTATAGACAGGTGTGAGCTGCCATGCAGGTGCTGAGATTTGAACCTGGGTCCTCTGGAAGATCAACCAAAGTGCTCTTAACTGCTGAGCCATCTCTTCAGCGCTAGCTCTATTTATTTTTACTGAATGTGTGTAGGAGTTTCACCTGCATGTGTGGCTGTGCACCACATACATGCAGTAGATATGGAGACCAGGGGGCAGTGACCGATTCTCCATTGTACACTGCCATAAGGCTGCCGGGAACTGAACTTGGGTCCTCCAGTGGAACAGCAAGTGCTTTTAACCACTGAGTCACCTCTCTAGCCCCCTACTTGATCTTTTAAAGTCACTTTTTTATTCCTTTGTTTTACTTATGGGAGGGGTACATACATGCATGGAGGTAAGAAGGCAACTCATGAGAGTTGTTTCTCTGCTTCCACCATGTGGGATCTGAGGAAGAAACTCAGGTCACCAGCCATGGCAGCAGGAGCCCAACCTCACCCCAGAAGGCATCTTGCAGGCTGTTGATCTTTTTACATAGAAGTGGACTTCTGTCTTTTCTGTGCTGATCCCTTGAGCACGTCGTAAAATGTATGTTTATGTTTGAAATAAAACTAACTTCCCTATTAGCAGAGACCTGTTCTAGGTGTGACCTGGGAAAGGATTAGCTGCGATTCCTTTTTCTTCTGAATCTTCCTTTAGAGAATTTGTGGCTAAGCAGCTTCCTCGTTTTGACAGTGAGCAAGCAAAAGTTTTTAATTGGATCAGAGCACAAGGACACCAGAAACTTCTACAGTAAAAAGATACATATTTATATATATTCAAAGGGGCAAAAAGAAAAATGATGTTTTTTTCTCATTGTTATATTTCACTGTTACAGTTTCTGTTAAACTGGGATTGCCCAAGATGTTTTAAACAGAAAGATGGTGCCGTATTTTACCTGTTCATACTTTAACTGTGAGCTCGTGTTCTTTCAGTCCTGAGCTGTCCTGCCATTTGGGTGTCTGACACGTGAATTAGAGAATTCGAGCGGCAGACGCTGGAATGTGGGTCTAGCAGTTCCCTTGAAATAACTGTTAAAAAGGAAAGTTCATAGAAGCTATCCCAAAGAACATTAGTCTATTTTCCCTGCCTTCACCCCCTGTCCCATTCAACACTGCCATGTCCACAGAACTTGAGGGTCTCTTTTTCCTTTATCTATAAAGCCAAATTTTGCTTTTATTTTTCAGACTAGCATCCTAGTATTAGAGATGCCCAGAAAGTGTTGCAGGCTTATTTTATATCAGTGTTTACTCTGTGAGTCTCAGACTTTGGAGATACCATTTGAATGGTGACATTGTAAGGTGTCTCAGTCCCTATTCTAAAGGTGGAGGGAAGAACAGGAAGACTGGGCACCTTCAGCATCGGTATACTGTGAGTCAACTCCTTCCATGAGATGCATTCAATGCAAACTATTTTTTTTATTGTTTTCAGACTGAGCTTTGTCTCCACTGCCAAATAATTCATGACTCATAGGAGCTATAGAAGCACAGACACATACATACACATCCCTATATTTTACACGGTGGGGGGGAGGAGAGGGAGAGAGGAGAGAGAGAGAGAGAGAGAGAGAGAGAGAGAGAGAGAGAGAGAGAGAGAAAGAGAGCCCTTTGCATCACAGCAGTATTATCCCTGATTTTTCTCAATATTTTTGTTAGCATTTGTACCAGGTCAGTACTAGTTTCCCGGCTCTGCAAACCCACACCCATGCTAAGTGTCTCTAGGGTTAGGAACAGCGTGATAGTATGTCTGTTTGGTTTCGATGTCTGTGTGCAAGGAGCCTCAAGTCATTTCAGGAGAGAATGATTGACTGAAGGAGAGCCTTACCGAAGTAGTGATCATTCTCACTCCTCAGTGGTAACAAGAAAGCAAGTCCAATAAAGAATCAAAAGTGATGGAATATTAAAAGTCAACAATGGGTTCATTTCCATTCAGTCAGAAAACACAAAATGCTAAAATTTTAGTGCGGTGAATAAGTGAGTTCAGGAGAATTCTGGACTCTTGGGGAGAGGGCATATATACCCCATGGAAACCTTCCATCTCCATGACTGACAGGCTACCCTGTCTTTTAAAATCTGGTGCTTGTGCAAATCCTGATAGACGTGTGCGCATGCGGAGCAGCTCCTGATCGCAGACGTGTACGCATGCGGGGCAGCTTCCGATCGCAGACGTGTGCGCATGCGGGGCAGCTTCTGTGGCTTCAGCTTCTCTTTCAGCCTTGCTCACAGGCGATGCAGGTCCAGCTCTTTTACCTGCTAAGCCATCGTCTTTATTTTAATAATTATATATTTGAATGTCATGCCTGCAGGTATGTACGTGCATGTGTGTGCAGCCCCTGTGGACCCCCTGAATGTAGAGTCACAGGTGGATGTGAGCTGCCATGAGGGTTCTAGGGGGAGGAAAAACAAGGCCCTCTGCAAGCGCACCAACCACTTTTCCCAGCTGAGCCATCCCTTAAGCTTCTTGTTAAACCTTCTTGCCAGCTCAAGAAACACAGTTCCAGAATACGCAAAATATCCTTTATTCTATAAAGACAATTTCCTGTCCTTTGAGGTGGGGCCTCCTCCTTGTGGCCCTCCATCCTCAGGCTCTCTCTTTCTATCCCAAGCAGCTGCTAGAGAGTTTTCCTAAACAACGGGACTCTGGGTTACTTTGCAGAAAGGGTTTAGGCGATGACACAATTTCGTCTGGGGCGTACTGCTTCCTGTTCCTAGGCAATGCCTCTCACAGAACAACTTGATGGAGTACCTACCATCATAATCAGTTCTTTAGTTCAGAACTGTACTTTTGAACTTGTATTACAAGTTTATATTGCACATCAAACATCTCTCTCCTTCACTCCCCCTGAATCCCTGTCTTAACCCTTGCACATGTGTTATAATTTTTATGTATCTATATAAAATCTAGGAAGTGGTGGTGCATGCCTTTAATCCCATCACTCTGGAGGCAGAGGCACATGGATCTCTGGGTTCAAGGTCAATCTGGTCTACAGAGTGAGTCCCAAGACATTTGAGGACTACACTAATTAATCCTGTCTGAAAGCATGACACACACACTCAAAAAAAAAAAATCAAGGAACCACAAATCAGAGAAAATATATGACATAATACTTAAACTTGCAAGTAACTGCCTCTAGGTAAGTACAAAGAACTTGGAAATTTCAGGTTTTTATTTCAATCGATATATGTTGCAACATGTTTTTTACTCCACAGATATGCTCTGCTTTGTTAAATATAAAATGTCATTAAATAAATATTTAAATTTAAATTTAAAAAATAATTAGAGAGCTGAGGAGAGATGGCCTAGTTTGTAAAGAAGCCAAGCTTAGAGTCTCAGCATCCACATGAATGCCAGGCATGGTGCCATGTGTCTTTCACACTGTAGCTGAGGGTACAGAGACAAGCAGATCTCTGGAGATTACTGGCAAGCAAATATAGTCAATCAGTGAATTCCAGGTTCAAGGGAAATCCTGTCTCAAAGCAAAGGATGAAATAGAAGACTTATGATATTGACCTCTAGCCTCTCATTTCTGTGTGCTCACACATGTGAAATGAATAAAAAATAGATACATATGTGTGAACACACAAAATGAATAAAAATATCATCAAGGTTGGTGGTGTAGCTCAGTGGTGTGGTATGGTGTTTGTGTAGCATATCTGAGCTCATGGGTCTGAAACTCAAGACTACGGACACACAAATACCACTTAAACAGATGAAGTAGGTGGAGTCAAACTAATGTTAGAATAATGTAAACCAGAAAAAGTGAATGTTATGCAAATAGAATCACACACTAAAAAGGAAGTTACCCACTTGTAGGTGCTCAGTTGGAGCAAATCTTGCTCTGTTCCTTTAAAACTTTGAAACATAAAATAACGTGAGGAGAATAGAGTAAGAAAACTTGCCCCTCCCCCAGTTAAATCTTTCAGAAGGCTCATGATCTTGGAGCAGTCTAGCACTGAGGGCCACCAGGCCTTGGGTTCTACCACTCAATGGACCAGATCTGCATCGTGCCAGCTGTGTGAGCCTGGAGCGCTTCATATCCTCCCTCACCTAAGAAGAGGACCTGCCTCATATGTGTTATGTATATTAAAGGAATAACAGCTTTGCAACTTTTAGTCAACTGTTTGGCACCTGTGAGAGATGGTCATCTTTGTTTTGACGTGACCAGGTGACAGACTAGGGAAAGGCTGCACAGAGATCTGACAGGCTGAGAGAAAGGATCTTTTGCCAGAAGATTTCCCCAAAGGAAGAAGGCAAGACGGTTCCTGCTGTTGCTGCTGCTGCTGCTGTACTAGCCTGGAAAACTGCGCTCAGGAAATAGTCTTTGGGGCAGACTTGCTGATGTTAAATTTTGGCAGGTTGGGATCGAACAGAAAAGTGAATGGACTCTGTAGCCCAGGTTTTCATAACAGGCTCTGAAAAACAAAGCTCTGTGTGTGTGTGTGTGGGTGTGGGTGTGTGTGTGTGGGTGTGTGTGTGTGTAAGTATTTTCATACGAATAGAACTCAGTTTCAAAGAGTTTAAATGTATTTCACTGATGAAATACTGTTTTCATTTTCTGAACAAAGTGCACTGAAAAACAAACGGAAAACCTCTTGGAGGGAAAAGCAGAGGGATAACCAGAAAGCCCAGGCTAAGTAGAAGGCAGTATCTTCCTGAAGAATAGCCCTCTTGTAACCTCATATTTATTCAATGCCTTGTGTGCAGTATATACTCAGTAATTACGCATTGGTTTCATTTTTCATCCTTATGCAACAATACTGAAAGGCCTGTTTTAAAATACTTGTAGCTTCCACAGAAGTTTAATGGTAAAGCATCAACAGCAATTTAGGTAAGTTTTCCATTTAACTCTGGAGGGACTTAGCCACTTGGGTTCCTATGTTAACTTAACACACAGCTATGCACACCAGAGTCTCAGAACTGGGAGTCATCTGTGTGAAAGAATAAATACACCGTTCTCTTTTTAAGTATCCTAAACATAAATTGTCTTTGATTTACCAGTTCCAGAAGAAATAATTTCAATCCATAATAGAGTGTTTAAGGTTGGCCCGGTCTATACGTTGAGTTTCCTGCTAGCCAGGGCTACACCTATTTTAAAAAATATTCATATTTATGCTAGAAATGGTGGCACGTGCCTTTAAATCCAGCACTGAGAAGGCAGAGGCAGGTGGATTTCTGAGTTGGAGGTCAACCTGGTCTACAGAGTAAGTTCCAGGACAGCAGGACAGCCAAGACAACAGAGTGAAATCCTGCTCCCCCACCCTATCCAAAAGGAAGAGGAGGAGGAAGAGGAGGAAGAGGGGGAAGAGGAGGAAGAGGAGGAAGAGGAGGAGGAGATCTGGTGATGGTGGCAAATATCTTTAATCTCAGCACTTGGGAAGCAGAGGCAAGCAGATCTCTGAGTTCAAGGCCAGCCTGGTCTACAGAGCAAGTTTTAGGACAGCAAAGGCTACACAGAGACTCTGTCTGGAAAAATAAAACAAAACTTCTCTCTGCAAGTATAACAGAGAATTATTGATAGTGTCAGGGATTGGTTCTTGCCTATGAGATGGGTCTCTAGTTGGGCTGGTTATTGCTTAGCCATTCCCTCAGTCTCTGCTCCATCACCTGTCGCCGAATTTCTTATAGGCAGGATAAAGTTTATCCTGGTGGAAAGTTTTGTGGCTGTTTTGGTAGGGGAAGGATTGAGAAACCTGAAGTGGATAGGAATTCCATGGGAAGACAAAAAGAGTCAACTAACCTGGACTCTTGGGGCTTTCAGAGACTGAACCACCAACATACACGGACTGCACCTCCCTCCCCCCCACGCTACCTGCATATGGAGCAGATGTGCAGCTTGGTCTTCATGTGGGTCCAAACACCTGGAGGGGATTATCCCAAAAGCTGTTCCCTGTCTGTAGAATCCATTCCTCTAACTCAGCTGTCTTGTCTGGCCTCAGTGGGAGAGGAAGCACCTAGTCCTGCAGAACCTTGATATGCCAGGGTGGGGGGGGGAGGGTGCTCTACTATCTCAGAGGAGATGGGGAATGGGAATGGGGGTAGAGGGGAGGAGGAGACAGTGATCAGGATGTAAAGTGAAATAAATAAATAAATAAATAAATAAATAAATAGTTCAAAGCCACAGAGGCAGACTCTTGAGTCTTGGGTCTGTGACACTGACAGGCTTATCAGTCTCGATGTGCCAGAACCTGGGACACATGCCACTGGGCTTCAAAACAATGTTCTGGTTTGGAAAAAAAATAGTTTAAACCAGTTTTAATTAGAGCATGAAACAGAGTGAGAGCACATGTATGTGTATGTGTGTGTGTGTGTCTGTGTGTGTGTGTGTCTGTGTCTGTGTCTGTGTGTTCTTGTGCATGTTTGGAGACACCCATCTGTGGAAGTGTGCATAGCCAGCAAGCCCTAAGAGTTCTCCTCCAGTCAGTACTTCCCTGGTGCTAGATTTAAAGATCCATGCCATTAGGGCTGGTTTGCCACATGGGTTTTGGGGATCTGAACCCATGTCTCCTACCCTGCCCTTTTATTAGAATTTTAGAGAAAATAAAGAGAATTCTCTCCACAGTTAGAAAATGTTCGAATGCCAACAAGAACAAAGCAAACCAAGGCAAGCAAACAAACAAAACAAAACAAAAAAAACAAAACAAAAACAACAACAACAAAACAAAACAACCAACCAATCAAACAAGCCTTCCAGGAAAGGCTCACAAAATAAAATCAGAAAACTAGAGTGTTACACCTTAACATCCACCTAGAAATTCTGAGAACCCAGGAACGAAGTCTGACCTCTCCATGTTGCCTCTGTTCAATCTAAGGCCATGAAGTGTATTTAAGTAGGAAGGGTTAGGACCCCTCTGAGGCAGTTGAATGCCTCTTCTTGCCAACACAAAGAAAGAAAGTGAGCCTATGTTGAATAGTCTTCTAGGTGGCCTTGCTAGCTTGAGCCTCTATCAGGAAGCCACATACTATAATACAAACTTCTATACTTACTTTCTCATCTCTCATGCCCCTGTGTTGGGAGAACTGGAAAAAAAAATCTTATCCCTTGTTATTCTTTGAGGAGAACAGTTGACAAAGGAAAGTACAAGAGGAAGTTATCCACCAGAGATAGAAAATATTTGGGATGGGATGGTAGTTCTTTTTTAAGCAAGAAGGAATAGGGGAAAGAAAGAAGAGAGAGACTTACTTTTTTTTTCAGAGTCCCACCTTAGGGAGTATCAGGTGAGAGTCATTCTGAAAGGATTACCTGGCCCTCAACCCCTGGGAATTCTCAGCCTGTATTTGTTTTTGTCTCCCAACAGAGGTGTGGCAGGAGGGGTCATGCAGAAGGTGAACAAGATGTTAAATGCTCCACTTCCTCACTGTGGAGCAACACTCTGCAGTCAGCACAGGCAAGAAAAAAAAATCAAACTCTTCCTCAACAAGCATTATCCCTCCAGTGGATCAACCCTTGCTACTACTGACTGCAGGTCCATGGAACTTGGAAAACTCCTTCAAAAAGGAAAAAGAACAAAAAACTATTTTATTTGATATTGTCTATAAAACACAATTTTGAGTTTTAGACTCACTGTTCTCATTATTTGAACTTCCATGAGATAGGCGTGTATGGTTTCATAAAGAATTAGTGCTGAACTTAGTCGTAATCCCAGGTTCTGGGGAGGCTGAGGCAAGTGGATGACAAGTTCAAGGCCAATTTGGGCAGATTAATGAGAACTTGTTTGAAAATAAAAGAATTTTTAAAAGGAGCTGGAGAGATGGCTCAGAGGGCTCTTGAGGAAGACATACAGCCAGGTTCAATTCCCAGCAGCCACGTAGTGACTTACAATCATCTATAACTCCAATTCCAAAAGAGCGATGCCCTCTTCTGATCTCTGTAAGCACCAAGCATGCATGTGGTACTCACACATACATAAAAAGAAAAACAACAAAACAATACTCATAGTATGAATATATATGGATGAAGAGACAGACAGACAGACAGACAGACAGATAGATAGATAGATAGACGGATGGGTTGATATGAAGGGCATGGGCTGTAGCTCAGTGGTAAAGTATCACTCTTACACTCTTTGGCCCTGGGTTCAGTTCCTTGTACTGAAGAAACAGAGAAAACATTATTTTTATCAAGCACTGAGAATACAGTTAACTATAATATACTTAGGGACAAACAACTGCTCAGACAACCGGGAAATGATGTTGACTATGTCCCTAAGCTAATTTGAATCTCCCCCTGGTGTACAAAATAAAAGACCACCAGACTAGACATTCCCCAAGAATAATCTTGCTCTGAAAATTCTTAAATTTTATCTAGATGTACCTTATATATAGACTCGATCCTTGGATGTTGAATAAAAGCACCTGAGTCGTGGTATGGTATTTAGGTAAAAGCAGTTATGAACTTCTAAGAAACTTGGCACAGAATTCAAATATCAGGTGCATATGGCTGACCCAGAGCAACAAAAGGCAGGCACCTATATTTCAATGGAGCTCACCTTCGTTGCTTATCAATCTCCTTTGGCTGCTTTATTATGATGTAATGGCTAGCCTTTAGAAACCAAAGACTACTGGGAAAAAGGACCAGTCATAATTTGTCAGAAATACAACACTTTTGTTTTCCTTATTTACGATGAACCTAGAAACTCAAACAATGTAAGGAGTGGGCACCAGCTGTTGCCAAAGTAATCAAACCATGCTCCGTAAAAGAAAGCTTGTCTCTCCTAGAAGGACTATTAAATGAGTTGGTGGACAACTTCTTGACTAAGAGCTAAGCAGAGGAGAATCTTAATTGAAAGGAATTGATTCACCCAATTCGTTTGCGCCCACCCAGTTTCCCTCCTACATTACTGCACCTTTCCCCCGTTCTTGAACACGCTCCAGTTCTAGTTAGCTTTCAAATAAGTTTTGGCATTCTCATCCAACAGCGACTTGGGAGTATAATTGGAAGGCAGCCTGGTCGACTGGAGAGAACACAGCTTTTGTAGTAAAATGGATGCTCCTCAGAGTTACTCTCCCATTTATTAGCTACATGGCTTAACTTCTCTTTGTTCAGTTTTCCGTGGACATATTTGGAACAATGGTATCGATGGTATCAGCTTTCAGAGTTACTGCGAATGGTCAGTCGTTTAATGTGAGTGAAGACTGGCATTTAGAAATAACCTAGTTAATCACAGGTAGATAAGAAAACAACCATCTTTGATGGAGTTCTTGAGTAAGACTATAATCTGATCACATTACAGTCTACTTTGAATTTCAGCAACCCCACTCCCCACCCCCACCCCTGTTCTTAGAGCCCTAGTCTTTCTCCAGTAGCTTACAAGGTCTTCCTTGCTGACTTTAATCTCTGTCCTCATCCCTCTCACTGCTCTCCAAGTTCCACTCTACTGAGGGTTTGTCTTAGGCTGAGTTGGTGTCCTGCTGAGAAACTGCTATTCCCTCTTCCTGAACTGATGCATTCCCTCCTTGGTGCAGAGCCAACTCGTGAGTCACCTCTCAACTGTTCAGTCACTTTTGTCCTCGGTGTTTTCCAAAGACTCTCAGAACCAGCCTGGATTGTGGCTTACCATAATGTTTTGTATTCTTCAGCCATGGTACTTATTACTCTGTTCAAGCATTTCCTGTCAGATGTGTCTTCCTAACATTGTGCATTCACTGAGAGCTAGATTATATTGTTTCCTTAACATGCCTAGTATAAAGTATGCCACCTTTGTAGTCTTCATCTTAGACGGACAGAAGATGCACAGATCCAGTTTCCGCTTCTCTGTGGGCCTGTTATGTGATATTGTGCAACTATGAAAAAGACACGAGCTTCCTGCTTATTTCTTACTCTCCACTCCCTATTTTAAAAGAAAAGGAAGAAGTAGATAGACAGACTACTTATAAGTTGAGGGACACACCACTGAGTGGGTCTCTCTAGAAGCCAATCTTGGAGAAGCAATCTTGAGTTGATTTTAAAAACTTAATCATTATTTCATTTAATTCACCAACTTAATTCATGATATGATTTTTATCCCCAGGTATATAGATGTGTTACTAATACATGGTCATACACAGGAAAATAGGGGAGAAAATTTTTTTAATTAGTCATCTCTAGGTGCTTTTTAAAAAATTCATAGTTTTCTATATCATCAAATGTACATTTATACTGATTACATTAACAATGCTGTGTTAGTTACTTTCCTTTGTTCTACGACCAAACACTTAACAGAAGCAGCATAAGGAGGGGAGGATTTGTTTTCTATTATGGTTGGAGGGAACAGGCTGTCACGACAAGAAGGTAGGCATGGCAGCAAGAGCTTGAAGTGGATGGTCGCATGGTACCCTAAGTTACCAAGCAGCAAGAAATGGATATTGATGCTCAGCTTGCTCTTTTTCTTCAGCCAAGGCAGAGCCCTAGCCAATGGAATGATGCTGCCCACATTTAGGGTGAATCTATCCACTTCAAACCCAGTCTAGAAACCTCCTTAGGATGCTGGATCCTGTCAACCTGAGAGCATCAGCCAACACACAGCCAAGTGTACCCAGCTCTCTGGGTCAGGAAACATACTCTACCCTGGCCTCAAATTGGCAGCAGTCTTCCTGCCTCAGCCTCCTGAGTGCTGAGATAATAGATGTGTGTTACACATCTAGCTCAATGATATAAAAGATGACTTTTAAAACAACATTTATTTTTATTATCTTGTTTTTAATTCTTTTCTTATACAGTACACCTCAACTGCAAATTCCCCTCCCTCCACTCGTTCCAGTGTCCCCATCCATTTTCCCTCTCCCCTAGATTCACTTCTTCTCCGTTTTCCTTCAGAAAAGAGAGTTCCTCCTAGGGATAGCAACTGAACATTTCATAGCAAGACACAATAAGATTAGTCACAAACCTTCAAATCAGGGCTGAATGAGGCAACCCAGTAGGAGGAAAAGGGTCCCAAGAACAGGCAAAAGAATCAGAGACACCCTGTTTCCACTGTTAGGAGTCCCACCAGTACATCAAGCGAACAACCATAATATAATTGCAGAGGACCTAGTACAGACGTATGCTGGCTCCATGTTTTCCTCTTCAGCCTCTGTGAGCCCTTATGAACTTTTAAAGTAATGGGAATAAAGTCTTTTGTATTAAAGTATGTGTGTCAGACCCCCAAGAAGAGAATTGAGAATGACTACTGATTTATTTGTCTTGTCTATTAACTCCTTGAATTATCATTTTCTCTCAATGTTAATCCTCCCAGGCTTTCCTGCATCCCTGCATCATCCTGCTCTCAGCATCCCACATCACTATGTCTTTATGGTTTACAGCCTCATCTCATCTTCTCACATAGGACATGCCTGCAGTGACAAGACTGTCTTTCAAGTCCAGTGAAGTCCTTCTGCACTCACAATGTAAGGTCTTTTTAGTTACCTTACTAGTAGCTTGGTAAGTTGATTGTTTATTTCGTCAATTGGGTTTTTATACCCTAATATTAAGCTGCTGTTTTTCAGATTCCATATTCTATATGGGATTAGGCATTCAGAAGTTTCTTCTAAAGCGTTCTGGGTTTTATGAATAAGATGACTACTATAGCAAGCTAGCAACTAAGCGTGTAGGCCTGCTGTTCTAGGGATGTCTGTAATCAGGTGCTAACTATATAGGCTGTTGTAGAACAGAAAAATAAAATTTTTACTTTTTCTGAAAAAAAAGTCTTTCCTGAAATCATTATGAAATGATGTTTTTTGTAAAGTGTATTTCATTTGTTGACAAAATAGCAACCCATTACTAGATCATCAGTGACTCCTTACTAATTACCATATTTCCTGCAAAAGAATGCTTGGGTAACTCCAAATACCAGAATGCTCTGCTGGTGTCCTGTTCTACAAAGGTTATGAAAATGTATTATAAAAATATTTTTAAAAATGAGAAATCAGTACACATTACTTTCAAAAACTACAATGTGCTAGAATTGTGAAATGAACAGTTTGAACTTGATGCTTATAACGGGCATGCTTACAATTCAAGCACAAGGAAAGCTAAGGAAGAATGCAAATTTGAAGCTAGCATCTCTATTTCTCTCTCTCTCTCTCTCTCACACACACACATACACACACACACACACACACAAACACACACACACACCTTTTAGCACTGCTTAAAGGTTTGACTTGAGAGGGAGGGAACATGGAAGGGCTTACAGGGAGGAAAAGAAAATGGAAAGCAGTCTAATGATATTTTAATTAAAATGTAAATTAAATAAAGTTTGAGGTTATGCTGGAAAACAAAAATTTTGTACTTCAATACTATGTGTCATCAAAATAATAAGCTTTTGTGATCTGGATTTCTGCTCATAATTTCTATAATTCCTTACAGGTAGTATTAAAGCAAATGAGAAATCTCTTACATTTTGTTATTACAAGAAAGAAAAAGGTTTACTTTAGAAAGCCTGTGGGAATACAGAAAATGGACAATGAAATATAGACAGAAAGGGAACTCCTCAAGTAGTTAGCATTTGACAGCATTGAACTTCAAGCCTGAAGCAACTTGAAAATGACAGAGTCATATTTTGTGAGCTCTAAAGTTCACCTTTACTAGCTCATGATCATATACACCCTAATATGACCCTGATTCAAAGTAAACATTTTAAGACTCTCCAAAGATTAAGAAAAATGCACTATGCCCTACACACAGTAGGTACTTCAGTCTGTGTTCATGCTACAGTTTAATCATTAAGCAGAAATACAGGAAAGCTCTGAAAAATGAATTCCTTCAGTGTAACCCAGGCTACCTCCAGCCACCTCATTTTACAGAACAATAGAAAAATACAGCTCATTATTCCCTGGGTTAGTGTTAGGGTTCCCCAGGGTTGGGGTTAGGGTTAGGGTTAGGGTTAGGGTTAGGGTTAGGGTTAGGGTTAGGGTTAGGGTTAGGGTTAAGATTCTCCAGGGTTAGGATTAGAAGATATTGCTAATTGTCAATGTTCTGATTTTTAGCCACAGTTTTCTTTTGTTTTATCCTCTGATACATGGGAATGATAACCCATGGTCACAGCGCCTCCGAATGTTTTGGACTTAATTAGTTGGAATTTAAAAGACTTCTGGTCTAATAAGTCTCTGTTCATGTTATAGCTTGAACTATGCTGTCTCCATTGTGGAAACAAAATCATCTTTTATTACAGATAACACAAGTTTGCTTAAACAACCTAAAAATTTACTCATTTATCTTATTGAGTTCTTTGAATTTTAATACGATAATGTTTGTTTTGTGAATCAGAATGATTTTGAAAATAAATTCATGTCTCTTCAGTGCATGTTTCTGATGTTAAATCCAGGTACACTTGCATTTAATCATGGTCTTTACATAGTGCTATAGTCCAGGATAGTAGAAAACAGAATGTCCCTTTAGCAGATTATAAAGAAATCTGATAGCATATGCAAAATGACTCATGTGTGAACTCAGGATGTAAAACAAGGCTTAGCCAGACGTCCCTAGAGTCATTTGGAATCTTGGATGCTGTGCAAAGTCCAGAGTGCAGATGGCAGTTGATAACAGCTATGACTTTGTCACCTACTTTTCAAGTTATCTTTGTCTCAGCTTGTAAAGGTAAGACTCTAGCTGTCACTGTCCCTGTCCATAGGTAGCTATTATTCTTAGTCCACACTGAGTGGCAACCCTCAAAGATACAACATATGCATGCTGCCTCATATTGGCTTCTGTGTGAAGGGGCTTTCTATTAGTATCTAGCCCTAATTCCACTGCCCTTGAGGATAGAGGCAATTCTTTCATTTGATTAAATCCCTTGATGTCCCTGCTCTTTGGAGCTTTATGTGCCCACAGAAAGCTTATATTCCACTCTGCCATTTGAAACTCTGAATTTCAGAGGACTAGGTTGTTCAGTGTTGGAGAGTCTCTATACATCAGAGATTCCACTAGGATATCATTCAGAGTAAACATTATCAATAAAAATGTCACTTTGTTCTTCATGGGTGTTACTATCTAAGTTTTCAATGTTTTCTACTGAGCTGGGAAGGGAGACATTTGTCCTCTTGAGACCCCTGGAGACAAACCCTCAAAACCTATAGAATACTGGGGAACAGGTCTTTTGTTTTTAGGACAAGAGTAAAAAAGCAAAATCTATGACTCTACAGGCTTGGGGTCAAATATCATGTACAAACCAAGTAAAGGAAAGGTCAGCCACCAGGAAATAGAATCCTATTAATTCCTGTGACTGCCTAACAAATCTCCACAAGCTGAGATTTAAAGACAACAGAAATGTATCTCTAAGTTTTAAAGGATAGAAGGCAAAACTGAGCTCTCAAGATTTAGACCAAGGACTTAAGAACATTCTTCTGAGAAAGATTCCAAGATTTCAAATGCATAAGATTCCAAAAGATCAATATTCCAAATGACGTACAAACAGGAAACCTTTTGCAGGATCTGAGGGAGAATCTGGTCCTTCTCTCTTTAAGTGTCTGGTGAAGGCCAGTACTTGTCGAAATATGGCTACTTGGTTACCTATCTGCAATCACAATTTCTATATTTTTCTTTTCTTTGTGCTAATTTTGCATGTGCCTCCCCTTAGGTGGACACGTGTACCTGCTGGATTTACTATAATAACCCTGTGTAAGTTTCCTGTTTAAGAACCTTGAACATAATTATATCTATAAAGACCTTTCTTCTACAGAAAATAATACTTGATTTCAGAGAATTATAACCTGATTTCTGAAGTCATCTCATGTTATGTTAGGTCAAATTTCTCAAATAATTGTTAATTGAAGAATTGAATCTCAAGACTTTTAAAGTAAATTTTAGTCTTATGTGATACAGGTCAATTTTTTTTCCCTCTCTATTTCTTCAATTGAAGGAAGAGACAGGCTAAGAATATCAAGTGTTTTTCAGGGTCTCTTGGCCCAGGCAGGGTTCCAAAAGCTGAAGTAAGGTTGGGTAGCTGGTGGGTTGTGCTCTTGAGTAGAAAAGAAAAGAATCATACCATGTCTGCTTCTCAGGCACAGGAAGGATCAGGGAGCAAGGAAATCACTAATTTTCAAGTCCACTGAGCAGAGTCCAAGAGTAAGGTCAAAAATAAAGAGTTTCCTATTGAGGACCGGTGGGATGGATCAAGCAAGTCCTGGAGGCAAAGGAGCCTGGAAGAGTGCCCAGAGGCCATTGCCTGCCTTGGACCCTGAAGGAATGGAGGCTTTTTTCTTCCATCACTTCCTTTAGCTTCAGCTTTATCCACATTCTCCATCTGAATAAGGGAAATTGAAATCTAAGTCACTCACACTCTGAGATAGCTCATCTGCTGTTATGAATTTGTGAAGGAAAACCAAAACCCCACAAATAAAGTTAACAGAATCTTTTGGATTAATTGATTAATATTGAAAGTGAAATTTGCTTTTATTTCTAGAGGATGTGTTATAATGCAGAATAGGAATTAAGCGCAAAGAACTTAGATTTAATAATATATTGATTCATTACCTGTCTCTCCCATTAAGCAGTCTGTGATCTTATGGGAAAACATCCATGTTCTATGGCCTTGGATTTATAGTCTATAAAGTGGACGATCAGAATTACTCCTAATTATTTTAAATATTTAAATAAAAGAACTTTCAAGTATATTTACAAGGTATTAAAACACATTTTCTTTTTTTTCCTTTTTCTTCCCCTTTTTTATTTTCTTTCTTCCCTCTCACTACCACCTGTCTTTCTGTCTTTCTCTCTGTCTGTCTGTCTGTCTTTTTCTCTCCTTTCTTTCTTTCTTTCTTTCTTTCTTTCTTTCTTTCTTTCTTTCTTTCTTTC
>NW_021604613.1:22562415-22617918 GCF_004785775.1 Grammomys surdaster
TTCTTTCTTTCTTTCTTTCTTTCTTTCTTTCTTTCTTTCTTTCTTTCCTTCTTTCTTCCTTTTCTGGGCTTAACATCTGACCCTTTTACCTGAACATCAAGAGTCAAGCCATGGCAGCTCGTGCGTCTATCAAAGTCACCTTTCTACTTGAGAACACTTTGTAGTAGACCAGAGCAGTCAGAACCCTGTGTCGTCGGTAATTTGTTTCTGTTTTGACAAAGTACACTGACAGGACCAATTTAAGAGAGAAAGGTTTATTTTACCTCACAGTTCAAGTCTGAATTTATCCTGGTGGGAAGGTCAAGGTAGCGGGACCTGGAAACAATTGGTCACACTTAATACACAATCAGGAAACAGGGAGGGGTAAATGCAAACTGTGGCACACAGAAGGGGCCATCCAACTTCAATTAACATAATTAAAATAATCCTC
This sequence comes from Grammomys surdaster, assembly GCF_004785775.1. Taxonomy (NCBI): domain Eukaryota; kingdom Metazoa; phylum Chordata; class Mammalia; order Rodentia; family Muridae; genus Grammomys; species Grammomys surdaster. The sequence continues at coordinate 22,562,846 of NW_021604613.1, forward strand.
CAGGACAAGGGGATGACTCTTTGGATGAAAGAGCTTGTCACAAAACCTGATGACCTGAATTTCATCCTTAGAATCCAAGTGGTGAAGTAGAAAACCAATCCCTCAAGTTGACCTTTGATCTCCTCCACACATCTGTTGTGAAAATGCATACACACTCAAGGGTAAACAAGTAAAGGAGGTACAGAGAAGGCATGGTGGTTAAAATCATGTATTGGTCTTAGAACCAGAGTTCAGTTCCCACAACCTGTGTTGGGTAGTTTATGACTTTTTGTCATTCCAGTTCTAGGGGATCTGACTCCCTCTTCTGGATATCAAGGGCATCAACATTCATGCATGTACACATACAGACACACACACACACATACACTCATGCACATGCACATGCGTGTGAACACACACACACCATAATTAAAAAATAAAATTGTATGTACATTTTTTAAAAAATTAAGAAAACCTCCCATAGGCACACCCAAAGACCCATTTCCCATGCGATTCTTTTTTTTTTTAATTGACAATCAACTCTAACCATCACATCCTGTAACCCTAAAAATATTTCTAAGATATTAAGGAAATAAATAAAATAAAATTGATTTAATACAAACAATTTGAAAAATATTAACATGGGCATCCTAATTTTTCCTGAGGAAGATCTGTGATAAATATTAATGATTCTCAACTGGCCATCTTTTCCTATCATTACTCTGTTCAGATAAAGTACAACTTTCACTTTTAAGGACTTCCTTTTGCTCTATGGAATTCATAGTCACTGGGCATAGGAGTATAACTTCTGGCCAACTGGGAGACATTAGTCATTGGTGATTGTGAGAACAAAGGGAGATTTTATAAAGATGATGATCTAGAAGGGTAAAACATACCTGGAGGAACAGAGCAAAAAGAGGAGGGAACCATCTTCTTGGCACCCTGATGCCTGACCAGGAAGGGAGTATGGCAGCCCATGAACTCTTGGAGAGCTGAGTGGGAGGCTTCCACATGATCATACACTAAAGACAACTTGGAAAAATGAACTTAATGGTCCTAGGGAATAAAATTTACAACAGGAAAGGGGAATCAGATTCAATAGGGTGGGGTGATGAAATTAGGCATGAATTCTAAATAGACTGAAAAAAGTATATTGACTCTATTTATCAAGATTGTAATGTATGTCTTTTATAATACTAAGTCTTTGAAAGGTATATTGTTATTACCTGACATTTCCTTTAAGACATAGACTCCATATTGTTCCCATTATCCAACAAGAAGAAGTGAAATTTAAAGAAAAGTCCTTAGTCTTAAGCAACTTTCTGGAATTCCAAGTGCTGAGTAAAAAGGACCTACTCACAACCTACTTAGGAAAAGAACTCAGTGTGTAAATACTTTCGATGATACTAAATTCCAAGAAAACAACTCATATCCTCTGAGATAGAATGATGACAGTTGGTACCTGGAGAGGCATGCTTCGCCAAGGACATACTACAGCACGTCAGAAAGATCTCGCTCAAAGGCGTTTCACCTCCAGTATCAGCAAAGAGATCTCTGAGAATGACTAAGGTTCTGACCAGCAAGCCTTCATTGAGTCATCCTCTTCAGAAATACCACCCTGATTCATCAACTATGATTTTTACGTTAATTGCATGTAACATCTGACATCTCCGTTACCCTTTCTCCACATCACTGAATCCTGAGAAGAAAATGAGACAAGCCAAACACACATTATGGCTGAAGTAAAAACTGAGCATTAGTGAATTAAAGTGAAAACTGAATGTGTTCATTATACCATGAAATTCAAAAGAAGGTTTTATATCTCATAAGGTAAAAAAAGAATAGTGCTTTTATCTTAATGTTGATGTTAATTTTGTCTACAGGTTGTAGAATATAAATTGTATTCTTTTACATAAAACCATATTAATATTATTTCAAGAAATATACTTATCAGGAAGGCTGAATCTTTTTAAAATTTGCTGTCCTTTTTAATCATTATAAAATTGCAAAATGAGTCACAGTAAACATATAGGTCCTCTAAACTTGTTAGCTGTTGCATAATAAAGTGGGCCCTGGCCTTTCATTGAAAGTGATAATTGAGAATCTAAAATAAGTACTCAAAAAAAAAAAAAAGTCTGTAACACTGGATCACACAGGCCAACTTAGAGATGGCCCTTTTTCTCTCTTGAGAAAATACTACTATTTGTGATAAATATGTTCTGTTTTTGCTACTCTGGTATCATTTCCCTTGCTGTAGTAACAGGCCACTGGGTTTTATGGGGCTCTGCTCACCTCAACGAGAAATTGTCATTGGTTTTTTTACATTGCTGACCCAAACACATAGATGCCAGTGGTTATTGACTCTCCCTTCTTTGTGCACTTGTGAAGACCAATCAGATAGAAGCTCAGGAATTTGGCCCAAGGACAGGCATGGTTGGTGGTGTCTTTGATTACACCTTCCCAAAGAGATCTTCCCTATTCTCCACTCAGATGGCTGTCACTGTCTTGCTTCTCTCTCTTTCTGGCGATCTGGCTCTTCCTGTTTCTAATGCACTTAGATCTGCTCCACATCCTTCCACTAAATTCTTCTTTCTAAAAGTTAATTTTCTTGTTGCTTTTAAACAAAAAGCATAAACTTGCACAATATACTTTAAAAATTAATCAAATCTTAAATTTTCTTAGCCTACCATTTAAAACAAGATCAACCACTCCCTGAGTGTTGGACTTTTGACATTGCCTGCGTGCTATGAACCACTCTTGTCTAAAACAATAGATTACCCAAATCTAAACTGTGTCTTAACAGATACAGGAAACTCAATAAAAATTAAGTGAGAGACAAATTCTCTTTCAGAGTTCTTTTGTCCACCATGACCTCATTACTCTGAGTTTTCATCACTGGAGAAAAGCCAGCAAGCTTAACTCTCCTACTTGAGCCTTTTCAAAGCCTGCCTCCTAGTGAGCTACCAGTACCCAGGATGGTGTGTTGAAAGTCCTTTTGCCTGTTTAATAAAATGCACAAGAGAATTACAAAAGGCTTAATGGTGATTCTAACAAGAACAACACAACAGGGTCAGGTTTACACACCTATATTTAAAAAGTAGATCTGCCACCCACCTGCTAAGATCTTCAAGGCTCTCATCTGATGTCACTTGCGTGCTGGAGTTTTGTCCCATACCTTCTCTTAGCAAAGTATTTATTGCTCTCATCCTTTATGTAGACCCCAAACAAGCTTGTGTTATCACAAGATATTGTTTGTCAACCAGAGGATGAATACACATGAACAAACGGCCCATCACTGTCTTAAATGGCTCCAATAATAGCTGGAGGATAGAACCTTGTAAAATAACAACAGAATACAGTTTACTTCTTGTTTTGGTAAAAGGAGGCTGATAGAAAGACAGCCTTAAGAAGGTCCATGATCTTGGACAAGAGATGGGAAACAAAAATAAAGACTAACCTCTAATTCAAGGCCCTCAAACTCAGATACACTACTTTCTTTAATTTACATTAGAGGTAATAAACAGCTGTGGCATTAGTATGACCTGTGGCCTTGTCCTGAACAATGACAGCGAGTTCCCTATCACTGTATCCCTATCACATATCCTGAAATGTAGTTAACACTTGTCAACTGCTTGCTATGATCACAGTTATAGCAGGATTTCTTGGACCTGCCAGCAGATGAATAAAGACATTGAGACTCTTAGGCACTATAGCTGGGCAGACTCCCAGCTAGCTCATACAAATTAACTCTGACTATTACTGGCCTAGGTCCCAACACATGACCCATTACCTCTCAGTTCCAGCACCTGTTCCTTCTTGTGTCACCATGATGAATCTCCTCCCCTGTCTTCTCCCAGAGACCCTCTCTCAGCTGCACATTCCATCTACCTTTTCCTGCCCAGCTATTGGTCCTCAGGTCCTTATTAAGCCAATCAGTGAGCAAGGTGTATATTTACAAAATACTGAAGCAGGTGATAAGACATAAGAATAACAATACCAAAATCCTGCCAGTACTCAACTCTCTACTGGTACAGAATTAACAATTGAATAATACAAAGACAACCTTCATACAGTGTACAGAAAGTGTGCATACAGCAATTTAAATAAATATATTGACAAATATTTAGGTTCCCCTTTTTAGTGGTTAGAAAAAATATCTCTATGGCTGATTTATTTTGTAATTCTATTTTATACATATGTAAACATACTGAGAAAGAACCTATCAATTTCTTCATATTGGCAAAACACCCATTTCAATTTAAAGGCTTGAAAGCTTTTCATGGTGGAAAGCTGAGAAATGGGCCTGCAGTCAGTCCTTTCCCCCTAACTAAGCAAGGTGGCATACTACCACCTACATCTTTTGTGACTGCTTGGGAGAAATCTCCCTTTTGAATAGTTTTCCCTTTGCCCACTTTGGAAGTATTGCTTTTAATTAAGTTTGTTAAGAAACATCTAAGGCACAAACATACTCAATAGTAATTTCAATGTGACTGGAAGGAACCAAGTATTTCATCTGGGGGCTTGAATACAAAGGCTACTTTTAAATGCTAATGTTGGAGTTGTTTTTGTGTGCTGTGTATTCAGATGCTGAGTTCTGTAACCCAGGATCAGGTTGCAGTCTGGACATAAGCATCATATTGACCAATGTACTCTAAAGAATGCTCTGCAACAGTCTCTGATTCATTTATAAAAGGCTAGAGCCTGTGATTGGTCAGGAGAGAGAGAAAGGTGTGACTTGAGATCAAATAGGGACCACTAGGAGATGGACAGAAGTGGAAGTAGGAAGTTGTTGTAAGGCCGGATGAACTGTGAGGGTGGACCATGAGCACATGGCCAGAAGAAGCTCACATTGAGGACACACGTGGACCAGAGCAAGACTCAGTTGTCAAGCAATGTGGTATTTATCTGGTTACTAATAGCCTAGCCGGGTTATAATAGTCTCAGAATCTGTCTAGTTTAGGCTTATAGCTTGTTAACAAATTTCGATGCCTCTGTGTTGTTTACTCGGGAGCTAAAAGGGTAAGAATGGAGCAGACACCCCCCCCCCGCAAATAAATTACTTCTATGAGGTAATTTTTGAAAATGAAATGTCATAACAATAAATTTCTTGAGTTCCGGAGAAACTTATTTTCATAGTGGCTCTGTATTTACTGTCCTTTTTCTCTTTGTCCTCACAGATTCATGAAGAGCCAGTGGTCCAGTTTGAGGCAAAAAGGCATGAAAAAAATTAATACTCCAAGTCAATGGACACCATACAGGAAGAATTCTCTTCCATTGTACTTTTGGTAAAGACGTTTGTTTGACTCTATTCTGGGCTACTTCTAACTAAACAAGACCTAGCTACAGTAAATAAGGCAATCAAATTTTCTCATTCGATCCACACAAACGCTAGTCGAGTCTGGAAGCGTTCTGAGAGATGCACCCAGATTTGTCTCTGATAAAACATCGGAACCCCTTCTAGGGCCCAGTCAAATTGATGTTGATGTTCAAAGTGAGTAATCATGCCCTCCTCCCATGGCCTTCCTTCCATGTTTACTACTTATCTCCCTTCTGGAGAACTATCTTCTCCGGAAGCTTTATTTTATAGATTTCTTCCTGCTCTCAACTGCCTCCAGCACACTGTGCAGAGCAAGTTGGTGTGTTAGACTAGCATTTACCAAGCTGGTGACTGCTGTTTGTTTGTTTGTTTGTTTGTTTTTCTGATAACACCAGCCATAGATAGAATTTTTGTCACTTTTTTTCTGCAGATATCCCTAAATTCTAGCTAATAATTTTATTTTTCCAAATAAGTTCAGAAAATATCGATCTTTGTATTTTTCACTATTTGAGAGACACTAGAGGATCATTGTTACAGCTTTGAAAGTTTACCTTAACCGGGATTCTCTACGTTTACACAAATATTTCTGGAAAAGTCTTAGGAAATGGTTTATTCATTAATATAAGTGTCCAGCAAGATGTTAAGTAGGTGTCAAGCTGTATTGTCAAGGAAACAATTACAGTGATGCTACAGAACACACTATGATGATATCTAATGAAGGTTCCAAGCAGAAAATGTCCCCTCCCAGGACATCTAACATGCTCATTGGCTGATTTCAAGCCAATCATATTCTGACCCTGGTAGGAAAGTTGGAACTAAATTGACAGTAATTACAAGACAGTCTAAGCCTCTGAGGAGATTGAGGCATTCAGGCCAGACTGTGTTCCTGTGAGAACAGTCTGCTGTCATTGACCAATCTTGCAGTTACTCTGACATCATTGGTTATCCTTATAGCAATGCCCCAGGTTGGACCAAGTTTACCGTCTTAGACAGTGACATGAAAACTTCCTATTCTTTCGTAAACTTACTTCCATGCTTCTTTTCTGGGGCTTCCCTCCATTTCAAACCTCCTCTTTACTCCCCTAGTCTCCTTACATTAGCTTTTTCAGCCCTTAATTTAGGAGACCTGACCAAGTATTTTAAGAGTTTGAAACAAATGTACAAAGGCAGATCAATATCCAATATCCCATCTAAGTATTTGTAAGTTTAAAGTTTTAAACGAAGTGTTCCATTCTGGGTTCTAGAATAGACAGCAAGGATCAAATCCCTGACGCATACAGCCTTTAGAAGGCTTCACTGAAAAAATATTATGCAAAGGAGACCTAGCCTTGGCCTCAGGCTTTCTGCTTCTGCTGAGTTTCTTAATGTTTATGCTCCTGGCTCCATATTGTCCCATTTAACAAGCACACACTCTGTGTAAACATCTATGGTAGCCTTTAAGGAAAGTTTTATAACCTCATACCAGAAAAATACCTCCCACAAAAACCATGAGCCAGTGAGCAAACAGGTTAGTGCAGGTCCAGAAGGTTCATATCCCTGCAGGGAGAGAATTCACCTGTGAGTCTCTGGAGCCCAGACAGTGGTCTCCGAAGGGAACGTGCAGATTAAGGGAAAGGGGCCCAGCCAGCTTGTAACTGGAGTCAAATATCAAAGGCGGGACCCAGGGCAGGTTTTCTTTTATTTCTGGGGCAGCACTGGGGCTGGAGTGAAGCTGACAGGAGCTCTCATAGCTTAGATCAGAAAATTTAAAGCCATGGACCTGAGAAAATAGAGACTATCACCCAGTGGAAAATTCACCCAACTACACAGGTCAGTTAAAAGCAGCAGTCTTGGGAAATTTCCACACGAATGGGCATCTGCTGACGTTGGAAAGAACTCAAGTCCTTCACTCAAAGCTTCTGGGTAGGCTCCCATGCACTTGGTGTCAAGTGTAGAAATTAGATTGCAGATATCCTGTGCTTTTAAACAAAGGCTCTGAGGTTTAGTAAGAGGCAGTCTTAGCGTCGAAGCAGGATAGAGCACAAAGAATATTGCCACAACCTACAAAGAAGAATCCAGATCACATGAGGTCAGAGATTAGATACAAGAGAGATAATGTTCAGGTATTAAATTTTATTTTCATACATAATCTGTCCGAAAATAGACTTCCAAAAGTCATGAGTCTCAAAACCATTATTCAAAAATTTTTAGTGTTAACCGGTAGAAAAATAATTAAAAAATAGTTTTGTGTTTAGGAAATGGAGTTGGGGCTGCCGGTAAAGTACCACACCTGTTGGGAAAGTGCTATTTAGCTTCAAAAATAATTCTGAAGGGTACAAAAGCTTTCTCCTGTTGATGGTTTCACTCTGGGGTTTGTTTTCTGAAACTGCCCAGGAGCACTGAATAATAGGGAAAAAACAAAAGAAAGAAAGAAAGAAAGAAAGAAAGAAAGAAAGAAAGAAGGAAGGAAGGAAGGAAGGAAGGAAAGAAAGAAAGAAAGAAAGAAAGAAAGAAAGAAAGAAAGAAAGAAAGAAAGAAAGAAAGAAAGAAAGAAAGGCAGACAGGTGTGTATATTTCCTATGGGAATCTGTCATCTCCTTTGGTTCTGCTCACTGATAAGAAAGAAAAAAATATACATCCGAATTTCCTTCTTTCAGTCTTGCTTGAACATGCCAAAAAAGACATTCACACCTGCTCCACTGTCCACACGCATCACTCATCATTGTGGTGGTGGTGGTGGGGGGGGTGGCTTAGGGAGGGGACAGAAAAAGGACAATCAGCAATTACCTGAAGACCTGGGCATGGCCTCCGGTGTTTTCCTTGCCTGATGGCTCAGAGTTACAAAACAGGGAAAAGTCAGGGCACATTAGCCGCATGACTCCTTCCCTGGGAATGAGGCTGGAAAAGATCCTTTCAGGTTTGTCAGCTTTCAGCCCAGCCCGGAGAATAGTGAGCTCAAGTGCCATCACTCCACCTGCTTCTGATTTATTTGTAGCATTCGTGGACAAGCCCACAGACTAGAAAGAAATTACCTTGACAACTTCTTTTTACACCATGTTGTGTTTTCTCAGCGATCCAGTCAAGACTTGTTTCCAAAACACATTTGTGGAGCTGGATTCGAAAGTTTCTCACCAGAATTTACTCAAGGAGCTGTGACCTGGCTAGAATTCATTCGCCTAATGCGAAGCAACGGACTCAGCTTTCTAACCACAATTTAAAGAATAACTCTGTTCTTTAGAAGAAGCACTGCAAGGTAGATATCAATTTCTTGGTAAAATTGCTTAAAGGTGGCTTCTCCTGCCCATATGTCCATTTCTCACCGTCAGAACCTCCAAATAGGGTGCATTATATTGCTATGATTTTGCAGATATGCCTAGTTACAGCTTTTGATATACAGAAAATAGCCTGTGTGATCTGTATGATCAATATTGTCATCTGGTCCTTAGAAGATGAGAGCAGATTGGTCTGAATGAACAAAGCAGAGAGACTCGGAAGAGTTGGAATTATTCTGTGGTCTTGGAAGATAAAGTATGATGTCCATAGCCAAGGTATGCAGATGGTCTCTACATACCAGGTAAAGACAGCCAGATAGCACACCAACTATGGCCCAGGGAAAGACTTCTGATCTATAAGTGAATACTTCAATAGTATTTTAGCCACAAATTTATTAAAACTAATAAAAAGACACAAGTGCATTTATAAAGCCAAAAAATGAAAAATCTGCCCCAATTGTATGGTATGGGAAACTGTATTTATAGTCTCCAAAACAGAGACCACAGCATGATGTTGAACACCATTGATTCTCCCTATCATAGTCAAATGGCTATAGTTCATATACAAAGTACTTTGGCTTCAATGGGAGTGTTTTTATTTAAAACTAATGGATGGTTTTTAGACTTGAACAACAGGATCCCTCCAGTAGGCACCAACATAGTTAAAACTCACATTCAGTTCTGCTGAGGTAGATAGGCTGCCAGTTTGCCCTGATTATTTGACTCACTGATGAGTAAAAACTTTCATCTTGTGCAAATGGAGTTTGTGTGCATGAGTGTAGTTAATTAGAAATACCATAAGAGTAACTAAAACCCAACCTCTCAACCAGATAAAACAGCTTCCTGTACTAATAATATTTCCTAAAGCTTGGTTACCTCTACCCTCTACTTTTACACACCTACAGACAACCAGGGAGGAGGATGCAGGAAGGAAGCTGAGATGTGTGGGAACATGGCTCACTCTACAGTCCACGGACTATACACTGTGCTGACATAAGCAGTTGACAGACAGGCAGGGTAATTTCTTGAAGAGAAGTATTATCTATAGGTAGGTAATACAGTCGAGTGCTGCAAATAGACCATAAGCCAAAACTCCCTTCTGATGCAGCTAATTGTCCCTCTCATCTGAGACTCAATACTTAGGAAGAAAGCGGTCTCTCCTGAAGAAAAGTTGAGCTACCAGGGGCGATGCTTCCCTGGTCACATGAAGCTAATGGGTGTAGATCTACTGAGTTGACCTAGGGAGGAGCACTTAAACATTGAAATCTCATTTGGAAAAAGAACATCTAGAATGTTCATATACCGAAGTTAGCAAAAATCACACAGTAAGACCTTAGGTGTTTATGGTTGATAGAATTTGGTAGAAGTCTTTGGATTGGAAGACGGAAGAGTGTGAATTATGTAATTAGATCTTTTTTATTTTTGATCTGACAAAGAATGAGTAAAGGCAGGGTGCTGTGCATTTGTCTGAGGACTTCGCTAAGAGTCAAATGTGATAGCAAGGCAGCTGGGCCCTGATCCGTCTTCATTCAGAATGGACAAGTGGAACCCTTAGAGAAGCAGAACTCACTTTTCCAGAGATACCAACAGCTGGGAACTCCTATCTAGGTGAAGGAGATGAGGCAGCCTGATGTGCTTTAATAAACAGAATAATTTCCCAGTCTCCACATACCTGCTCCCCACTTATGACTGTTATCTTTACAGTGCTGACCAGAACTCTCCTCTCTCCGTTCTGCATTTACCTACGCAATTGGTCATGCTTTGAAAACCTGCACAACAGATGGACATATTTTACAGCATCTTTCTGTCCTTTGCAAACACTAGATTTTTTTTTCAGTGTTTTTGAGACAGGACCTACCAGGCCAGTACTTCTGGGCCCTGCTTCGACAGCATTATTACTACTGATGTACTTATATACCAAAGTACAATGCAGTTTGTAAGTTCTTGCTTCCCAGATCCCCTTAGCAATCTTAGGTAAGTTTTGCTCACACCCTTTTTTCCAAACAGGAGTTCATACACACACATGCAATTACACATTCAATACATTTGCAATTTATGACTTCTAAAGCCCCTTTAAGGAAAGTGTGTGTGTGAGTGTGTGTGTGCGCACGCGTGTCTGTGTGTGTGTGTGAAGTTCCTGCCTTAAAGGATTGCTCCACCCTATGTTGGGGTTGCCAAGAGCTTTAAGAAGAGAGGAGTGTAATGATGCATTTGCTTCTTTGTCCAAGATCGCTTGGATCTCTCCATGAGCTGTTGAAGAGTTGAAAAGCAAATATGCGCCAACAGTTCTGAATCCCAGTGGTGTTTGATGACAACCTTCCCATGTTTGCCAACTTGCTGCTTAACAGCAATCCTGTTGACACTATGCAAAAGCTTTCCAGGTCCTCCCAGGTAAATAGCCCATTTCTACAGATCACCTGGCTGCCCAGTTGAACTCTTTAATGAATACACCCAGAATTCAGAAAGATGAGTCATTCTTTTTGCCAAATGTACCTTGACATAGTCTAGATTTACTTCCTTCGTGCTATGTACCTTGACACAGTCTAGAGTTCCTTTCTTTGTGCTATCTATCAGGTACTAATTTAAGCAAAGACAATTGTAGGCAGAAATCATTTTAATGAACCATCTGAGGCTAACGACCTAATATTCCTGAATCGTGCTGTGATCTTACCCTAAATACATTTAGTACGTGCAGGTGATTACTCAGGGAGATGAAAACCTCTTTTCCTTAAGTAGGAAACTTCTGAAATTACCGCTTACCATTTCCAGTGAAACCTGAGGTGGTCTCTTACTAGAAAGAGATTGACAATTTTCACGTCATTAAAAAAAAATCATAACAAAATAATGGATTTCCAATGAGCAAGTGGAAGAAATGCTAGTCTTTCTTAGGAAGGAAATGAATGAATGAAACTTCTGTGAGGCAGAACTGTCAGTGAAGAAAAGGACAACTTCAGAAGGTTGATGGGCAGCTTTGTATGCGGGCTGAAAAGGTAACTTGACCCCTTTCAGGACAGCCTGGCAAAATGCCTGCAGGAGCAGAGGACAAACCTGTGGAAGCAAAGGGTGGGGAGTGTCATTTGTCGGATTGGCTAATTAGGCCCTTCCCTAACAGCCAAGCAGGAAATGGATTACCTGTGACTGTGAGGAAGAGACCTATGGCCAACAGGCCAAGTGTTCAGTTCAAAAGCCTGCCAAGAAGTGTAAAAGTAATCCCGGCATTCATGGTAGTTTTATTCAAGGCTAGAAACTGCTAGGAATATCTAAAGAAAGGCCAAGGAGAGTTTTTGACAGGCAAAATAAGAGACAGGGGGTAAAGATGATTAAAGGTGGTTTGAAACTGTGAATGCAAACCTTAAATAACACAATTCCAATTGGTGAAAGGCAGATCAACTACCAGTTCTGAACTAAGGGTTTTGCTGTCAGAGAAACACACATAGCAGTTGTATAATGAAACTGCAGCAGAGAGAGGCGCATTTCATGTGATTATACTTCCCCCTAGGCTTCTATCATACAGATTAGACTCAAGACATGTTCCATTCCATAGCTAGCGCGGAAATCCACAGGTTCTACAGTTCTTTTTTTAAATATAATTTATTTTTTCTCAAATCGTAATTCATTCACAAAGGGGTTATAAACACAGAAAGGCAGGATGTGGGGAAGGGAATGACACTGGAGAGTGGGTGATCAGGGGAAATACAGATATCATCAGAACCGGGTATCGGCTGGGTGAAGGTTCAGGGAACAAGTCACTATGACTCTGCCTATGACTCGCTTGTCCTTATGTAAGTTGGTATTGTCTGCCCAGGCTACCTATTTACAAGGTCTATGACTACTCAGGATGGTAAATTTCCACAAAAGCTGCCTGTTTACATTAGCTTATAGCCATCTGTTTCGACGTTTTTCCACTGAGACCCAAGACTTGGTGTTAGTATACATGTATGACAGGCCTATTGCTGATTTTAGGCCTATGGCTGATTTTAGGTCTTCAGTGTGTAAGCAGGGCTGCCCCTGACATCTCCTCCCTTTTCTAAGTATAGAAAGGCTGTGGCAATTCTAAACTTGTGAAGGCAAGGATAGAGGCCTGAACTCCAGTATTTAAAGGGGACCTTGTAATAGCACCAGTCCCCCTGTCGTTGTCCAGTGAGGCATGAGGGCCATACCTGTCCCGTCCCGATGTCTTTTTCCTGGAGAGGGGATACTTTTGACATCAACCCCTATGCAGTCAGGCTTGACCCTCAGGGAACCCAGTTCTACAGTTCTTAAGGACTGCTTTGGGAACCTGCTAATTGAGAAGTGGGCACACAAGGAAAATCACTGAGAGATTAACAACTGAAAGAATTGTAAATTAGAAAAAAATTATATATATATAAATATAAATATATATATATATATATATATATATATATATTAGATATATATATGAATAAATAATCAGGTCTTAATATGACTGCGAACTAATTTTAGTATTCCCCACCCAACTTGTTTTTAGCTTTCTTTTGACTGACAACCATTTTTTTAAAGTATATCCTAATCATTCTGCAGTTACAACTGGAAAAAAGAAAGAGTAAAGGAGTCTACCCCTGCAAATATTGAGAAAATGGTATAATTTATGTTCTTCCTCTAATTTAAATGGTAAGAAATGCTATTTAACTTTTTTTTTGCACATGTTTAATGACTTAAAGATGTCTAATTATTTCTAATTACTTCAAAAACAAAATTTAAACTACACGGCATTATTTGATTCTAACATCCTCAAAAAAGAGTTGAAGATTACATGTAGGAGTGGTCATAAATACACACACACACACACACACACACACAGAGAGAGAGAGAGAGAGAGAGAGAGAGAGAGAGAGAGAGAGAGAGAGAGAGAGAGAGAGAGAGAGAGACAGGCTGAAGAAGTGGCTTAGCAGTTAAGAACAATGGGTATTCTTCCAGAGGACCTAGGTTTAATTCTCAGCACCCACAAGGCAGTTCAGAATTATCTATAAAGCCATTTCCAGGGCACACAACACCCTCTTCTGGCCTCTTTGGGCACTATATACATGTGGTATGCAGACATACATGCAGACAAAATACATGTAAAAATAAGGAAATAATTAAAAATATTGTGAAATGACCATTTTCTGAAGATTTTAGCTTTTTCACACAATGAGAGATTTCTGGGAAGCGTTCTGTATGTTTAATAAGGGACATCATCTATGGGACTTCATCATTAATTGTTGAATTAGAAAAACCTGACATTGATGTGGTAGTCCTAAAGTTTCTCCTCCTTACATTTGTCATCTACTTCAGATGTCACTATCTTAAAGTATTTGGTAAGAAAACAACTTCTCAGTTATTATCATCAGTGATTAGTGTTCACGGAGAGATAATGATTAAGATATAGTCTTAGAAAATACGGGTTCTCGATCAAGACAAAAAAATAAACCGAAATGTGAGCACCAAATCACTTTCAAATTATTTAATATGTGACTATAATTTGTGAGTTTTCCCCACTAATTTGTTATTTCCTCAATTGTTGGTAACAAACCATTGTTTTCCATAATATTGGATAAGAACACTGTATGGTGGTCCTGGGTTCAATAAGAAATCAGGCTCTGCAAGTCATGAGACCAAGCCAGTAAGCAGCATCCTCTATGACCTCTACAAAAGCTCCTGCCACCAGATTCCTGCCCTGTTGGAGTTCCTGCCCTGACTTCCTTTAGTGACAGAATGCTACCTAAAGTGTAAGCCAAATAAGCCCTTTCCTCACAATGTTGCTTGGGTCATGATTTTTCATCATAGCAGTGGAGACCCTGACTCAGACATGAATATCTGGGTATTTCAGTAATGAAAGTGTAATACTTGGAAATAAGCTAGTGTTAGCAAATAAAGGGAAATATATTAATAATGAAGTAGTAGCATTGGGCTTTGAACAAGGGGGAGATATATGATAAATATTAAGTGTGGTTACAATATTGTCTGTTTTGCTTTTGATTACCAGCACCTTAAAGATGAAAATGTATATAAACATTAACTTTGAAAGGGAAAGAATGTAAAAAAAAAATCCTGTGGAAAATGAAATATCATATGCCTTTAAAAAAGAAAAAGAAAATTCAATAAAATTTTTATAATAGGAACTCAAAATTTCAAGAACACATTTGACAGAAATGCATACTTTCTCCTATTGCTTATGTTTTCAAAATATCATTAAAAATAGTCTATAGTGTTTGAAATAGGAAGTGTCTTCAGGAATAAGGAGTCACGTGGTGGTAGAAATGTGGGCAGTGGGCACCAAATGGAGGAGGTCTTGTGCCTGAAACAAGAGAGGACAGAGCTGTGATCAAACCCATATCCCATTCATGTTATATTCATGGGATAGAAACAAACTGACGAGTTCCAAGCACAGTAACTGTGCACGTCACTTCTAAGGAAATGTCATAGGAAACGTTGTCAGCTGTTTACAGTTGCATCAGCAGAAAGAGTTAACAAAAGCATGGATTTGCCCTTCAGGAAACTTCCATTCAACTCATGGCACTTGCCAATTCTAACCTTGCTTAATGGAGAGAAGACAAAGACCCAGAAGTTCACACACCCATATCCCATGGATGAACACTTCGTTGAAAGGGAAGAGAAGAGAGGGACCCTCTGCTTGATATTCAGTCTGATTTTGTACATGGAATATTTAATCTCACTTCTGTTAAAAAAAACAGTAATGTAATTAAATATGTCTTATCAAAAACTAAGCTCTGTGTTTTATGTCATTTATAAAAACTTTCAGAGTGGTCAAAAGAATCCAAATGTGAGAAATAGCCTAAACTGAGCAGAACTCACCAGAATAAGAGAAGGTACTTGAGAGGCATTTCTCCTTTCCTTTCTTCCACTTTAGTCTATTTATCACTCAGACGAGACTTCCCAAATCCTCACGAACCCATGTCCTCAAACCAACGTTTCTATAAGCGTACTAGTACCAACCCATGTGCTCCTGTTGGGGAGACAGCTGGTGGAGAGCTGGTAGAAAGAGTAGCAGGTAGCAGCTGTCGCTATGCAATCTCAGAGCATTGACCAATACCTTCCTTTCATTCACTGCTTTATTCCTTAGTTTACCAAACATTGACTATTTGTAATAAAATGTTTCCTAAGCGCCTACACACGCCACCCTTTACACAGCTATCCACAATGTCAGGAAGCTGACTAGCAGCTGAAAATGAATTAGCATAATACCACAGTGCAAATAACTCAGATCAATCTGCAGTTGCTTCACTATTATAAAATACTGGGGTTTTTTTCCTTAGAAAATTGCCCAAGAAGCTAAATATAAAAATACTAATCCAATTGCAGATGTTTATCTGTGGGTCTATATGCTTCTCAATGAAATTGTCACGTATGAACAAGCACATCGATACACAGCAAAAATCATTAAACAAAAAAGGCAACAGGCCTTCTGCGTTTACATTTAAGCTGTGTCTAAAAGCAGGCTTGTTTCTATTACATACCTTTTCCTTATCATCAAGGAATAAGAAACGGCATCTCATGAAGTCATAGCTTGTTTTTCTATCTGAATGGGAATTTGAACATGAAATATAGATGCCCATAGCTGATGAATGCTTAAAAAGGAAACTTTGATAAATTTTCTCTTTGTGATGCCAGTTCTATTTTTAAAAGTACAAGTATGGTTTCTGTGTGCACACATGAAAATACTATAGAAAATTCAACACTCTTTAGAGATGACTACACTCTTATTTGCAAGATGCTTACTGTACTGCATATTCACACATTGCTGTTCAAGCTTTATTCAATGCACGACGATAGTATATGGACTTGCATGGACACCCTTTTAAATTCCCTGTTCTCCATTAGACTAGACCATTCCAGGCCTATCTCCCTACAATAGAATGGACATGAACCTTAACCCACATGTAGTGGGATCTTCACATTCTTCTGTCTTTCCACAAATTGTCACAGGAGACTGAATCGTGAAGATGTGTCTGCTTTTTCTGGCCAACCATAGGTTTCAATTGCCAAGTCTGTTTTGGACTATTTTTGACACTTCTCCACAGAATCATGCACTATCACTCCTGCTTCATAAAAGTCTCCCCTTTAATTCCTCTAAAAATCACTTGCAGTAGTAAGGTAAGCACACAGCAATTTTCCTTAAAGACTAGAACAAGGATGAGAGAAACGTTATTTATTTCTATATTTAAATATGTAGTACAGGTGGTTCAAAGTGTTCCTCAAATTCCATTCCCTTTATTTAGTTGAGCAATTATGCTGTCTACTCTTACATAACAAAACCCACACCAATTGGAGAGCCGAATACACAGAGGGCTGTATATTCCTCATTCCCCCTTTAGAGGTAATAAAGAGGTCCACTGAAATGCACACCTTGCTTTTACCTGTACTATCCTCACCTCCTCCATTACACCCTTCAGGAAAGTAAACAGCACTGAATCTAGTTAGGAGTTTGTTATTCCCTATGTTAGACAGAGTAGCTATAGTGTGTGTCTGTGGGTTAACGTGTCCCCGTTATACTAGGTAGCCCTCAGTATTACACATTTAATCTTGCTGCCACAGAAAGTCTTATAAAGAGATTTATAGAGAGAATTAGAGACATACTGTGGGTTGCCCTTGAATCTACCCTCAGAACCCTAACATTGGTCATGCTTGGATACTTCATCTGAGAAGGGAAAGACATCAACAACTTTTTGATTAACTACTTTGTGCCAAACATAATATATCAATACTAAACCCAGAAAATAGATATTCTTGCTCCCAATTATACTCATGGAGACTGAGGTTAAAGAACAAGACCACACAGAAATGGAAGCAGGTTTAGAGACTGAATCCAGACCTGACAGCTGCAAAAAGCTACATAACTTTTCTGTCACATCCAAGTTTGAGGTGGAAAAGATGTTAAATTGTGTTTTCCAAAATCTTTGACTTCCTAACTGCAGGGAATTTTGTTACTGTAACTGTCTCAAACTCTTTCATAGTCTCCCAGCAGGTGATGAGATGCCATTGTGTTAGCAGAGCCTTCTGGCTGCAAGGGTAGTCTTCCCTATCAGATCTAGGACACATTTTGGACTCCATTTAAGGACTCTGCAAGTTCGTAATATCCATAGATATTGTTAATTGAATACATCAGCAAAATTCAAGGAGATAAAGGTTGAGCCTAATGTACACACTGTATATATTAATATGTTGAGGCCAGCAATGATTACTTTAAATGTTCTTACTTAGTAAAGACTTAACAAGCCTCTATTGTGTTAAAATAGAGAGCAAAACCAACCACTTTTTGATTGGATTTAGAGCTCGCTCCAGAAGACAGAACCCATGTCTGGTACAAAAGCCTTAGGAGAGAAATGATCAACTATTGTTTTGCTAAATCAATACAACAATAATCCACCCCCTGGGTCTTATGTTTACACCCACCTATTACTGCATCCCTCAACCCTCCTTAGATAAGCTTCGTTTTGCAGTAGATAGAATTAACATAAGGGCACAGAATCAGTCAACTGGAAAAAGAATGAGAGACTGAAGAGTGCTCAGCTCCAAACAGGACTTCCGTATCATTCTCCATTCCCCACAAGGCTCAGGAATCATCTTGGAAATGGGGGCAGAAAGGTTGTTGAGAGTCAGAGAAAATGCTTGAAGCAATGGAGTAATTGTTGGGTATGTCAATACCGCTACACATACGAAGTATATAGTTACACTATGAAGTAACTGGGTCTGCACGCACAAGACTTACTCAAAGTCAAGACAGCAAAAAACCCTAACCTGGAAGGCGGAGGAGTTCATGAAATCTTATCCCTATCTGAGGAGTTTTGGGCAACTGATGGCTGTTGGAGAAGGGAGAGTCAGTTTACTTCAGGAGTGCAAGCACATGGTAAGCATCTGTAAAATATTAAATAAAATAATTTTTAAAAAGTGCCATAACCATACTTTTAAAAATCTGAAAATTGCATCTCTTTTCCTTCTCTTCTCTCTGTACTTATAATCTTAACTCTTCTTGCAAGAACCCATATTCTTTAAAATACCCCAGCTGCCAGTGAAATGGTGAGGCTAGATTTAAAGAGAAAAAAATCAAACAACTAACAAACAAAAAACTTTTATGGAAAAGTGTGTGGTCTTAAAACTAAATACATTTATACAAGGGTGTTGAAGATATGAACCAAGCTAACAAATGGGAAAACAGAGCCACCAAATGTTTAAGCTCTCCCAATTTGAATCTGGTCACACCATCTTGAGGCCAGAAACCAAGGCTGGATGGACCAGATCCAGCTTAGATAGCATGTGGAATGAAACCTGTGACAGACCTGAGTGAGGATCTAGGCAGGAGACAAGTCACAGCACAGCCTTTCTTCTTTGAAGCAACTCTCCTTTCCCGCCTAGACAGTTCCCTGTGTGTAACCACTTCATTTAGGTTTTGTTGAAGCATTGACTGAGGAGGACGGACAGTCTCTTGGGATCTGTTGAGGTGCTTGACAATACACTTCTGGTACTTACTGGAAAGTAAAGTCCTTCAGGACCCAGATTGTTAGCTTTTTCACAGGGTGGGTCTGCTAGTCAGTGGGACCAGTAAAGATGAGGGGCAGCAGGACCTTATGTTTCCGGTGAAGATCAAGATAACAGCCTGGACCCTGGGGCTGCAAGACTTCCCTGCTGCTTGAATCAGCTCTAGCCACTGGAGTGCCTTTCTTCATCAGCCACCACACAACTCATGCTATGCTACCTTTAGGAATGGGCAGTGTCAGGGGTGAGTCCAAACTCCTTCAACTATGGCACTGTGTACATTGCCATCTTGGATGCTAATGCCACCCAAGAGCAGGTTGTTGGACTTGCCCAAGTAACTAAGATCTTGAGCCAAGGGCTAGCAGCTGAGGTGGGGTCCTTTCTGCTTGATAGTGAGGAGCAGTGGATCCTCTAGATCTTTGGCATCCTATATGATGAAAGGCTCCTGGAGCTGTCTGATATGGCTCATACCTGCAGACCACTGCTGTCCTCAGGGATGTCCTTGTGGGTGTTTTGATCCAGCACAAATTCAACATGAGAAGATGTGTGTCTCAAGCTGAAACTTCTTTGCTACCCTTGACTGTCAGGAAGTAGATTTCTAATTGCACCTGAGGGCTCTGACAAATTCGGGAGATGGGATGGAAACATGGATCTGAATAAGGTCCTGTTGGAAGAGGCAACATGTTCTTTCCTCTTTCTGATGTCCTTGTTCCACTGGCCAGTTCTAGGATCATGGACTTTGGCCAGGATCATGTCATCCACATCCCTCAGGACCTGTGCCTATTTATCCTGTTCAGTGATAAGCCATCTGTTGAGAACCTGTTCTGATAGTGAACGATGGCTATTTGGCCCAAGCTGCTCAATAGTGACCATTCTTAGTACTCAAATTGTTGGGGCAACCAATTAGTCCTACTTGTATGACACCTTCTCCACAACAATGGTTCCTGCCACAGGGTGAGGCAGGTGGCAGGGATACACAGCTTCAGCTTTCCAAGGTTAATTTCAATCAGTTGCCCATAGTGGCAGCTGGAGGGACACCCCAAGTGATCCTTGAGTTTCATCAGCTTTATTGGCAATAGTTGGCTGTCTATCTCATGTAAGTATTCCTTTATCCTGTGGTTGTAGGGGAACTGAAGTGGTAGCCTAGATTTCTGAGTCTTTGTTTCAAGTTTTTGTCATGTCCGTGGAGGAGATTTAGTTTGCAAAGGGACTGTGGTTTCCCATAATAGAACTTGAGCCACCATTGTCTGTAGGAATACCTGCTACCTTCCAGATCATACCTTTGAGTTAGGTCCACTGGAGAGGGAGCCAGTGAACTGTATACCACTCATCTTGAGGGCATGTGCATAATTTTTGAGAATGTTCTGGAAAAGGATTCCAAGCCCAGATCTTCAGAAGCACACATTATACTTTTGGATCCACAGTTGTGCCAAGAAGTTACAGAGCTCCTGGTTTATATCCTAGTTTATGTCCTTTATTCAGGCCCTTCTCACTCCCAAGCTGGTTGATCTTTGATCAGACAGTTACAGCAAATGGTTAATTGCACAGATATCTTACACCTACCTCTCTTTGCTAGTTAACTCCAGCATGGCCAGGTGAGCATCCAGCCTGGAACATTTTGTCTCATTCTGTTTCTTGGATGGCCAGGTCTCCTAAGTGTCTAAGCAGGATTTTCTCCAAGGAAGTCAGGAAGTATTTGCAAATTGTTTTTCTCCCAGGCCACAACGGATGGACACTGGGGTCAAAGCAGCTCCTAGCTGCCTTGGCCAACTGGCCCAGGACTGATGCTTGTTGAACAGCTGTACACTCAGAGATTTCTGCCAGTGCATAAACCACAGGCTAGTAAGGCATCATTGTGTAATGACAAAGATGAAGGAATGTTAGCTGGATGTCTTATGCCTCTCATCAGCCGTCATCGAATGACTTTCTAAACCATGATGAATTATACATGGAAACACATGAGTTAAAAAATGAAGAATTTCTCATGCTCACAAAGAACACTACCCCAACCCCCAGTCATTTCTTTTTCAGGGGAACCATTGTGGTCTGATACAATGGAAAGCACATTATGAACAATGCATTCCTAGAGAAATAATGTGTGTAGCCCTGTCAACAATACAAACCAGGTCAAAAGGAGATCTTAAAATATGGTATTTCATGAATTCTGAGACTTTTTTTGTTACTATTTTATTTATTTATTTTTTAACATCTCACAGATTGAAAAGTGTCTTATAATCAACAGACAGAATCAGAAAATAGAAAGAGATAAAATATACCTCTGCTCACCTTTCTTTTGAAGAATGATTTGTTTGATTTGGGGTTTTATTTTTAATGATTTTTTTATGAAACTTCTCTTTCCTACTGCTAATGATTATAAGAGCCTAGAACTTAGGCAAAGTGATTTTATTTTCTAATAATCATTACTGGGGAATAGCTGGCACTACAGCAGAAAAACCTAGAATGGTGGGGTACAGTTGAGCCCACATTGTGACATACTGTAGCTTCTGCCTGACTGTCTTTGAATCACAATCTCTTCTACCTAGCTAGCCCTGTGATTTAGATTACAAAGCAATTATTTCAGCATTACTGTGCCTTGTTTTCTGTGAGTGATGGATACTGTTGTTTCCTTCTATGTTGTGGAAGGTTGAATGTAACATAAATAAATAAATCACTTAAAATAATGCCTGGTGCTGGCAAAACGTACTTAACTGTTTGCTGACCCCCACTGTACCTCTCTATCCTGGTGCATTCTCTGGGCAATTAAATGCTTCTAACTTTTTCTCCCATTGGAGACAAACCTAAAATTGCATCTTTACTTTGAGGTTTTCCCACAGAAAAACAAGTGTCTGTCTCTACCCAACAGTTTATTCTGCTTTATTGACTAAAGGGGCTCAACATTAACAGGTCTTCAAAAGAACTCTATTTTTAGCCTTCATCTAATTGTTCCCTCTCTTGATTCTCCCAAACTCTACCAATGGCTGGCAAACATCTTTAAATTATCACCTTAGTCTTTCTCACCTCTTAACTCAGTAATCTACCAAGACATTCACGTTGCCTTCAGTATATTCCCAAATCTGACAGTTTCTCAGTAAGAGTGCATTTACTCTATTTGGATCAACCCATAAACATCAGTGAACAGTTACAGTTGTTTCCCATTGATTTCTTAGCTTCTGCTTTACTTCCTATCTTTCCTATCTTCTCTGACTAGGAATTATTCTTTTGTTTGCTTGCTTGTGCTTGTTGTTGTTCTTTCTCTCTGTCTCTCTCTCTCTCTCTCTCTCTCTCTCTCTTTCTCTCTCTCTCTCTCTCTCTCTCTCTCTCTCTCTCTCTTTTTCTGGCCTGGAACCCACCTGCCTTTACCTCTCTAGTTCTGGGATTAAAGGCAAGTGCCATCACCTCCTGTCTAGGAGTGGTTCTTTTAAATACTGAAAATTGGCATGCTTACTCACAATCTTCCAATGACTTTCTAATGAAGTCCTGGTACCACCTCCAAGGCAGGGCTGCTGTAGGATCACATCACTTTCTACTCTCTGTCTCCTGAATTTTTATTCTGCTACAGCCACTTGGGTGTCTTCATTGTCTCTTGCGCTGTGTGGTTCTTGCTATTCCCTCTGCACAAGTTTCACACACTTCTTGGGATTTGACCAGTGATGTTCTTGTCTTGTCTGTCTTCACTTGAGTATCTGGATTTACATGCTACAAATGGGTTTGCATTTCTTTTAGGAATTCATGAACATTTAAAAACATGGATTAAAGGGAGCTTTTCCCTCTTAAACCCAGCAGAATGTTTTCTCTCTCTTTTTATTTTTTCTTATATTTTCCTCCAGAGATTTGGATACTGTTTCTCACTTGTTTAGAGCCAATCAATGTCACCTACAGGCTGCCAAAATGGTTGCCAAGTGATGAGGCTTTCCATCTTTCTGGGAGCTTAAAGTACAGACAGCTCTGCTCCTGTGGCTGCTGTGAGTCATGTGGAGAAATCTGGGATTGATCAAACCAGAGTCCTATACAAGGAGGCACAGGCAAGATACACTTAAGCTCTGTATCAGCTCAAGGAACTTCCAGGTGCTTCCCTTCATTATACATGGAAAATTTTAGTGCCTAGGAAAGTGAAGCACTATGAGAATATGCCGAATCCACTGATAGATTTTTACAGCAAGGACCACTGTTCTGTAGAGACCCCAATCTCTTGGAGAATGGAGTGCATTGTATACTTTAGTGACTTAATTCCAAATAAAAGGTGTACCGCCACAGCTGGCTCAATTAATAAAAAGTTGAATATAATAGTTTATATTAATATTTTAAACATTATCGTTTTGTTTATTTCCCTGACATCTGCAAGTTCTAGTGCAGGAACAAAGCTCTAAGGACCTATATTATATTGTCTAGAGTGGGCCCTTTAAGCCATTACTAGTTATCATGTCTATTTGTCTCTCAAGATGTCGTGATTCATATACCAGTTCAGCCCACATTCACTGGGTGCTTGCTATATATCAAGTATTTCTGTAGATGGTAGACATTTAAAGTGATTAAGACAAGTAATGTCTGTCCTCTCAGGGGAGTTAAATTCTACTACTGAATAAAAGTAAGTAACCACCAAAAGAGCCAATTTCATAATTTCATGATCAGTAGGAAGAACCTGAAGAATCATGAACAAACTTAGGAAGTGTTCTTTCTATAGCCCATCAGAGGCAGCGTCCCAAAGGCAGCACTATTGGGGACAAGACTAGAAGCTGAGCAAAAGTTCCAGCAAGGGAACATGCGAAGGGAGACTCCACACTTAGGAGAGGAGGCTGAACCCTTGGGACACACAAGAGTCAAGGGTTCAAAGACCAGTGAGGAAGGTGAACTTAGATGAGTGTGGATAAAGTGGACAGGGACTAGACCAGGTAATTCAAAGAAGAGAGTTTAGATTTTATTCCAGATCTCATCATAAGCTAAAGGACTTTCAAGGAGGAGAATAAACACAATCTTGCTACCTATGAAGGAGATGAACCAGAGAGCTGAGAGATTATTCCATGGAATATTGGGAAACAGTTATGATACTGAGGGCTCAGGATGCTGGTGTCCATGGCAATTAAAGCTAAAGGTGGGGGTGGGATGCCTTAGACTAAAATGCTGGTAGTAGAGAGAGACAGCATGGAGTATGTCAAGTGAGAGAAAAGGGAAAAAGAATTAAAGACATGATTTTCTAGCTTAAGCAAAAAGAAAAATTGGAGGGAGGAGGATTGGACTTTGAGATTAGCTATCAATAGTTGTTGTTAGTGTGTAAAACTAGACATGTTAATTGTATGGAGTAGAAATGTCAAATGAATATCTTTTTGCTTAGGGTCTGAAGAGATTTGGCCGTTATCGGCATCTGTGTAACATATTCATTGGCAGGGCTAGTAAATCTGATGAGAGGAGGAGACACCTTGCAAAGAAGCAGAGAACAGTGGCAATCTATTTAAGATCTGAGAGGAGTGGAAGACTCCAGCCTTCAGAAGCGTCGCTTGTGAAAAAGAACTAGCAAAGATGAAAAGAACAGGACCCGCAGAGACGTAGAGTGAATGACTGAACGGTGACATGACAATTACTAACAAAGACTATTATGACAGCCCTAAACTCAATCCGCTGATTCTCAAGAGTGACTTTTAAGAGATATTACTATATTATAGGCAAGAAAACTGGGACACGGTAAGATTAACAAATTTCTCCAACTTTATACAGGTTGTAAGGGGGGAGGCATAGGATTCAAATCAATGCTGTGTCAATCCAGAGACTATTTTTCTAGCTAGGACTCTACATTCCTTTTCAGGTTATTTTGCTAATTTCTCCACCTCTTGCAAGCAAAATAAAATGAAAGGAAACCATAAGGAAGGCCATTACCTAATAGCTGTTTCAGAGTAGAACTGGTGCTCCAGTCTAAGATACACAGATGGTGATTAGCAATGGAGCAGGTATCAGGGGGGTGGAACCATATCTACCAGTACTTCTTGTTAGAACTTGTAACAGAAATGGCTAGACCACAGATAGAAATGGACTGTAAACTCAAAGAAAAAGTGATGGGGTCTTCTGGGAGGCAGACCCTGGGATGGAAGCGAAAGCATAAACATTTATTGCAATGACATCTTGGGAAAATGCTGAGGAAAAAGGGCAAGAATATCTAGGGAAAATATTTAGATCTTTAAGTCACAATTACAAGCTTAAGTCCTGGGAAGGATGAAGAGAATTCCATAGGAGAAGATGATTTCTACTGTGGAGCACTGAGAAAGTCCTAGTAGTTAAGTCAGCAAACTCTGTTGCAAAGATGGAGCCTTGCTGTGTCTGCTCATAGATGGCAGTTAACTGGAGAAAGCTGGGCCTTTGCTCAAATGCTCCGTGCTGGACTCAGAGTTGCTGCAGTTGCTGGAGGCTGTCTCTCAGTTGTCCTCCCTACAACTCACCAGCTTTCAGGAGAGGAGAATAATGGTATTTGGGGAAGGTTAGATTGTAGAGGAGGCTGGAAAGGAATACAGACGAGGGATAGAAGAAACATGAAAGATTGTTCAAAAGGCCAGATACAAAACCTACTATAGTATAAGCTTCTGAACACACACATACACACACACACACACACACACATGATGGGTGGTGCATGTATGCCTGGAGCAACCTAACATGGAGGATAGTACTGATTCCAAAAAGATAGGCTGCCAAATAAAAATCTCCAGAGCTAAGTGTGGTATACTTTCTTTCAGGTGGTTGGTCAGGGGTGGGGGTAGGGGGTGTCCCAGAAACCTTCCTCACAAAACAATACAGGCTCTTGATATTGTTCTTGGTTGGCCACTAGAGATTGGTTGTAAGATCCCATGGATGAAGACATTCTAGAGTTTGATCAAAGGACGTAGAGAAGTCAAGGTGGTATTGACCTCAGAAAGTTTCTTTCTGCTGGTTTGCTTACTTAGTACCCAAGGTGCTATGCAGGCTGTTGAGCGATAAAAGTAACCAGCTGTGAACCTTGCAAGTTACTTTAAAACTGGTCTGGTAAGATATTCCTATGTATCCTATAGTAGCATGGATATTGTGAGGTTATCCGAATACTTTCTGACTAAGGTCTGTTCCACTGGAGGAAACTCGTGCCTAATACTGTCAGTGTGCTCAAGGACCCATGGATGGGAAGCCCATAGTCTTGAGGACTGAATCTGTTATATTTTTTCTAAATACATAAAGTATCAGACTGCCTTTGATGCAGATAGTATCAAATATATCTAAATACATATTTCTACATCCATAGATTAGTACAGCTCTCACCCCACAATAGAAAAGCTTCCTATTACAGTGGACAGAGGTGAACACAGAGACAGACACCTGATCACAAGGCAGAGAGCAAGTGCCTATGGGTTGCTCACCCACATGTACCATGTCTATATCATATCCCTTTCTTCCAAGACTCAAGAAATAAAACAGATTATAAAGCCCACAGGTTATGGAGGACTGGGGTAAAAAAATGTGTTCTGAACATGATAGGAACATTGCACTCATGAGCTCCCAGCAGCTGTGGGGTACCTGCAGAAGATGTGTACAAGATCTAGCCAGTCGGTATTGCAGTATTGCAGCATGGATGGGGGAGGGGCACCCCACCTCCCCCTACCCTGCCGAAGAGCCTATCTATTGACAGTTGTTGGCTGCAAGAGGAAAGATAGTTGTCTTTAGAGATGAGTTCCTTGGTAGATTTCCCATGTTCCACTGTGTGTGTGTGTGTGTGTGTGTGTGTGTGTGTGTGTGTGTGTGAGAGAGAGAGAGAGAGAGAGAGAGAGAGAGAGAGAGAGAGAGAGGGGGGGGGGAGGGAAAGAGAGAGGGAGAGGGAGAGAGAGAGGGAGAGGGAGAGGGAGAGGGAGAGAGAGAGAGCACTGGAGGCATGTGCTTCTTGCTGTTGAGGGAGAGATTCTCCATATATGATGTTCCCTAGAGAGTCTCTACAATGACTGTATGCTGCTGAAAATCAAGGCAGAACAGAGATAGTAGAATTATGGATGAAATCAGAAAATCAACACAGAAATTTAACTTTCTTCTATTGATCTGATGCCACCATGTTTCTTTTCTTTTTTTTTTTTGTTGTCTTTTCATTTGACCAAAGAAAGAAAATACTCCAGTATTTATTTCAACAGCAACAACACAAGTGTCTAACAGTGAATATCTTAGGAGAAAAAGTCCTACTGACTATCAGGACTAGGCACTCAGCTCCCACAATTCAACAAGTAAAAGGGGGAATCTAATAGTAAAGCTGCTTTTTTAAGGTTTGGAGGAGTGAATAGAGTGTCTCTAAAGATGCTGCACGAGTGGGCAAACATGTCAATGGCGGCAGTAGTAGAGGATCACAAGGAAAGTTATAATGACATTGCATCGAAACAGCAGCACAGCCAACTGCTCACAAACATTTGGAACCCTCAATACTGTTGACAGGAACATAAAATGTTAAAGATTTCATAGAAAACAAAATGAGGATTTCAAAAAAAAAAAAGATAACCCACACAACCCAACAATATTTTTCTGGATAGTTATTCCACTGGAATCAGTACTATGAAAGATATCCTCCATTGCTCACTAAAGCATTGTTTACAGTGGCCAAAATGAAGACAGTAAGCAAGGTTAATGTCCATCAAAACGAAAGTGATAAAGAAACTGGTCTGGTCATATAAAAAGTAGTATCCAGCCTTTAAAATGTTGCCATATGCAACAATATGGACAGACTTTGGGGATACTACAGTAAATGAGTTAATGCAATCACAGAAGGACAAATGTTGGCTTGATTCAGATGAGGTCTATAAAAATAGCAGAAAGAAGCAGAGATAGAATAGTGGCTACTAAGAACTGCAAAGAGCAAGTCACGGGCAGAAGGTTTGTTTTTCCCAGTGAAAAAGTCCTCTTGAATTGCTACACAGCACCATGCCTGTGGTTAACAGCAAAGCACTGAACATGTTACAGTCCAAGATGGAAGATCTCCTTAGTGTTGCTGTTCATAAAGCATGAAAGGAAAACTATCCACTCAGATCTGAACAAAGAAGAGGTTCTTCCATCCAGATTTCTGATCTATGGCCACATGGATTCTCATAGCTCAACCAATACTCTAAAAAGCAAAATTCCAAGGTCAGGCCTGATAACCAACTAAACTGTCCAGTCTCCAAAGCTTCCTGAATCTGCATGTGATTAAATACTGACATGAAATCATTCTTGTAGATATTTTCTCAGGAATGCATAGTAACTGCTAATCAGGTAAATATCACTAAAGCTGCTTATTTGGGTCCCTGATACTAATATAAATAAAAACACAACCAAGAAGCTTAAGTGACAAGACACCAAAGCAAACTGTACAGGATCAATGAACTGATTTTTATTATTTTTTAAATCTGGAAACACTTTCAGTATTGACATACATTATAGCACTCAACAAACCTAAGTCAAACTATTGAGCAAGTATATTGTAAATCAGTAGGTTTGTAAAACCCCAGGTCTGTTGTCTATCTAACTGGATACAAGATCAATTACAGAGGCTGCATTAAAGTTTAAGGATTCTTGTATTAGACTCAAATAAAAGAACAAATAAGCCTGGCGCACGCCTTTAATCCCAGCACTTGGGAGCCAAAGGCAGGCAGATTTCTAGTTCGAGGCCAGCCTAGTCTACAGAGTTCCAAGATAGCCAGGGCTACACAGAGAAACCCTGTCCCAAAAAACTTAAAGAGAGAGAGAGAGAGAGAGAGAGAGAGAGAGAGAGAGAGAGAGAGTAAATGTTCTGCTTTGACTCTTACAAAACAATTGAAAGACAACAGTTTAAAACAAATGAAAACAAACAAAACTCACCTGCACAGCTTACCCAAGTACATAGTCAATGTTGTGTGTCTCAGCTCTACTATAGCAAGTGTGTGTACATCTACAGTATTTGCAGAACAATGCTAGATTCTCTCTCAGAATCAACAGGTTTCCCATTGCCTGTGGAATGATTCCTGAGGTGTCAATTTGCTTGGGGGAATTCATGGTGAAAATTACTCTAGTAATCTGAGGCATCATTAAAGCAATAACACTGTAGCATTCAAAAATATTCACAGCTCCTTTGGTCCCTGGGAATTTGGATGGGTAATCCCACATGGCTAATGGCTCTTGTTATGTATGGTAGAAAATATTCCAAAACAATAGAAGTCACAGGGGAATAGTAAGAGGGAGGTAAAAAAGAAGGGAACTTTGCTTTCCTCATGAAAATACAGCTGCTTGCAATTTGAGTCATTCATTGCTAATGCTGTGATCTCTTTAAAGCATCTTAGATGCTAGTTTTGTTGGAGAACCAGATTCTGGAAGAATTCCATTTCCTCAACTGTTTGTTTACAGACTGACACCAAAGGTTTTACTGGGTGGAGATCAAGTGTAATTTTTGGTGGGAAAAGAGCCTTTGGAATATACACGAATGTCAGGGGTCCCAGCATAAAATTGCTGCTTCCAAGCCAGTGAGAGACAAACAATGTCAGACAAATCAATCAGTTCCTTGTACCTCTGTTTTGCTTCTATTTATGTATATTTGTGTGTGTCTCTGTGCATGCATGTGCACATGCCAGAGGGTACCAGTAGAGAACAGTTGAGAGTGTCAAATCTCCTGGAGCTGGAGACCCAAGCACATCTGAGCCACTCATTGTGGATGCTACGAACCAAACTCTGGGTCTCTGAAAAATCAGCAAGATCCCCATAAACATCTAGCCTTCTCTCAGCTCTTCTTACTGGCTTGTGTTTATGAAGCGATTTCCCTCCAGGAAGCATAAAAGGCTGGGCACTGTATCATGCTAAAAGTAATGCCTCGGGCACTTCGTTGTCACTAAGACCCAAAGCATAAGATAAAATACTTCTCATACTCATATATTAGGGACAATCACTGGAAAGCAGAACTGACTTCGTGCACTGGGCAATGGGATTAAGTTAATGCCACAAGCTCTTTTCTTTGTGAAAGGTAAATTTCGACTGCCGCACAGAGCAGCAATAATTATTCAAAATTCCTGAAGCAGACTAACCATTTGTCCAGAGGGCAGAGAAATCCTGCTTGACTGGCTTCCAGTAGAAACCAGTGTCAAGTTCCTGACCTTATGAACTCCCAGAACAGCATTTGCTAGAACTGGAGGAGTACTTCTTTTTAGCTGCCTTTCTGTGTTTTGTTGTTATTGCTTTTTGTTGGCTTTAAAAATAAAATGAGAGCAGGCAATGTAGTTGTGTTTGAATTGCCATACCAAAATTGCCATATTTTATACATTTCTGTCCTTTAAATTTTGGGTTATATACTTAGTTTCTCTTCCTTAAAGAGACAGTGTTTTGTAAAGGAGTCTTTCCTTGTGTCAAATGATACTGCTCATATGGAGGGAGCCACTATTGTGTCTGCCCTCTAGTCGCATACTGTATGATGTTAAGTATGTCGTACATGTCATCACAAGATGAAAAGAGGCGCAGTATGTTTGACAGATAGAAGAGTGCAGTCCAAAAAGGGCCAAACTTTTAAAAATTGAAAATCAATGTAAATGCTACGAATGTGCTAATATTTTCCCCTGTTTTCTGAGTGGGATTGCTAACATGCTCCCAAAACATGAAGGGAAAAGGACTTGATTATGGGTTCAGGAACTGTTTCCTTGGACACACACACACACACACACACACACACAAACACCACCGCACACATACCACAAATGATAAGGCTTCAACAACAAACCAAAGTATGATTCTATCAAATCCCAACTTGGGGAACCAGTTAGTTCACTGGGCTTGTGTACAGAGCCTAGGTGAGGAGTTACTTATTCACAAGAGTTTGGCCTCAAAGCAACAACACCACTGAAAAGTCTCCCTCCAACATGGAAAGAAGTTCCTTCATAGCTGCATAGATGGAGTCTCTCCTCTCCTTCCTTCTCAGTTAACCATCTACCCTCTATATACTCTAGGGCTTCCCAAGACCATGTAGCTAAGGCAGAGTTATTTACAAATTGCTGCTCTCTGGTTCAGGAGGGAGCTGCATGATTCTCAGGTAAATGTTTAGCAGGGTTCTTCTTTCCTTCATTGTATGAAGAAAAGCCCTATCTCAGGGATATCTTGAAAATTTCTTCATTTTTATTTCTGTTTATGTATATTTGCATGCCTATATTTATAAACACAATACATGTATAGATGGTCCCCTGGAAATGGAGTTGTGTATGGTTATGAGGCACTGTGTGAGTGCTGGGAACTGAACTTGGGTCTTATGTAGAGGAATTCTAATCCAGCAACATTACTGCTCTGGCAAGGGATCACATGCAAAGATATGATCTGTCCAGACACTCCCTGGATTACAGCATGATCTGCCTGGAATACAGGCATACCCTTAGTACATAGCTTTAATCCCTAACAATGAATCTATGGTTAGTTCACAGAAGGAAACAACCATGTTTGAAAGTGATGCCTAATTGAGGGGCAGACAAAGTGATAAACTAGAGAATTATTTGACAGAATGAGTCAGATACAGAATATGCCCAACTCACATGGGAAGAGTAGACTAAGACAGACTACGAGAGAGAGAGAGAGAGAGAGAGAGAGAGAGAGAGAGAGAGAGAGAGACAGAGACAGAGACAGAGAGAAGAGAGAGTGATGTGTATGTTCTATGTGATGTGTGGTATGTGGGATGGCAGTTTTCCCAGGACAGTTTTACAGAAACAGGTTTCAAAAAGAACAAGCTAAACACAAGTGAAGACAGAACAAGCCAGATAATGCTAAGGAGCTAGGTGATTAGGACATATTGCCAAAGTTAGTATGAGGCCAAGCAGAGCAATTCAGGCAGAAGTGAGAGAAGCTGGATTGAATCAGTCAGCTTGGAAATTAGACTGTATGGAAGCTAGAAGCTTCCAGACCTAGGCCTAGGAATAGTTAGAACAAAGAAAGAAATACTGTGGGCTCAGTCCTAGCTATCTATTCACACAACTTGAGTATGGCTTTTATTTTACTACTTTATCTGAGGAAATAAAAGCAACATTTAGTCTTAAACAAGAGCATCAGGTTATCTTAAAGCCTAAACCCTTGGGAGATAGTTTGAAGGTTGTCACAGCTTTTCTGATGGAGATAATGGCTATTTAGCTCATTGGCTAGCATTCCTCAACACTACCCAAGGTAGAGATGCTTAAACATGGAGAGAACTGGAGAACTAGAAAAAAAGCTAGGAACAACAATCTCCTAGGAAAAGGAATAAGTTTAGAGCTCACAACCAAATTCCACAGACTTTCAGAACCCTTGAACATGCTTTAATAGATCTCTAGAACAAAGTATCTCAGTATCAGCTAAATCGTGCCATGAAAGCCAGGCTGCCTCGATATTGTCAGCCTGTGATTGACGTCAGTAGGTCCCCCTACTCAGCTGCTTGCTCTGAGCTCCACTGAGCTCATGAAAGGCAGGTGCATCAGCAACAGCATTAGCTATGACTGGAACTTCGTAATCAAGTACTGGTTAGGAAGTGAGTGTTTAACTTTATATTGCACTGAAAGCCAAGCTCTTAGACATTCTCCCTTGTACTGTGCACTGCAAAACTTGCAGAGCTACGGAGTCTGCTTCTAAGAAGACATACATGGTTTCAAAACTGACTCTTGCTGAGTGTGGCTTTGCAGGCACCTGTGTGAAGCGTTCTGTCAGTTTCAGCCTCGATATGTGTGGAAACACTGTAGCCCCATCTTGAAATATTCCTCATAATCAGCTTGGATAACGCACCTATCCCTGCATTCAAAGACTAAAAGAACTTGGAGGAAGAACTAACCTGTCTCATCTTGAGACAGCCCTCGGGGAAGGCTGAAGGTATGCTTGGGGAAGCAAGGAAAAAGAGCTTAGCAGCCTTCCCTCCATAGGATCCTGAGCTGTCAACTCAGCAGCTTTCACGAGAACTAAACCCACCTTTCAAAAAGAAGAGCTTGAAAGGGTTGTGTCATTAGCTATTCTGATTTTACGCGGTGCAGGAAGCACAGGTTCTTATTATACCATGTTCTATTTTTGATCTCACCTGTATCAACACCCTCCAGTCTCAGCACAGTAATGGAGGAGAAATTCTTTGATGATAATTGGAAATGGCTCAGTCTTGCCTCTTCTCTGATACAGTCAGACTGTCACCTGGAATGTCATTTGGGCTGTTCAAAAAAGTGGGCATAGGAAGCTGATGTGGATATGTGCAGACGCAACTCACAGCATGTCAGGAGAGTTGTGGAAGGTAGGCTAGGACACAGATAGAAGGCATTGTCAGCTTCCTTCCTGATAGTCTCAAGCCCCAAGCCACATAGCACAGCGTCATTTATAATCCTAGAGGGCATTGCCTTTATTTTTTGGGTAGACACACACTATGTGTCAAAAAGAGTCATACTACAAACAGTTACTGTAGATGGTTTAATACGTGGCGTTTAAACCTGGTACCTTCTTGTCATGATAAAAAGTATAAAGAGAACAGGAAATGGTGCAGGGCAAATCTGTTTCCATGATAATCATCTCCAGAACACAAACAGCTTTGGAAATAGAATAGATATAAGCATTCCTTCACCACCATCAAATGCTAGCCTTCTCTAGCCTCATCACAGTGAACCTCCCTGTCCTCCTAGCGTGTCCAACTTATGGTCCTGACAAAAGTGTAAGGCAAATCACAAGGCTGACCTTGACACCAGATGGGGCGGGTGGGTGGGTTGTGCTACAACTAAGCTGGATTTATCTGTGTGCCTGAGTGGGCACATGGACCTCATCTTTGTCCTTGTTACACTGAAGAACGCTTTACAGATGGCTCCTGAACTTTAGCCTGACAAAAACAGGTCAGACATCGGAGGACAAAGAAAGTTAAAAACACAACAGTCACTTGGGAACAAGTACTGTGTTCACCATCCTTTATCAGGGTGAGGAAACCCTGACCTTCCCCTAAATAGATGCAGTAAACAGAGAAGGCGGCGGGAGGCTTTTCTTCTGTGTGGCCTTGAGAGCTCCTTGGCTTAGTGAAGAAAATGGAGCCTGCATCTCATGTTCTCAACTCTCCCCTATCTAAAGAGGTTGCAATTTGATGCTGGCTCACCTCAAAGTACAAAGGAAGGTTTTAGGGACACAAGGAAGCTAGACATGGTTGAGGTCCATCAGACCAGGTCTGAGTGCAAGCGGGCACATCAAACTGCTTCTTGACCTGGAGCTCTTTTCCAGGAGGTCTCTCTTGCTCAGAAAAGCTACTTAAGTCGCAGTATGCGAAGTGTATACTAAATCATCTTGCCCTGAGATGATGACTTCAGATATGAGGGGGAGTACAGAAGAAGGGAATATGGGTTTGCCAAACAGTAGGGAAGACGGAAGCCAGATTGCCTGAAGAGCTGTACCCACACCCTGCCTCAACCAAATGTCACTCCCTCTGCCCAGCTGGCTAATAACTCCTTCCATGGCATCCAAGTCTCTGCACTATACATTTTCTCCTGGGGATTTGTCCTGGCAAGCATACTGGAGTATGTTTTATGTTTCATGCATCCTGGTTATCTTTTTCTCCCAGGTGATATTCCAGGTACCAAATGGCCCTGGTTGGCTAAAGGGGAATGTAATCGTGTTCCTTGCCCTGGTTATTTGTCACTTGTTAAACTTGTTAGGAGATTCCCAGGCGATTTCACATCTGAAGATTGCAAGTGGTTTTTTTTTTTCCTTATCAGATGCCATGTGAAATGCTTTCTGTGGGGCACATCAGTTTCCCAAGTATCCTGTCTGATCCCTGAGGCTGATAACACTGGATTTATCGGTTCAGAAAGAGGAAGGAAGCCCTATGTTGCAAATGGGCTAAAAGTAAAGCCGGTTTAGGAACAAAAGTTAATCATTTTATAAAGAATCCTATATGAGGAAAGAATACAGTAAAAACTGACTTAGTCATTTCTTGCCTCTAACATTTTAGAGATTTTAAGGGATTACATATGATTATACTGAATTGGAACAACAGGCTACTTTGCTTATTTTAAAACATTCTACAATCCTCTGCATGTGTATGTGTATGTATATGTGTGTCTGTGTGTTCGTGTCTATGTGTATTTATGCAAGTGTATGTGTATATATTGTGTATGTATTTGTGCATATATGTTATTATGTAATGTGTTTATTTGTGTTTATGTGTATATGTGTTTATGTATGTATGTATGTGTATGTACATAAGTATATGTGTGTATGTGTTTATATATGTGGGTATGTGTTTATGTATGTATGTATGTATATAATATGTATGTGTGTGCAGTTGTGTAGGTGTGGGTATGTGTACATGTAGCATGTGGAGGTCAGAGGTTAATATTAAGTGATTTCCTCAATCAATCTCCACTTTTATTTTTTTCAGACAGGTCATCTTCCTGAAACTGGAACTTGCCTACCTCAGCTGGTTTGGCTGTCCACAAGCCCAAATATCTCCCTGTCTCTTCCTCCCTAGCATTGGGATTAGAAGCCCTTGCCAGAGAAGCTGGCTTTTATATGTGGACTGAAGATCAAATTCAGGTTTTCATCTTCATGCAGCAATCTCGTCATCCTAGCCCCTCGAGACTAAGCTTTTAAAAGATACAGTATGATCAGGACAACTAGACTCTGCTTTGATTATTACACGGACCTCCATATTTATCTATCAGTTATGCTTTTGTTGGTTGAGTGGTATTGGTATTTACAGTTTTTTTTTAAATAGTGTCCCTTTTCTACTACAGCGGGAATGCCCCTGTGGTAGATCCCTAGAAAGGGCACTAACCTGACAGCAGGGAGAAGCAGCTTCCATTGGCTCTGCAGCTTAGAGGCTGCTCTGTTGGCATTTTGATTTTAAATTACTTTATTTGTAAAAAGAAGATTCATCTGTTTGGTACCAAAAGACTCCTATAGCTTTAAAGTCCAATATATTGGTCTTGTTTGCTTGTTTGTTTTGTTTTGTGTAATCTGAAGCCACAACTGTTGTGGATGCCCTGGGTTTTAATGAACATCATAATACATACAGAAAGGTACCATCTCTCATCATGATTATAAACCTGTATACCTCCTATTTCTTGCATATAATTTTAATTTAAACAATAGGTATTCTTGAATGTTTTCTTTGTGTCTAATTTTAAGATGAAAAAAAAGTCACTGGACTAGGACAGATGTGGGAAGAGATACATAAAATTTAAATCACAAAATAAACTTTGGGTAGAAACAGGTTAGAAGCTACACCTTCCAGGATATGTACAATATTCAAGGTAAGAGAATTATAGTTTCAAGAACTGCATTTGACTCGTGGATGAAGACCTAGCTCAGGCAGCAAAATGCTTGCCTCAGAAGCTTAAGGACCTTAGCATGACCCCCAGAACCCATGTAGAAACACCAGGCATGGCTGTGTATGCTTGTAATCCCAGTGGTACAGAAGTAGAGGCATGTGCATCCTTGGGGCTCACTGGTAGCCAGTCTAGCCTATTTGCTAAGCTCCAGGCCAACAAGATGCCCTGTCTCGGAGGAGGCAGATGGTATCATTTCTGAGGGTTACACTTGAGGTTCTCCTTTGCCCTCCATAAGTACACGAATACATACACTTATGCAACCCACTCATTTATGAACAGGCATGGGTTCATTCATTAAAAAACAACTGCAAAAACCACAACTGAATTGTATCCAGCTCAGAAGGCAAAGAACATTTTGTCTAAACAAAGTTCTGAATTTTATTTGGTACTTTTAATGTCTGAGCCGTCAGATCCCTATTTTTAAGGAAATCAACCATTTCTTGTACACATAATTTGAGGTTGCTTTCCAATCCAGAACTATGAGCCAGACCCTACATTACTACTCTAGATAAATACAATTTATGTGTTATCCTGAAATGCCCTAGGCAGAGCTACCACTTAACATGGCTTTCCCCCGCAGTTACTATCTGCTGTGCTCCAGCACTCTCTTGAGCAATGCAAGTTTCAAAGGATTTCACGCTGTGGGACCACAGATAAGAAGGCCTTAGGCTTATGTAGACAATAAATACTGACCACAGTAAGGTGTCATTTCCCACCCCAGATGTGGTATGAACTGAAAATGGAACTTCCTTCTTGCTTATCCAGAGACTTTATGTCATTTAAATTTACTCCACTTTGGCATCCTGTTTCCCAATTCCACAGCTAGCTTGGCTTGTTTATTCATTTGAATACTTGCATTCACCTCATCTGAAATTCTTTTCCAACTGAAAAATTAAGCAGAGATTCTCAACATTCACCTTTTAGTGTATACAGCATGTAGACACTTCCTCCTGTGCAAAGATGAACTAGCAACACAATGTTGCCATCCTAGCATGCTTCTCTCTTAGTTCAATGGTACCTTCTAGTAAGCTTTTTAGACAGTGGTTGTATACCAGGCTGTGCTCTGAGGCCAAGATGTGCATTAGGAAACCATAAAGAAATTTGGGCAAACATTATATGCCACAATACTATCTATTTACTACAGAAAACATAACCAAAGTAACACAAAACAAGAGTGGCAGATAGAGATTTCCAGCAAAAGTCATCTGTTTTAGTGTCTTATTTGCCAGTGTGAAGTGTCATTGTGCATGATAGACATGTTTCTACAGGTTCTTTAGAAAATATAGCACAAGTATGGATTGTGGTGTAGAATAGAGAGCTTTTAACAATTGAACCATAATGTTTTCTATATCAGAGCTATATAGCTATGTACTAGGTCATAGACTCACCAAAAATATACTCCAGTGTTGTTTGTATGCACTTGTATGAGATTTAGAAATGTGTGTAGTTCTGGACAGCCTCTATATTTGAGGCACTCTGATAACACCATAGGCAATGAAAAACATTTGATCATATTCATGCAACGAAATGTGGCATCTAACCCCCTACACACACACACACACACACACACACACACACACACACACACACACAGGAACAGGGTACATTTACAAAGTTGTAACCAAATAGGGAATGTGTCTAGAAAGAGTTCATTTTTTTTTCTCCATCAGAAAGGGGAAAGGCTCTATGAATACGTTGTATTTAGTGATTAATACTGAAGAAAAGTTTAGAAGGGATTGAGGTTGAGAGTGTGCCTCACAGGCAGGTCATGGGAAGCCGAGGAGAAACGGAGCGAGCCTAAGTACAACAATAAGAACACTGACAGATGGCTTCAAACTTAATTTAGGCACTTAGAGGATTTTCAGAAAAGGTTTACATGGGTGTGTGCTAGAAACTAGCTAGTGTTTAGATACAGATCCCTGTAAAGAAGTAGGTTTTGTATGTGAATATTGAGGCTGGTAGCTAAGACCAAAGACAAGAGCCCTGCTGAGGACTGTCACTACAGCGTGGAGGAATGAGGTGTGGCAGTCACAGTAAAGCCTTAATTATTGGGGATTGTGATGCTGGAGCTCAGATACCTTTTAATTTCCTAGAAACAGGAAAAAGGCATGCTAGGATAGTGAAAGCTGATTCCAGTCAACCATAAAACAAGTGACACGTTCTCCCATTCCTCCTTCCTCTCCCTGTATCCCTGGAAGTGGGACTTCTAAATGATTTTTAAAAACACAGAACTCACAATTAAATGAAATGGGACATTTCTTTAAGTTTGTTATCACATACAGTAAGACTGAGTGGCAGAGAGTATAGGAAGATAATATGTAACAGTCAGTAGTTACTGGTCACATTGGGTATTATACTAGGAGCGTTATATTTGTTTGCT
Organism: Grammomys surdaster; assembly: GCF_004785775.1. Taxonomy (NCBI): domain Eukaryota; kingdom Metazoa; phylum Chordata; class Mammalia; order Rodentia; family Muridae; genus Grammomys; species Grammomys surdaster. The sequence goes on from NW_021604613.1 coordinate 22,601,537, forward strand.
TACATGCTATTACTGTTCTTCATGTTGATAGATATTCTCTGTCAACATTAATCAAGTTAATCTTTTACTGCTTAAATAATAGACTAGCCTACATAATATATAATATCGTTGACTGCTTACTTATTTAAAAGAAGGAATGATTTAGGATAAAATGAGAACAAATTAGTAGTGTCATAAGGATGGGGTATTAGGAAAAATGAAAGCTTTTTTAATTGTTTTGGAATAAGTATAACATTAAAATATATGAACAGAAAACTGCTGTTTATTTTATTTAAGAAAAAGGAAAAATATTCAGCAAAGGAAAACTCTTTTAAGTATTGAAGTAGAGAGTTCCATGGATATGCTTGACCAGGTGTCAGGAGAAACATCAGGACAGAGGGTAGCCATTTTGATATTTTGAATCCTATTTCATGTTTGGGGTATTGCAGTGACTCAACTCATGTCTCCATGGGGCCAATGAGCAAATTGTGTGGTAGATTACAAATTTTAAGCAATAGATGCAACATGATCTGAGGCAAGACTCCTATTTCAGAACATCACTAGTAAAACCAAGACTTTATTTTAAGCCAGCCTTTTTGGAAGATTCATTGATTTTGAGGAATTTTGTGGGAGTACTTAAAGGAACATAAAACTGAAAGCCTGTGAGTACATTTCTTCAAATTAAGTTTAAAGATAATTATTCCAGAAGAAAAATACCAAGGTGTTGATAATGCTGTATGCACTAGCCTTTTCTGTACTCTCTATGTATATAGTAGAGAACATACATAAGAAATTAATTTCAAGTCAGGTTAAGTAACATATATTTTCTGTCTTTCAGTTATGAAGCACTTTCATGTTTTGTAGCCAAAAACATTTACAGAATAGCACAATGTCAGCCCAACATTACATTTAAGTTTGTTTAAACAATAGGTCAAACTTATTGGAATTGCTAACATTGATAGGTATGACTGAGAAAAACTAATTCTAGGTATCCTGGTAGTCTGTTATTATAGTGAATAAGTTATAAGGCAATGTATGCATTAGCAGGCAATTTCTTTAAAGAAAGTTGCCGGAAGGACTGATCCTTAGGAGCCAGCAGAACCAAACACAACCTATAGCTATCTATTATCAAATCAGCAAGATACTGTGCTGAGAATAATGGGAAGTCTTTAAGATAACCTACACAATCAGGCATATTTACAACCAATGTTGTTCAGTGAAAAATGAATCCTAATTCAGGATCCTCAGAATGACTAATGGTGTCTCCAAGAGCAGTGGGTAGAGAGAAACATCATGAGAAGCCTGACCAAGTGTTAAGAGTGCTCAGAGATGCCGGGCGGTGGTGGCGCACGCCTTTAATCCCAGCACTTGGGAGGCAGAGGCAGGCGGATTTCTGAGTTCGAGGCCAGCCTGGTCTATAGAGTGAGTTCCAGGACAGCCAGGGCTACACAGAGAAACCCTGTCTCGAAAAACCAAAAAAAAAAAAAGAGTGCTCAGAGATTGGACAGGAAGTCCTTTAAGTCTGTCTTGACTTGAATGCATCCGTTAAGCTTTCAATGACATTTCTCATCATTTCTCCAAGTTTGATTGAGCTTAAATATATGATAGGTGAACACTGAATCGATGACTTGGAAAACAGAGACAATTAGAAGCTTACCCACTATGGACAAATAGATGTTTTCCAACATCTGGGTAAATCAGTTTCCAATTTCTTCCTTCAAATCCACTGCTGCCTTACTTTAGTATCATAAAATCCATACAACACAGGTACAATTGGGCTTTAGAATTATTCACATTTTGCTGTAAGAGATGAGATCATTACTTGCTCAGGGAAAAGCAGGTATGGAATTTGTATTTAACTCACAGTTCTATTATCTTGAAACTCTTTCTCAGAATGTTCGTTAATCGTCAGACATAGAAGGACGGACTTCAGTATAAAAGTTGAAAAAAAGCTCTAAGCATGTGCAACAGTGGAGGGGTGGCAGATGTATCATATTCTTCAGATGGAGTTCAGTGTTATAACTTAACTTTCCCTGTGCTTTGGATAATTAACAGTATCATTTATTGTTTTTCAAAACTATCACCTTTCAAAACATTTTATTCTACATATCTCAAAAAAAAATGTGCATGTATGCACCACATGTATATATGCTTATATTCACATGAAAGTGCACATGGACCACATGCATACACATATGTTCACATTCTGCCCTGCCTACACATAACACACTGTCCACAGACGATATGATGTCAATGCAACCATGTAAAGTAAACATGTACCCTCCCCTCTTAAAATGTTACTCTGTCTGCTAGTTCAAACAGACCCAACACTGTTAAATATCTGTAGGAATTTCTGCAAAAAAGTGATTCTGATTCTATTTCTGTAGAGGAAAAGAAAAGGATCTACATGTGGACATTGTGCTCAGATGATGAAGCAGTGGTGTGTCTTAGCAGTTGTCAAGAGACACTCCGTAGAATTTGACTACATGATCTTCTTTAGTGACAATGAGACTAAAATTTCAACTGTAGATGTATACTTCTATTTCAAAAATTTCCAAGTAGGTGTTCAGATTTCTAGAAATTATTGATACATTTGGAGGAAAAGAGTCTTCACTAGTTGCTAAGTTATTGAATTTTCCTAAAATTTTAAGGTAATGTAAGGAAACCTAAAATTAATCTAAGTCAGCTTCATAGCATGGGTTCTAGTCTAACTATCGCTTCATATACTAAAACTGACAATACTTCAAGGGTTGGAAGTTTTCATTGCATGAATTTTTGTCATATCTCCAATGTAATATATTTCAATATTAGACACATAAGAGATGTCCTACAAAGATCTAATCATTTTAATAAGAAACTATGTTTTCAGTCTCTCTCCTAACCACCTCTTAATTAGTTATTTTTGCTAAAACACAAGGGCAGGGTGATACATTAGTATCTGTCAATTAAAACACATAACAATTGAACATTGAGTTTAATAGGGCAGGAGGCTGCTGGGACCAGCCAATAGGAGCAAGTGATTAATTCTGAAATAATGAAAGCACGAAGCAACAGTAGTTCGTTTCAGGCTTGCACGGAAATGATGACTGTAAAATTTGTGACACTTGACTTAAAAATCAATGCTCTTGGAAGGTGATATAATAGCTGTAAGCTGAGGGGGTGCGCACAGGGGGAATTGATGTTGACACAGTGAAACTGCTTAGAAACGAGTGGGCAGGGTAATGGCTATGTTGAAGAGCAGCTAATGGAACTAATGAGGCATATCATGATGGAGGCAAAGAGCTCCTGTCTTCTGAAGCAACTTGTTCATTTAGCTGACTAATTTGCTTACTCATCTTTTCTTAATCTCTTAGGGAGCCCTTGGTGGTCTGCTACTCTATAATACTTCTCAGAATCGACCAGAGAATATTGAATAGACAGGCACAGTTAGAGGAAGTTTTAAAAGAAGACCTTTATTTCTCCCTAATAAAGGGATGATCACCCAAAACAAGCCCTGAAGTCATTTCTCTCAGAGAGAAAATGAAAGTTCAAGGTGTACCATTATTATTTCTTCAGAGATATCAGGGAAGTAGTTTGTACTTAGAGACAAGAGAGTTTCCTTATTTGAGATCTAAAAGGCCTGCATCTTTGCTGTATTTTCATACGTACATCGTTCCTAAACCTTGTTTGGCTTGTAAACAGACCTGTCAATGGTTTCTTTTACAGTATTTTGACTTACGAAGAGTAGGAGATGTGGATACATGTCGTTAATGAGAACACAAGACAGCCTCCAAAGACCTCCCAACCATGCCAAGCCAACTCCTGAAAGTTGCAGTAGAGCTTGTTCTTGGACAGCTGATTTAACTTAGGTGAATGAAAGGTACCTCTTTTGGTGAGTTAATAGGTCCCAAAAGATAGAGGATGTTTTTATCTTGACTTAAACTGACAATTTGTCCTACTTAAGCAAGTAATGTGAATTCCTCCCACAGCTCTGTGTCATTAGATCATAATTAGGGTAATTAATATGGAATCACCAAATAGATCAGTGGAAACATCATAGTACTAAAACTGAGAGAGAATGGCTTTGTTACACTGTAGGAAACAGTCAGCAGTGAATTGTTCAAATTTTGAACAAGATGCTATATATAATTAGTATAAATCCAGCAGCTAGGAAGAAAAAGAAAGGATGAAGATGTGAAAACTTTAACAGACCATGTGAAAAAAAATCAAAAATATTTCTTAATATAAAGAATATTTATAATTCTACAAAAAGGGTCACAAAATATCCTGAAGTAGGCCTTTCATACAAATTTTCACATGTCGATAATTTTTGCAAGGAAGTACTTTGTAATTCTGGGAGAACCAGGAGCCACTGCTAATTAGAATTCATGTAAGTGAGTCAAAATATCATATGAATTAGAAAACCCAGAAAGAAGGCTTTGCAATGTACAAAGCCTACACTCTATCCTGAGGATGAAGAATTCTAGTGTAGACAGACTCCAGGAGCTATCTGGAGATTTAAAAAAAAAATTCTTCCAACTCATGAAGAATCAATGTGCTTGCCTTCTCCTTTAAAACATTCTCAAAATAAGAATATTAAACTATTCAGTTTGCTTGTATCCTTTCCAGTACACCTGTCATTCTGTTTGCAGTTTGTTTATAGATAAACCCCTTCCACCCTTAGATTCATCTTATCTGATAGCAGTCTAGAGCATGTCTGGTCATGTTACATGTTTTCTGTTTACTTCTGAGCTCCATCCAACATGTACATTTTTGCCATCACTCAAGATTTTATAAAAGTTGGTTCAGGTTAGTCACCCTGGTTGTCTAAAAGTCACATCAAGTTATGGTGGGTGCACTTTGTAGAGAGGACCCCGAAACTGCCCTTTGTCTGATGCATTTGTCCTCATACATCTGATATTAAAATGCACAAAATTCGGTTTCTTTGTTGTACAGCCCTATCCTATGAGTAGACCAACTGGCATCTTCATAAGACCAGCTTCGTCTGCTAGCAAAGGATTATCAGGGCTGGGCTTTTTAACTATTGCCATTCCATCAGAGACGGGATATCAGCCACACCTCTCTGTCATTTGTATGACATTCTATCATAACTGCATGTGGCCCAGAGGGCCTCAGGGAGAGACTGGTGTATGTAGGTTGAGCGAGACTAGGATGTTGGTTACAATTCAAAATATTAGAAATATATATGTGTAAATAAAAATTTGATTGATAAAAATCACATTGGATAGTCCAATCTTACATAGCTCTTTTCATTAACAAAGCTAATTAAACTTTCTACTCCCCATTAAAGCCAAATGTAAGCATTATCTCAGCAATTCCTCATGTATGTGGTATTAATTTATAATTTTGCCAATATATTCATATGCTTTGCTTTAGACTAAATCCCAGAAAATGCCATACGAACCATAATAAATTTGTTCACCTAATACCTAGATTTTTTTTTTCAGAAAAATATTAGTGACCTTAGGATCCATCAGATAGTTTTAAACCATGGCTGACGTGGCTTACTATTTTTCCAAACGCAGCTGCTGTGAGCCTGTAGATGTCATCCTGGGGAACCGGAAATTGGTATAGTGAGTCAAACTCAATAAAGGTTGTTTTAGAGAACTAATATAATGTGAGAGAGAAACTGCCTTTATGTGGGTCTAAAAACTGAAGGCTAAATCCTATGTTACAGAGAAATGTATAAAGGTGATAGAAATTGCTTGGAATTACAGATTGATAGAAACAAAGAAAAACAGGGAGATGGATAGATCATCAGATACCTCAACATACTCTGAAGCACTGTCACCATTTCATTGGGCCACACTAGAAAAGACTGTCTATCTCTTGCACCATACCCCAAATTCTCATCACATTCTGTTCTCAACCCTATGCACTGAGTATGCTGTGTCTTAAACAGAAATCAATTCTGAAAACAGACCTATTTCATCCTCAAATGTCTGCCCCCTTCCACCTCAAGTTTTCTTTCATCTGGCCTTTTATGTGATACAAAATAAGTCACAGGAAACAATAATGATGACTCTAGGGGTTATTCTAAATTTAAACGCTTCACATTTATGATGGGGAACTTGAACAATGAACTACAGACCCAGAGATTCAATCAGTGGTTCTTTTGGGTTCATTGCTATTTATGATAACATAGTACATAGAATCATTGTAGTAAAAATTAATTTAAGCAGATAGATTCTGTCTTTCTATCTAAACCACAATCTATCCTCTTTTGTCCACTCTTGGATCTTTAAATAAAAAACTTTAAGCCCCCTTCTTCTCTCATTCACACTTGCCTAGAATTGTCCAATCAATGTGCTCCTTTCTTTAGTGGGATGTTTGTGTCCTTGCTTAGGATTGTCCAATCAGTGTGCTCCTTTCTTTAGTGGAATGTTTGTTTCCTTGACTAGGGTTGTCCAATCAGTGTGCTCCTTTCTTTAGTTTGTTTTCAACCTGGCATGGAATTCTGAAATATAATTCTTTGTCACTAGAACATTTGAGTCATGACACCACGTTTACTTGAGAGACAGATTCTAAAAGCACACATCCTTAAGAATAAGATGAGGGAAGGGCTGGTAGGTGGGGATGGTGGCTACCTTCTCCTCCTTATTCTCGTTGTGCTAGAGCAAAAGATAGCTGTAATACAGCTGTTGCACACTCATGTCTAAGAAATCTGGATAATAATAAATACGCATAAAATCTCACGTGAGTTATGATTGTGAGCTACCGAGTTCAAGGTAAACAGCATGATTTATTCTGTCCACAAATTGGGACTTACTTTTTAAAATTTACCTATCATGATGTTCTTTCGCCCCCAGATACCCAAATATCAGACATCTGGAACCTGGATATGTCCCACAGAGTTGGTGAATCTTTAAGGTTACGGGCTAGTACCAAGGAGAGCTAGTGACTTTTACACTGAGAGAAATTCATGGAAAAATTATTTAAGACTACATTAAAACAATTTAACATGTACATAACTCTCTTCTGTTGTGGGTAGGGATATTCTTTCAAACTATACTATTTGTGTAATGTCAAAATAAAATAGTTACCTCTCTGTCAGTAGTATCTTCGCATTTTCATAACACTGGAAATTTTCCAATTGCTTCCTGAAAATAGGTCCTGCACTCCATGGAACATTTACGAGGACTGAAAATCCGACACAGGAATTGCTGATCACAGACCTGGAATCTTATCCTCCTGGCATTATTCAAAACCCAGAACACTCGGTGTCATTTGCAGTGAAGGGAGTGTTCCTTTGGGAGTGAGGACAGAGAGCTTCAAACCTGAGCTGTGTAAGTGGAGTAGGAAGTGTGGATGTGAATCCAACACTTAATTTTTAACATGCAGGCAAATGTCAAGGTGTGTATGGGTGAGAGGTGAATTCAGGGGATGAAAGAGCTGCAGACTCCTCCATGACAATCTAGTTCAGCCTGCCAGAGTTTACAAGCAAAGATTCAACTCAGCCATTCATTTCAAAGTTTAAATTTAAAATGTTTGGGAGTCGGACGATGCCTTTGGGTCACTGGTTTTAGATCACTGGTCTAACATTTGCTAAAACATGGGGAATTAAGTATACGCTTTTGTTAATCTGTCTTTGCCAGTTTTCTCCTTTTATGGAACCAGGAGTTTGTTGAATTATCTTTTCCTCATGGATTTAAAAAAAAATCTGCCTTTATACATGAACCACTCAATTCAACAATACAACTCATATAAAAAAAAACTTCTTTCACAATTATCTACCCAAGAAATTTTCATTTTTCTTTATGACTTTCAGAGCAATTGAAAGAGGATACACTTTCTATTTATACACTGTTCTTTGAAAAAAATTGCCTCCTTGTGGATTTCAGAATTAAAATGCATTCAGTTTTAGTTACTGTCTGTCACTTAAGTGGGTCTTCAGTGTGGGCGTAAGGTCAGACTTGAAAAGATGTAGTTTTTCAACACAGTGGACAAACATTTCATGAGAGGGAGTTAGTTGAATGGCTTCTTCGACTCTTAAGTAAGCCCTCCCACCCTGCTACTTAAAGGGAAGAGTAGAAGAGCTAACAAGGAAAAGGTGAAAACTCTCCCCCCACTTCCCACTCTCTACCACCACAAACCCAGCTTAAATTGAATTTCTTATGGCCCTGCCTTTCCTAGAAGTTTTCTTACCATGAATATTTGTTTTTCTCTTTCTATCTCTCTTCTTACCCACTGAGGCCAAATTGGCCATTGAAGTTCTTCAGGCTCTTGGCATCCATCCATTTAGTCCCCTGCTCCTCTTGTTGCTTACCCTATTCATGTGACTCTTAGCCCCAAGCCACACCTCAACTCTTCAGCCGCTTTGCTGTTTTGTTATACTGTTCCTACGAGTCTATTTCACTTCCCTGCTAAACTGTAACTAGTTCAAAGTTCTTGAGAGAAACAAAAAGTAATGAAGGGAGCAGGGAGCCACCGGAACACTGATGAATTTGCCAGGACAGCGGAAATATCACTTTATTCCAACATCCGCAGCTAAGCAAGAACTAGCCATCCAAAGCAAGGTCATAACAAAGCTCCATAAATATCTTAGTTTATCTTCGACTATCTTAATAGATTCCTAACCAATCTTTTTGCTACCCATCTATCTTATCCAATCCACTATTCCCATGACCAGTCAAATAATCTTACTATGGTAGGCACTTGAATAGTTAGTTGTTTACCTAAATTTGTTAAACATTTTCGTGCACAAAAAGCAATAGCAGTCCAGATTTGGACAATTATGTCAGACTGTGAGTGAAATAACAAAAAGTGTGAATTTAAAGAGTCAGCAACCAAGAAAATGTTTTGGTACAGTAGAGGCAGGCAGTATGGGGTGACTATCTAACAGCAGGATCTTTGTTAATTATTTTAGTAGCATCAGTGAGGCCCTAACAGTTCACTTCCCCATGCACAACATATGACATAAGCATCTATCGTCTTTCTGGACTACTGCTGCTGTTAGAAACTGTAACTCAGGGCCTATTATAATCACATGGATTCATTCATTAATCGCATGAGTTCATTCATTAATTCAACATATAAGTTCAGTGCCTATCCCATTCCACATGCCCAGACTGACAAAGTACAGTACAAGCTAAACAAGAAATATTAGGAGACTGTGAGAACATTGCCTTTGTTAACTATGCTTCTAGGTGAACTCATACCTTTCAAATTAGTCAGGGTTCAAGCAGGAAACAGACATTGTCTTCAGATTCAGAATTCATGGGAAGCATTTAAGGCTGCTTTTATTAGGTGCATGCACAGAAAAAACAAACAAACAAACAACAACAACAAAACAGACTAGAGACCATAGAGCACTGCAGCACTCTTAGGTTTGAAAGGGAAGCAGGTACCAATGCTACTAAAACCTGGAGACTACAGAAAAGGTTTTAGGACAGAAAGGAAGGCTTTGAAAGCCCAAAAGTTAGAGATCAAGGAATGCATACCTACCTACACCCCCATTCCCTTCAGTGCTTGTCTTGCCTCCCTAGAAGTCAGAACATAAGAAAACTTTCCTATGGGGTTTACACACTTCAGATATCCAGGTTTCTAGGCATAGTGGAGGAAGAATGCACCCAACATTCAAATAGCTTAATGACTTTGTCCAACAGCCCTTTGAAACTTTGTAATAAATATTTATGCCCTCACCATTGGTTTGTTAAACAGCACAAACTCATACTGAAGGAGTGATTTTGAGTACATTTTCCATTTATTTTTAATTGGTGCATAAAAAATGCACATACTTATGTGATAGCAAATGATGCTTTGATACATATATAGATTGTATAATGTTCAAATCAGGGGAGGCATATCTCTTCAAATATCAAGCCATCTTTTAAAAAGTACAATAATTTCCTACTGAGATTCTTAATGTGATGTGTCAGAGAAGCTGTCAACATCGATGCTGTTTATAGAAAATGGAAAATTAATGAAGCAAGAAGAAAAAGATCAATTCAAATTGGTCTGACTATATAAAACTTCTAATTTCAGCCATATATATTAATTGCTTGCCACTTATGCCTAATTACCATGTAGTACAATAATGTGTATCATTAAACAAGTGCCAAATTAACTTTGCTAACTTAGTCTTAACTTTGCAGCCTGCTTTAAGACAGTCTTTGTTAAGTTTTGACTCAATGGGTGAACTTGAACTTCTCCGGACTCAAGGAAAATATTGGCTATTTTAATATTCTGCCCACTTACCTTTTCCCCTCAAAGACAAAGGAAATAATAAGAACATAATTTGTTGGTAGATTTTTACTGAAGGAATAGATAATTTAGCAATGCTTAGGGACAAACCAAAGGCCAGGATTTGGTGACCAGCTCATTCCAGCCATGATAAAAGTGGGAGAAAGCTCATGCCAGACCCTTTATAGCTCTTAAGTCATAGGACTGAGCATGCAGCTCACTGGCACCAGGAGGATCAGATGGGCAAGGGTTGTGCTATCTTTAGCAGATGAATCCTGATCACTACAGCCACATTCCACTTTGCACTTGAGCTAATGCTTGATGCTAGTGCAAACACTCAAGGCCACTTTGCTGTCCATCAAATGCAGAATGAGTAAGATCTTCATGAAGCCACATAATTTTAATTTCCAGACGTGATCTTATTGGGTTTGTGCATTCGTTCTGAGAATTTATCATAAGCATTTCATTTTCCCTTGATCAATGGACAGTAGATGTAACCCCATACATTCTGCAGCTTTTAACAACTCAACAGAGGATGCTTGAAATATATAGGTTGGAACTAGAAGTTCAGCTTCATTATGTCAAACTGCTATAATTCATTGGTAGGTTTAATATAACTGAAGCTAATTCAAGCTACTATGTATTTTGCATTTAAAGTATTATTTATTTTAAAACTATGTTCTCTTTGATGCTAGGAAGTATTTGAGTTATTTCATCTAACTTTTGGATGAGGATCTATCTATACTCAGAAATTTAAATTATATGCCCATAGAGAGCCTGAGCCCAACTGTGTGGCCTTATGAGACATGAAACAGGAAGGGATCTATTGAGGATACCTCCTTGGGTATTTAACTTCTAGGGTCGGAGAATCTATCTGTACAATTTTTCTCTGACAAGTGGGTAAAATGATGGTATCAAGTCCCACTATAAATCAAAAGAGAAGGGAGCATTCTGATATGGAGGAGGGCCAGCTGCTAGCACTTTGACTTCATCCTTCCCCAATGATTTGTTATCTAACCTTCAGTTATTCTGTCATTTTTTAAATAAAGAGGATGACAACGTAAACCATTGAAACATTAACAGGCATTAAATGGACATCCATGGTATGCAAATTACAGAATCAATATACCTTGGGTATAGGGTTTTGTTGTTGCTGTTGTTAAGAATACTTACTATGAGTCTATAGAGACGGCTCAACAATCAAGAGCACTAGGTCTTGCAGAGGACTCAGGTTCGGTTACCAGCATTAATTTCTGACACCCCGCAACCACCTGTAACTGTGGTTTCAGTTCCAGGGGATCTGATCCCTCTTCCGTCCTCTGTAGGCACTGACATACAAGTGGTGCATATACACAAATTCAGGCACGTGTGTATACTCATGAAATTAAAAAAAATATTGAGTATATGATATTAATACAGTATCCATGGCTACTCTGAACCATTCATCTCTCTTCTATGCCATCTTTAACTCTGTCATTAATCAATTCTTTGAACAAGCACTGACTACCTTAAAAAAAAGCAACAGGACAAATAGCACAATAAGAAAAGAGACAAGAAGGCTGGATGTGACACCAAGTCTCGAGCGAAGGCTCATCTGATTTTCCTCACTCTGTGAGCTTTCCCAATGCCTTCCAGCCCTCTAGATACAACTGTCTCCATCTCCATGGAGATTTGTGCCATCTCTGTGTACACAGAAACCCACAGCTTATCCCTGTTCTCTCTTCCTCCTGAAACATCTGTCTAGGCTAATCTTCCTGATACAGAGAGCAACTGAGATAAACGAAACGGAAGTTTTATTACAAACTTGAGCTTGGAACAAAGACCTATGGGCTGTGATCAGTGGATCACAGCATGGAAGAGTCACAGTTTGGGGTTAGAGATGTTGACTAATATAACTTCTCAGTATAACCTCCCCCCAACCCCAAAGTTTTCACATATGTATTCCTGTGCCAACCTTCTAGTGTATCGCATATAAATAAGATGAAAAATCAGATTCCCTAAAAAGTATGTCCCACTAAGCAGACAACAGTGCTATTTGAAACTTAATATGGTAGATGGTAGGGGCTTTGATACCATGTAAATGTCCATATAACAGGTTCAATTTTTTATGATTCCTCCTTGGTTCTCTAGTATCTCCTCTGGCAATTGCACCATATTTTATTGCCAATTTCCATACGATCCATTGGATAATAGGACAAATTTGCTTTGTTTCCTTGGCCAGGAATCAGTTACCCCCAGAAACCTCATGAAAGGATGTGGCAGGAAGCCATCCATGCCACTCTGCCAAGGAAAGAACAGAAAAGAACTAACTTAAGGAGTGTGGGAATGTCTGCTTACACGGATTTTCAAGAATTCTGCTGGCAGAAATTATTTAATTTTTCTCAGAGTTTTAGAGAATCAACACACATGTTCTATGGCTTATTATTTCTCCAGGCAGTTCAGGGGTTAATAATTAAGGATTTCTTCTTTCTGAGGCTTAGGCTGGCCCCTGTGCCTTCCCTCTCATCCCTTCCAAATTCCTTAAGAATCTTGTTCCCACATGTTTTACCTTCATCTCCAGAATTGTTGTCCCCCCCTTCTTTTTCATTCTGTTTGTTTCTTCTCATGTGACCTTTAGCTCGCTTCACTGTCGCCTCCAGCTAACTGCCTCACTTATACAGTGTTTGTTTCACAGCTTTCTAAACAAGTAGTTTAAAGTCACAGCACCAAGTCTCTGACTCCTTTAGCTTTTTTTTCACCTCATGCATGCAGGAATTCTTTTTGTCCTCTTCTTGCTATGTCTTTGTCATGAATACTTTTTAATGACCCCAAGCTTAAAACATTGCTTCTTTCTTGGTTCCATTTTGCCTCCTCTTGAAACTTTACACAGATCCCCCTTATTCCCTGTTGAAATTTTTATTTGTTTTACATCTTCTATGAGGTAGTGGTTTAATGAGCCTTTTAGTCTTTTTTCAATAGCTAATTGATGCTTGACAAATTGGACATACTTAAAATGTACTATTGAAGTTTTTGATATATTCATAGGACCATCACTATAATTATGAACATATATGTTACTCTCTAAAATTGACTCATCAATGTTTTTCAAGATTCCTCCTTCTCCCACACTCCAGTGTTCATCCCTAAGCAATTACTAATATGGTACCTGCCATGTATTTCTTTTCCAAGTATTTTATGAGTGGATTAACACACTATTATTATTATTTATAATTATTGTTATTATTATCATTGTTATTGGTGTGAGGCACAGTGATTTTGAATTTGGTCATGTTTTTTCATGTGGAGTTAATTCACATTTTTTATTGTAGTGTGTGAATTCACTGTACAAATACAGTACAATTCATCCATACTTTTAAATTCTATCTAGTTTTTGTACTGTTGGGTTATTTCTGGTTTGGCTATTATATGTAAATATTTCATGAACAAGTGTGTAAGTTTTCCTAAGAATACATATTTTCATTTTTCTCTTTATATTTAGTATGTGTGAGGAACTGAGGGAGGGAGGGAAGAAGGGAAGGAGGGAGGGAGGGAGGAAAAGACAGAGAGAAAGAGAGAGAGAGAGAGAGAGAGAGAGAGAGAGAGAGAGGGAGAGAGAGAGAGAGAAGGGCATATATGGAGATCAAAGGACATATGTGGATGTTGTGGGTATCATTTCTCTTCTTCTACCATTAAGGTCCCAGGGATTGAGCCTCAGGCTTGGTAGCAATTGCCTTTAGCTACTTAGTCATCTTGCCTGCCCTACTTTATTGTTACTGTTTAGAATGCATAACTTATATATTAGTGCATTTACAAAAACAACAAAAATAACAATAATGACAACCTGACAACTTACTCTCCAAAATCATGAATATGTTACATTCTTGCTATTGAACCAATGAGAGTCTAGCTCTTTCAAAGCTTCCCAAGCCCCTTGGTATAATCAATACACTAATGTTAGCCATTCATGAGGAGGTATTGTGGTATCTCACTAGAGTTTTATGTTTTATTTCTCCATTTGCTAGTAGCATTGACCATGTTTTTCTCAGCTAAGTTGACATCTATAATATCTTTGGGGTGGGATTGTTATTTGTTTTCGGTTAGAGTGAATTTGAGACGTCTTTGTTCTAGATTTAAAAAAAAATCATTGTTAAAAATAACATTTTCAAGTATTTTTCCCCAGTGTTAGGACTTAGTAACTGTGTCTTCCAAACAGTTTTTAATTTTGGTGGATTCTAATTGACTTATTTTCCCACTTTGGATTATGTCTGTTGTTTGTAAGAAATATTTGTTTAATTTGAGATTATTTTTAACGTTTACTTTTGAAGTTTTTGTTTCAGTACTGTGGTACATTTGTAGTTAATGCTTATACATTGTATGAGACTCTTCATCAAATGGTGCATGGCTATTCAATTGTTCTAGGATTCATTGAGAAGACTTTCTATCCATTCTCTATCACACTATCTCTGTGACTGTGCTCAAAAGGTCCTTCTGTGTGAGTGGATTTCTCTCCATTCTGTTGCATAGGCTTTCCTATCACACATGCAGATGTTGCAGTGTTCCATAACAAGCATTATGCATCTTGAAATCAGGTATCATAAAACCTCCAACTTGGTTCTTGGACCTCTTCCTCTGTTAATCCTCTAACTGTGCTTATCTACGTATGCACGACTTGAGGCTTCTCAACGTTTTCAGTGTTTAATGTTTTTCAGTGTTTACATTTCCCTAAGCATTCTCAGGCTGAATAGAACTGTGGCCCCTGGTTCTCCTCTGAGTCCTAGGCCTGGAACTCTTCTACAACACAGATAAGTCAATCTTGGAAGTCTACTTGTGTCTTAGGATTTCCATTGCTGTGAAGAAAGACCATGACCATGGCAACTCTTATATAAAAAAGGAAACTTTAATCGGGGCAGGCAAAAAGTTTCAGGGGTTTAATTCATTACTATCATGATGGTGCAAGCAGACATGATGCTGGAAGAGCCAAAAGTTCTGCATCTTCATCTTGAGCAGATGGAGACTGTGCCACACTGGGCATAGCTTGTTACATATATGAGACCTCAGATCCAGTCCCCACAGTAACACATTTTCTCCAACAAGACCACACCTACTCCAACAAGACCACATCTCCTAACAGTGGCCAAGCATTCACACACATTCTATGGGGAGGGGTGGCATATCTATTCAAATCACCCCACCTTCTTCGAGCTCTGTCTGACTTTGAGTGCACTTGGTGACATCTAAAATGTCTGTCCTACTGCCATTCTTCTCTACTGCTCAGACTGAAGAACAGCTTCCCGGCTTGAACTCTTCCCTTCTCTGGATCCGTGATAACCACGTTATAGCTGCGCCTTTTCATTCATGCATCATGCTATCTATCATGCCTGCTCCTGTGTCCCATCACTGTGCCTACCATGCTCGGATGCCCATTCGTTGTGACCGAGTAGCTGATTATAAGTCTAACCGAGCACCCACTTCCAGACATCTCCAATCCATGTCTTAGATTTTTCTTCCTCCACCAAAGTTATTTTTTAAGTCACAGTCTGGCCTAAAGTTTTCCCATGTTAGTTTTCATTTCTTCTCATAACGAGTTGCAGTCAAACTGATTTTTCACACTCATTTCCAGCCTCCTATGAGATAAGCAAGTACTCTACCACTGAGTTATAACACCAGCCTGGGCAATTTAGAAAACATAAAAACAAAATCAAAAACCAAACCACACACACAAACGATTTCCTACATAAATGGAGATTTTCAGGAACACTTAATGATATGTTAGTGAGGCTGTGAGGCCTAGGCATCATCACACAATTTGAGGTACATACTCTAAGTTGTTCATTCAGAGTTTCTGTAAGCAGGAAAGCTCTCCAATCATTTGGCAGTGACTAATTTCATTTAAATCTAGCATTACCCTTATGCTCGTCTAAGTAGTTATTATAGGAAAAAAATTTAGAGTGAAAAGTTGCCCATAAGAAAGAGGATGTCTCTTGACCATCGGCAAAGGTAGAAGAGTTTTCTGAAGTACATTTTGATACAGACCCCTGCCCAGACCTTTTCAAAGTGCAACAAGCTCAGTTCTCCTTTAGAATTGCTAGTAGCAGGTTAGAATCATGGAAAATTCAATTCAAATATGGGCCTTTAGCTCAGCTGATTAACAGAGCACTTGCTAGCAGGTGGAAAGCTGAAAGCTGAAGGTTTTATCTTCTGAACTCTCTCTCTCTCTCTCTCTCTCTCTCTCTCTCTCTCTC
>NW_021604613.1:22618018-22769599 GCF_004785775.1 Grammomys surdaster
CTCTCTCTCTCTCTCTCTCTCTCTCTCTCTCTCTCTTCCCTTCCCCCCTACCTCTCTCCCCACCTCCTTCTCCCTCTCCCTCCCTCCCTTTCTCTTTCTCTCTCTTTCTTGCTCTGTCTTACTCTCTCTCTTTCACCCTCCCCCCACAGACATTCTTACACATATACATTGCATGCTTATGATATTTTGTAGAAAAGGTAAGAAAGATAACACACATCCTATAAGTATGGTTCTCCATTTAAGAAAATTGTATTTGAATATGACTGGATTTGGTAATAAAAGTTAAAGATTGAAGATAATTTGATTTAATAATAAACATTAAAGAATCTTCAGAACCATCCTTATGGATGTAAGAGGATATATATACTATGAAATATATCCGTTGTCTTCCAATATTCCAGAATGTTCTGCTCTAGACTTGAAATAATTTTTTTTTTTATCGGGACGCCACAGATAACTGCAGATATCTCAATTCATTATTCTGGAATAATGCCATTTCTTTAATGCAGACATTGTTCTTTTATCTCCATCAGGATTAAATAAAGCAGTTAATACGCACCAGCATATACTGTACATTTCCATACTGGGTTCAGTAACATCCTTTCACCAATAGAGCCAAACGCTGGTACCGCAAAGCAGCCAGTGTCAGAAGGTCAATCAGATTCCTAATATGCAAAGGAGAAAATGAAAATGTTAAGATTCTAAGGTGCAATGCTTTCTGAGCTAAAAAAGAGAAAACGTCGCTTGGCTGAGAGCAAGAAGTCTATAAGGGATCCTTCTGTTCTGTCAAGTGCTAAGTTTTCAATGCAAAAGGGTAAAAAAAAAGAAAAAGAAAAAAAGAAATCAAAACCAAACAAATACTTCTTGATAGCAGAATATTCCCTTCCCAGGAGCTCCATTTCTTTTGGAAAGACTCCCATGTCTTCAAGGCTGTGCAGGTTCACGTACATGAATTTGTATGGGGTAAAGGTGTCATAATTCAGAACACAGTGTTTACAACACCAGGGTCCTGTGCACTATTACACAGTTCACCTTCATTGTCATTTCAAAATACAAGCCAATTGGCTTCCCAGGATTCTCCAGAACAAAAGGAGGCCAGTTTCATTTTCTGCTTCACATAGGAAGAGCAAGGGCAGACTGAGGACCGTGCCACAGTTAACCTAACACAGCAAGACAACCCACATGGGCCAGTGACATGGTCTGAGTGCCCAGCCTCGCATGTCATTCCCTGTTTTTGCTCAAGAAATGGCAGGAAGTGCAGCGCTTTGTACAAAAAAAAATGTGAGAACTTAGGTAAGACACACAGCTAGGATGAGAAAACCATTCAGCCCATAACGATCTAGACAGACCGGATACAGGGAGGGTTAACTCTATATCATTAACTATGCCTCAGGAAACCCCTCCACTGTCCCCGGGATGAAGCATCAACATGAAAAGTTAAATACTTAAGAACGGTAAAAACAGTTTGATAACGTGGAAGAGTTAAAGTCAGATGGAGAGAACGAGAAACACAGCAAATCACATGGGGGCATGCTGTGTGGCTTTTGATAATTTCAGAATGGCATCTTAAAACACAAAGAGGTTTGATCAGACTTGAAAAGGAACCGAGAGCGAGCAAGCGACTTGGGAGGGTGAACTTGTCCATTTAAGCATGCCTCCCACCCCCACCCCCCACCCAAGCCCTTGCTGCTCATCTAAAAACAAGAAGTAGAGCAGGTCAGGAAAGGGGTTATGGTTAACACTGCAAGATGAAAGATAAGCAACCAGGCAGTTAGAAGCCAAAGCATTTTATCTAGAAGAGCAGGTCTGGCCTTGTTTCCATCTTGATAAGAAGTAGATTGGAGAGCTTGTTTGTCTATAGCCTAGGATGGGGAGGAGGGGTGGGAGAGCGGCAGAAAGAGGACAGGGAAGTCTGGGTGGGGGGTGGGGAATTGTGGAGTCCTGGCACACAGTTAAAGTAGCTGCTATTCCCTCTTTTGTGTCCTGTCTGTATTTGAACTTTGGAAAGTGTTAGGCAAGTCGATTTAGATAACTTGAATGGATTTCTGATATTTGTGAGACCTTATATATCCAGAATGTCTTGGTGGCCTGAAGAAGCTCTTTACAGAGACTCAACTGCTGAGACAAACAGGACGGGACCGACTTAAAATCTGAAGGAAATGCTATAGAAGGTTACTGTCCTTTTAAGTCACTATTATTTTTACTTTGTTATATGTGTACCATACACTTTCTGTCTCCCTAAAGTTCTGTTTTCATTTTAAGGTCTTAAAAAGATAAAACAGAGTAGATTGTGCTTAATTCACTTCCATTCTGTGATCTGGAATTGTTAACTGTGTGTAATGGATAGTTTTATATAATTATTAAACTTGGCAAAGGTCTAAAATTGCCATGAGTGTCTGCACCTTCTTGGTTGCAAAGATAGCATAATTGCACTTGGTTGCAAAGATAGCATAATTCTTTGGGATTTTATTCCCAACTACTTTTAGCATTTCTGTCTAAACAGAAATCATGAATTTAAAATGAAATTCCATCTATAAATCAGCCTTTACTGTCATTTGCAGCCAGTTAAAATGATTGTTTTTCACTGTGGTGGATTTGCATTTCTGAAGCCATCCGTCATTCAAGTAGATTTTATTGGTCACTGGAGAAGATTAGCACATGGGAAGTATTACCAGATGAGTGCTGTCCACTCACAGATTAGAGTTCATAATCTATACTTAGAAGAAAGTTCAACCAAGAGGCTTTAGGTTAGACACAAGACCAAGTATGTATAAATGATGTGTGTGAAGAGGCCATCTACAGACTGTATGGCCTTCCTTATTTTGCTCCTTCAGACTGTCTGGAATCTGTGGTCACTTTCTTTGTGATCCTCAGGCAATTCCCAAGGCAGTTGGTTCTTCCTGCTTCCTTGAGCCCAGCAGCAATGTCTAGAAGGCTCTGCCAGGAAGCTTCTTTTTCCCCCGAATGCTTTTCATTCATTCATTCATTCATTCATTCATTCATTCATTCATTCATTCATTTTTCTCCTTTAACTTCCTGTGCTGGGCTAATCTGTTGATCTGTGGTGCAGCAAAAATTTTAATAGTTTGGAAGATATTTTTCTTCCCCAACATAATATTTATATTCACTATTCGGGAATTTCATACAATTCACCTGGTTTACTTGCTTCCCATTTATCTCTCAAAACAAACAAACAAACAAACAAACCAAACAAAACCCCCAAACTAACAAAAACAAACAAACAAAAAAAGACCATCAATTGCAATTTGTGTTGCCTGTATACTCACTGGAACATAGTCAAATTCCCAGTGGCCAGTCCCTTAAAGAAAACTGAGTCTTTCCCATGCCCACAGAAGCCATCCACTGTGAAGAGCTACACTTCAGCATCTTAATGGTTAACAGCAGCCTTCCTGGATTGAAATCATCCAGAAGACAGCAAGTGCTCTGTGTATGGGTTCCTCCAATGGTACATATCAGCATTTAGGTATTTGGTCTGCAATTGCTTACTATTCCATTCCTAGACCTTGTTGGTATTTTATATTTTTCTATACCATAAATAAAATGTGCACTTTTTTGGGGTGTGTGGTATATGAGGTGTGTGTGTGTTCATGTGCGTAATTCAAGTTATTAAAATTAAAATAAATACATAATTCAACCACTTAGATACAAAATTGATACATATTGTTTTATAATATTTTTTATATATCCAATACATGGGACACATTATTCAATCACCTGTAGTATAATTTCTGTTCATATGGTTTATATTTTTATATAATTTAATATATCACTATCTTTCTATATTGTAAAAATATTTAACTACATTTCTCCCCAACAGTATGTAGTATCTACAATCTTATTACTTAATCAATCTTGTTTTTTGTTTTTGTTTTTTTTTAATGCATTGAGCAGTATCAATGTAACAAATCCTAACCTGCTCTTAGGAATTGCTAAGGACTGTCAGGAACACTTAACCATATTTATTCTGCTAACTAGAGTAAAACTCACTTAGTCCTCAACACCCCACTATTTTTACTGCTTCCAGTTTTCAGATTAAGTAGCCAAGATACAAGGATATTAAGCTACTTGCCCATGCTTACAAGGCCAGGAGGCAGTGAACCCAAGATCTAACACTTTATGCCTAGATATCGAGGTTGTCTTCCTGACTTCTGTGATATGACTGTTGTCATAACAACATTGTTAGGAACATCCAACTTTTTAAAGGATGAAACTGACATCCTTGCAGATGTATCCATAGTCCTAAAGGTCTGGACTTTTCCATACAGTACAGGATGATAGACCTGGGCTAGACAATCCTGGGAGCTGTAATCGACATTTTCTCACAGAGTTATTCTTAATATCTTGCATGGTTCTTTAGTCTTTATCTCCTCTGGCCACTCCATAGCAGCTGATGCGACTTTATCACACCCTGCTCCTGGAACTCTGTCCTTTTGTGGTGTAACATCATCTTCAGCCACTTCCCTCTATCTTGTTTCTTCCCTTTCTCCCTAGCTGACACTTTTTTCTGACCTCCTTTTTCATGCTGGAGTTTCTTAGCTCACCGTGTGCTTCTCTCCTCATGTTGCAGGCTCCCTGTAAAATCTCATGATTCCTAGGACTTGAACCACTATTTAAATGCTAATACTTCATAAATCTTTACCTCCTCCAAAAACATTTCTCCCAAAGTTTCCCCATATATACACAATCCTATTAGACATTCTCAGAGTTACTATCCAGGTTAAAAAAAATTATAAAACTGAACTCCTCATTGCTTTTCCATATCTGACTTTCTTCCTTCTACAATCTCCATTTATATGAACCTCACACAAGCCAAGGACTGAATGTGAAAGCCACTCTATGTTTGTGAAATGAAGATAATAGTGACTTTTGAAACTGGTGTGTGATTTGAAAGCTTGCTGAACTTAGGAATTGGCTTAATTCTCAAAACTCAAGTTTTATTATCTATAAAATGGGAATAAAGATATTTAGAATGCAGAGTTACTGAAAAGAAGAAAGGGATATTGTTAGCTTCTCTTGGACTGTTTGGCATAGTAAAAACTTCCAGTAAAGAGTTTTAAACTGTGGGGCATGGTGATATACACTTTCATGCTAGCCATAGGAAGACAAAGTCAGTTAGATCTCTATGAGTTCAAAATGAGACTGGTCTACATCATGAGTTCTAGAACAGCCATGGCCATAAAACAGAGAGGACTCGGAAAAAAAAACCAACCAAACTAAAGCAAATTATTACCATTTTTTAGATGATACCTTGCTTCTCACAGTCAACCAGATTTTGAATTTAGTTGTTCACCCCAAACATCCTTTTTGTCTTTACCATCTTTGTGGGTAATGGTGACATCTGCTTCAACCATGGTGGTGTCCTCTAACCTGATGGTCTTCAGTCTTTTTTCCCCATGTCAGTCGACAGGAGAGGTGGTTTTCATATGTGTAACTCCCACTCTCAGTCAAATCTGGAGTTAAGTGAAATTTTAGAATTTAGGCTCCAACTCCTCCTTTCCCCTTCTGCTAGAAAATACTACATGGGGAAGGCAGGGATGATATTATTAACAGAGTGATCTTGAATAGCCTCCTTCTCTTTAGGTCTTACATAAATTTGATTGCCATATTTCTGGTAGCAAATTGTGGTGATACACTTGCATGTAAGCTTTGAAAAACTGTTAACTATTTCCTTTACTATTTCCCATGTGCTGATTGCATCTTGTCCTGATGGCTTCCTTTATGTGGAATACTCTCTAGTGTATTGCTTTGTGTATTTTCTGGTATAAACCTCATCCCCATCTACCTTGAGTGACAAGGGGCTCAAATCTGCTCCTCTCACCTGTTTTAGGCTCTTCCCATTCTCCATGCTACTTTGCAAACATTTCCTCAAACAGGAAAACAATGGCACTTCCCACTTCTCTCCAGCACCCCTCCCTCAGTTCTCATCCCAATAGAGGTGGTTTAGGTTCTGCTAGACACTCCCCAAACTGCGATGACAACTGGAGAAACCTATATACAACCTGTGGGAGTGGTTTTCACTCAGTAGCAAGGTACACTTAGAACATCCCCTTCCTCTTATTTCTTTCAATGCTCTGTTATTGCTCTTATCTTGATTCTAGTCCCTTCTTATCTGTCCCTTAACGTCTTCCCTGTCTCCTCCTAGGTAATTGCCCTTCTCTTCTCTTTATGTTTTATTAACCTCCCTAGAAGCCCTGCTCTACATTTTATGGTTTCAACTACTGTGTATGTCAGATGCTCCCTCTTCCGTGTCCTTCTCTTCCTCCTCTTCCTTCTCCTCCTCTTCCTCCTCCTCCTCCTCCTCACCTTCTCTGCTTTCATGTGAATGTTGTTGGATGCACATACATTTGTGTATGCATGTATTCAGATGTGTAGGCCAGAGGACAACCTCAGGTGTTGTTCCTTAGAAGCTGTCCACCTTGTTTTCAGAGCTAGTTTCTCAATCGCCTGGAGCTCACCCACTTGGCTAGCCTAGCTGGCCAGTGAGCCCCAGGGATCTGCCTGTCTCCCTCTTCCTAGTGCTGGGAATATCAATATGTGCCATCATCCCAGGGTGTTTTATTTTTGTTTTATTTTTTGTTTTTTTATTGTTTAAGTACTTTGACTGACTGAGCTATACCCCAGCTTATTTTTCTTCTTTCCTGAACAATATGCACTATGCACAGTTGCTCACAGGACTTTTCTTCTTAATAGGTCTTGTGTCACAAGCACAGTGTGTCCAAGTAAGAATTCATTATCTTCTCCTTGCCTTCTGATTTTACACTAAAGTTGTTGTTTGTACAAGCAGCACCACATCCCTCGTTTCTTAAACAAGAAAGTGGGAAACATCTGCTCCATCCCAATCTGCTGGCCCTACGTTTGGACTACAGTTGTATCCTGTTGGATTATAGTATATGTATTTAATGCCCATCGCACATCTCCAAATCTGTTGATACCACTCTAGTCCAGGCTACACATATTTCTTCTGTATATCTTTGTCTCACTTTTTGCCCATGGTTTGCCTGAAGTAAATACTTGGCTTTCCCTGGCTTCTTCTCTTGCCTTCCTTTTTACTTCAGAATTCCTACTTTTTAAGATGGACCATATCCTTCTACCATACCTTCTAAACATATCAATTTTTTACCAGAAGCCTTCTTATCCTATGAGGAGAAACATAAAACAGCTAGAATCTAATAGGAGTGCTAATTAAGGGACCAATTACGTAATCATTTACATTAACTTAGCACACTAAAATGCAGTTACTCATCAACTCTTTGATTTAGGTCAATGGTCATTAATTTGGATGTTGATGACCCATGGAGTCTTTCTTTGTCATAAGGCACATTTTGTTTCAATTTCTCTACACAGAGTGAAAATAAACCATTGAAACATCAGTCTGAATGTGGAATTGTGGGGAGTGATATCCCATTGTACATCCAATTAGCTGAAAATTTTTTAGCAATTTTATTTTCTTGACTTTTCCCCAAACAGTCAACTTACTTAAATAGAACCAACCAACCAACCAACAACAACAACAACAACAAATAACCAACTCATTCATTTTACATTCTATTTCACTGAATTATGTAAGTACTGTTTAATTATATTGCATGGTTACAATAATAAGTCACTTGGTGACACCAGTTTGGGAATAAACACAACTAATTCTTGGCAGGGATGCAACTGAACCAATGAGATCGGTGTGTAGGCTTACTGGAGCTTGGCCTATTGGCTATGATTTTCTTTCCGCTCAGAATATTCATCAGTTTTTTTTCCAAAAATATTGATAGTATTGGTTAATTTGCCAAGTCAGTTGAGTCTAGTTCTGCTGAGAGAATGTCTGAGCACTGAATTGTCTTCTCCTCATGAGCTACAGGCACTGCAGATATGGAGAACTATGCATGCCTTGGGAATGAGGAGTGAATGAATACACTAATAGAAATCCAGAATACTTACCTTTTATCTGCTGTCCTTTCCCTGCAGCTCAGAGCTCACCAGCTTAAGAGAACCCAGCTTTCCTGAAAGATTTTACACTCCATGGTCAACTACATATCCACTATTTACAACCAACATGCTATTTTGAAATATTCTGACTAATATTTTATTTTAATCTATGCCACACTTCATGAAGGAAAGAAATTATTCTTTTATATTTTATGTTTAATATATGCATTATATATGCTATTTCATTTTCTCCAAATTAATTGATAAATAAAAATGATATAAAACAACCCTGTCTCATATTCTTGTCACCGCTGTAAGCGAGAGAACCAAGAGCCTAAAGAAAAAATGTCACAAGTAGTATTAAAGCAAATCCCTCTTAGAGCCCTGCTCTGTGAACGTTAAAGCTTGTGTTCTCTTTCAACTACTCTGTCTCCTTTAGTCAGTTAGGGTGATAAACTCTTTTGTAGGAATTGGAGGAAAGTGCTTCTTGGACTCAGTCATTTCTTTTCCAGCAGCTTCTGGTGTGTATTTATATTCATTTTGCTTGATATTTTTTCCTCTTATGGACTCAGAGGTAAAGAGTAAGCGAGAAGGGCTGGGGATTAATCCATAGGGAAAAGGAAGCAAAGCTAAGCAATACGGACGACCGTGTGGTCGGAAACAGTCTTGTGGAAGCTGAGGTGGGGAAGAGGTTAGAAGGTACAAGAGACTAGAGACTAAAGATTGATCCTATGGCCTTCTTTAATTCATAGCAGGAGCATATGTGGATAAATTACCTATGCTGTTCTTCTAGTTTATAGTGGATACCGTCTGGCCTATTTGTGGTTTGGGAATACTTCCTGGAATAAATTTATTCCCAAGTGGTATCTTGGATGGTTCAGAAAAGGAGATCTTATTTGCAAGATGAGAGGACAGTAAGATTAAGGAACTGGGTCAGTGACATGAGGCAGTGAATAAAGGCACTTGCTACCCAGCCTAATGGGCTGTGTTCAATTTTGGAAATGCACACGGAGGAAAGAAACAAGTCTCACAAGTTGTTCTCTCTCTCTCTCTCTCTCTCTCTCTCTCTCTCTCTCTCTCTCTCTCACACACACACATACACACACACACACACACACACACACACAGAGAGAGACATGCACACCACAGAGCAAGTGTGCCCCTACATAATTGATACATAAAATTTTTAAAAATGTAGGAAGATTAAGAAACTGATACAAATAAACTGAGCAAATTCAGCATTGCAGAGTGTCATTGGAACATTCATGCCATAAAATCCCTGGAGGGATTATTAGGAATTACTTCTGGGCCACCAATTCCATAGCTGTGGCTTTCCCATTCATCTTTCATTTCATCCAAATCAATCTTTGCTTGATACTCATCTTAGTTCTTCACAGAATAATATATTATTTATTCATTTTCTTGGCTTGCAAACTAGTGTAATCTTTCTCTCGGTTTAGAAAATTCAGGCCCAAATACATTGGCTGATTTTTTAAAAAACACTTACGTTGCTCACTTTTGTCCAATCTTCAATAACTTAGATTCAACACCTTTTTGGAACACAGCTGGAATTCCACACTCTGGAGGCAGAAGAAAGTCTAACTGGGGGTGGTGCGTGCAGGGAAAGGGTTTTGACAATCCATGTTCTCCTGGGATGGACTGGAAGGGGAAAAAGGGGCCTGGGACAAATGTTGTGGTTCTGGATCTCCATCTGTGTGCCAGGCAGAGAGGAGAGGCAAGCTTGGGAGGAGAGGAACCTAGTCTGAATCAGAGAAATGTCAGGGAATACCTGAGGGGTTGGAAGAGAGAAGGCCTTCCTTGGGAGTTTTAGGCAAGACTCTTAAAAGATGAAGGCCTTCTCTGCAGCCAAGCAACTCTCTAAAATAATCCTGGCTTGTCCATACCGGTTTGTTTAATGGTGTATATGAATGCATACACTTTATTCCAGGTGATCCAGGGATTAAATACCTTTCTGCAGGAAGGAATACCCAGGAAGGGAAATCACTCAGTGGCTAAAGGCTCCGGGCTATCTGGATACATCATTAGTGTAGAGAAGAATCCCAGGTATTTATGCTAAGTGACCCAGTGCACATGGTCCTCAGTAGGGTGATGTGGTTATGTGTTCCAGAGCAGGTAGAGGCATGGAGAATATGGCTCCACTTTTGTCATTCTCAATTCTGAGATTCCCAGGGTTTGAGCGCTTTCAATCCTATCATTTTTAATGCCTGTCTGGTAACAAGGTCCTACATGCCCTACACCACCTCATTAAGATAAATCCATGATATACGCTACCCTTTCTACCTAATTCACTTCCTTGTTTTATTGGGAAATGTCATATAAGGCCACACCCTTCACCTCACTCTTCTGTAACAGTGTCTATTAGTCACTTTCTTCTTCTTTTTTTTTTCTTTTTTCCCTTTTTGGTATTACAAATACTAAATCTTATTATTCCATAAGTGACATAGAGCAGTGGTGTCTTGGTTTCCAACTTTTAAACCACTTTACCAACAGTTTATTTTCCTCAAAAATAAACTAACTATGCTTACTGAAAATTACACATACAAAAGTCAAATGAAAGCATAAAATAATTGTGAATCTCACTTGAATATACTTGTGTGTATTTCTGTTTGAGACTCAGCCTTTCTCATGTTGTTGGCAGCTGTAGGCAAGACCTAAAACATTTTAAAGCTGTTAGTTATTCTGTGCAGAAAATAGAATTGACAGTGAGGTATAGCATTGCTTTGAAAAGAAAACCTGAATATCACTATAGTGATTGCTACGAAAATAATTATTCCTTAGGTAGCTTGGCCATGATTATAACACAGGAGTGCACACAGAGCTCAGTGTAATTGTTAGGGTAGGCCCCAGATCTGCTACTGAACCAGGAAAATGTAGCTCAGAACTGATGTAACTTTGACTGGAGATGTGCATTAAATATAAAACATATACCAGGTTTCAAAGATTTAGTGTGAAAACAGTAGGGTCAATTGGTTTGCTAGCAAGTATTTATTTATTTATGTGCTTATGGGTTGGAATAATTTAGACATTTTGAGATAAGAAAACACATTACATTAGTGTCACTCACTTAAAAATATTTTTTTAACATGTTGACTGAAACAAATTTGAATTTGTTGGGTTGTTTGTATTTGGGTTGTGTATATCATTTCCTCAACTCAACACTGCCAGCCAAAGGATCATCACCAACTCATGGGTACACCTAGTTTCACTCAGAAGTCTTGTCTAAAGCTATTTCTCATCTGCTGAAGAGATGATTTGAAATCTTGAAATTCATTCAGAATGAACTTTTGGGTGGGAGCAGGGTCTATGTAAAATATTCTCACTATCTATATAAGAATGAATTTCAAATTTTCAAATGGTATAATATTATATAATCATTTATCATGCTGTATAATACAACTTGTTCTCTTTGGGGATTGTAGATACCTTGGCATTGAGAAAGATAAATGTGTTTTATATTATATTTGATATTAAAAGATTTTTTTAAACAGATAACACCATATATATTCATGAATTCCATTAATTTAAGTATGTGTAATTAGCTGAATACCTATATAATAATATAGAAGAAGATCTCCTTAATTTAACTCAAAACATTTAGGATAACAGAGGTTAGTGTTCTGTTGCAGTTAAAATGTAGTCCCAGAGAGGTCTGTAAATGAAACTGTCTGAAATTCTGTGTGGAAATAGAGGCCTGTTCTATGCAGTTAGCTTTGAAGATAAATCTTACATAAATCCAACAAAAGCATCAAGACAAGGACCTCAGTTGTTATCTCTGTAAATGAAGATGATTTCTAGTAAGCTACAGAGGAAGACAGCAATGCAGGGAATATTCAAATGAGTTAGCAGAGCACGTACTATATTCTGGAGGATGCTACTGAACGCTAGTCTACCATACCTCTCAGGGACAAACATTCAAACACGCATGGTAGAAGAGGCACACATGGCTAGACTCCCTCAGGCCCTCTTGAGATGTGTCAAACTTTCTAGACCAAAGCAGTGATTTGTACCAGAGAGGCTTTCTTACTGGATCTGCTCTCCACTGGATCTTTGTAGACACAATCAGATTCAAAGGGACTGAAAATGCAGGTTCATTTCACTTGAAATTCCTCTTAACTATCTTTCCCAAATCTTCCCAACTGAATACTTCAAATCCTCTCTTCAGCACCATCCTCCCTGAGGTATCCCTACTATACAGACTTCCCTCTACCATGAAAGCCGGGGAAGCTTGTGTCTCTTCACTGGTGGCTTTTCTTGGTAGTTCTTTCTATTATAGCACATTTATACACATTTTATACTTGAACTAAATGAATCTGACTTTAACCTTTTCATTCTTTGGACAGTCTCAGTGTATAACCCAACTAAATCTCTGATTTTAATGTCTCTATCTGTCTTTCTCTGTCTCTCTGTCTACACTCTCTCCTGATCCTAAATTGGTATCTCTGATTTCCAACTTCATATCTCCTCTTGGATATCTCACTGCCATTTCCCACTTAGCATATTTGATTAGCTCTTCATCTTCGTTCACACTTAATCTGCTTCATTTTCTGTGTTTTTGGATGACACTAAATAGTACAACCATGAATCTACCCTTCCCAGGAAGAAACTAGAGCTTTATCCTGAATTAACCACATTCCCACACTGCCTACATGCAACCCAGCACAAACCAGTCCAGCACATTCTACCTTCTAAGTATCTCCAGAATCTAACCATCCCTAGCCATTTCCATACCACTCCCAGAACACAAGCCATTGCCTTACCTTAGACTTATTGCAGGAGCTTTGACTTCCAGGCAGGCACCCCCTCCAATCTGATTTCGAATGGAACCTCAGGCAGTTTTGCAAATCTTATCAGTTACTCCCAAACCACTTTCATGAGTCCCTGTTTCTATTGATAAGAATTCAGATGCTTCCAGCCCTCCTACCTGGCAAGGCTCTTCTCTTGGGCTTTACTTCTTGCTGTTTTTTTTCCTTCCCATTTCCAAACACTATTAAGCATCCAGTTCTCTAAAAGTAACACTTTGTGTTTCACCTTCTGTTGTCTGATTCTCCTTTGCCTCATCCCATCTTCCTCCCTCCATTTTGACTCCAAAGATAAATTTTTCTGCCTCCTATTTTGCTTTTAGTCGTAAACATGGTAGATAGTTTTCAGGAACAGAAAGTGATCATGTATAAAGGAAAAGAATACAGGAAAGAGGGAGGTGGAGTTGATGTTTTCAACTTTCCAAGTATACAACAATTTAGTGAAATCATCTCAACATTCCATTCCCTTAAAGTCTTTACCCAACAGGCTAGCTCCATAGCCACCTGCTCAGATTTCTTCAACGGTACATATTAACTTTTCTGAAAATCCCACAATAAACAATGTTCTAAAGGCTGGAGTCCCAGAATGAAAATGCAAATATGCCACTCCCTGCTGATTTTTTTTTCCTTTTTATGTCCTTCTGGAATTATTTACCAAGTAACCTGTTTGAGGTTCTCAAAAAGCAACTCTTATCATCCTCAGAGGATGATGATATTTAATTCCTTGCATCACAGACTTCGGTATAAAGGTGGGTTAAAATTATAAATAGACTGAATTTAGGCTTAGGTTTTAAAGGTATGTATATTCATATTTAGATATTGTCTGTCCAGTATGAATCAATTTGATGAGGAATGGTGATTTTTGACATTTACAACCATTATGGGTCCACTTTGCTTACAGTGCAGTATCAAAAGACCTTGCTGTGTCACTGTCAGGTTTTACTACGTATACATAAGGCCTTTCGGTACATTGTGATACATCATTCATTCGTACTGTCATTCAGAAAGCCAATGGTGTAGATGTCCTTGTTTCTACAGATTAGTTTTATTATGGACTTCAGTAGTAATAGTCTGGATAAATGGAATTAATTCAGATCTCATTGACAAAAGCAATTTTAGAGGAGAAAAAGAGTTATTGGGTTAAGTCTCACAAACAATTGCATTAATTGTTTACATGGTCTGTAAAACCATGAAAATAAGTCAGACTTAAAAATAAGAAAAATTTAAAAATGATTTGTTTCTGAGAAATACAAGGATAATTTATAACAGCCCGCAGAGTACTACAGAACAAACATCAGGTAAACAAAAACCATAGTCTACATATTTTAAATGAAGTGGCAAGCACATAAATGATGATAGTTATATCTTAACCCTGCACTGGTGAATTATGGGTGATGCTCACTGTCCATCAGCAGAATGACAGTCTGTCATTGATGGTAAATGATACTTC
This sequence comes from Grammomys surdaster, assembly GCF_004785775.1. Lineage (NCBI taxonomy): Eukaryota > Metazoa > Chordata > Mammalia > Rodentia > Muridae > Grammomys > Grammomys surdaster. The sequence goes on from NW_021604613.1 coordinate 22,632,230, forward strand.
AGTTGGCCAAAAAAAAAAAAAGCCATGGGATGCTACTATTGCCCAGAGCTTCTTATGAATGTGTTTATGGTAATTAATTGCCATACTTGGACTATGAACATATTTAAAATGTGGATAACTGGGTATACTAACATTAATATGCAACATATAATTTGAGAAAGGAAAATAAGTGTCCTCCTTCATTATTTTCTTCATGTCTGGTGCTTCTTAAGTGGTTTTATTTGCATAGGATACTTGTATCACGGTTTAATCTGCGTAATATATCATAGGACTGTAATGTAGTGTATCCATGACCAAAGGGCCTCATATTCGCAAGACATATTTCTTATAAAAAAAGAAAAATAGACCACACCATTAAGATAATCCAAATGATATGTCAGAGAATTTCTATAGACTGTGAAAGTTACCACATTCTATCAATATAATGCCTTTAGTGTTCCTTATAAAGAAGTTATGAAACAGGATAAATTAGCAAAAATTAAAATACTTTAGCAAAAATGAACATTTATTAAAACTGAGGCACATCATACAGAATATGGTGAGTCTTTCATGTAGATATTGAATATATTTTATAAAGGAAAATACATTGGTATAATGTATTTTATACATTTGTTTTCTAGCTTGCTGTAGCTTAAACAATGTATTGTTATGCACATTTTAGAATCTCAACTAAACAGAAAAACAACATGTATGTTTCTGTGGAGCTCATGTTTGTTTAAAGAGAATTGGGCAATAATCCATTCTCTATCAGGAAAGTGACCTGAATTTTTCAGGAGAGGACGGGAGAGATCGTCTACCTTTACACATGTAGAAGATGTTTTTTTTTCTTTTCTTTTTCTTTTTTTTGCTTTTCATGCTTGTTATATGATGGAGTTATCCTTTACTCAGCTGTCATCAGAATTGTCAAAACATTAGAGAGGGAAGCAGAAAACTCTGGGTGTAAGCGAGTAGCTTGGAAAATACATTGGTGTTATGGTATAACCAAACCACCATTTGCCGGGATGATCAAAAGGCAAGTTGGCCCAGCATCTGGAAAAACATGACTCATGATGTGTCCCAGTTTTCCCCTTCCCTTTGAGTATTAGCAAATGAAAGTAATGTGCATGCAGATTACAATCTGATATAAATTAATAAATAGTAAACAGTGCAGGGAGGTGGCAAAGAAAAAAGCAAAGCAAGAAAGAAAGGAAGGAAGGAAGGAAGGAAGGAAGAAAGAAAGAAAGAAAGAAAGAAAGAAAGAAAGAAAGAAAGAAAGAAAGAAGAGGTAAAGAATAGACTCATTGAAGGTCAAAAATGAGTACTTACTTAGATTATAAAAGACTAGGAGAACATGGTGGTAGGCATGGCTCCAGCAACCTTACTGGAAGACTGCAGCAATTTCCAGATCAAAGCCATGAACGTCCAAGTGGCAGTAGATGTGATGTCTCATTCCTAGGAAAAGATAAAAGGAGGCTGAATTGTATGATAAATATATCACTCACTTCAAGATGCAAGCAGATTGGGGCGAATGCTGGTGTACTTTCCACTTTACAACTAACAGAAAGATGTTAACTTTGGAGAGAGGTTTTGTTTGAACACCTGTGAAGAATAAGCACAGGCTGGCCATAGCTTCTGATGAATTCATATATTCTGGTTTGTTTTGTTTGTTTGTTTGTTTGTTTGAAACAGGGTTTCTCTGTGTTGCTGTAACTTGCTCTTTAGGCCAGGCTGGCCTTGAACTCACAGGGATCTGATTACTTCTGTTTCCCAAGAGCTGGGATTAAAGGCATGTGTCACCACTGCCTGGCTGAATTCATACATTCTTAATTGGTCAGGTTCAAGGTTTTAAATGGAAAGGAGTAAAATATCCAAGTATAGACATTGAAATTTACATCTTGTGATAGAAGAATAAACAAAATGAGTTCAAAGACAGGAACAGAGTGATAAATAACTTTATTAACTGTGAAGGAAAAGTTGAAGATAGTAAAAGAGGAAAAAAACAAAAACTCACACTAATTAAAATTTAGTGAAAGGTCTGCTAGAAATATCATTAGTTAAAATTTTAATTTTAGATTATCTCTTGCCTTACAACTTAGTACTGTATTTCTCAGTGCCTCTTCTCACCTTCTGCCTTGCCTATGCCAGTGAGTTCAATTGGGGTCATTCTGTTTAAGAATCAGAATGAGCAAAATGCTAAAGTATTTCTGTTGATTTTTAGCCTTTTGACTGATTTTAGACATTTACAAAATGAACAAGCAAACCGTAATTTAACAGGAATCTGTTACCTTGACAATAAAATGACAGTTAAGGACCAGATAGTATTTACTTTCCACAAGAAATGTGAAAAGGGACTTAGATGAAGCCAGCAAAAACTGTGTTCATTTGTAAAGCACTTACCCAAAAGGATCTGGTTAGAAGTCACATATATTCTAGTTGCACTAAATTATTCATGTGGGCAAGGACTGTATTTCAGAGTAGTTAATCAAAATTGTGACAGGGTCATGTGGGAGCAGCCAACAAATGATACAACAGATTCTACAGAAGAAAGGGGAAAGAGAAAAACAGGTCTGATGTAGAGAAACAAAAGGAAGACAGAAAACAAATATAGGAAAAATACAGTATAAAAAAAGGCAGGAAAAGAAGGGAAAAACAGGAAAGGAACAAAAAGAAAGATAGCCACTCATTTCCTGCTGGGGAAATCCCATTTTCAAGGTATGTATCCACCACCTTCACTACCTCAACAACCAAATATCCTGAGTTACCACTACTCATTTTAAAAAGGGACTATTAGAATTGATATCATAAATAATAAAGTCGTCATGAATTACAATCCTTTCAGCTTTTATGCCCAAAACCAATACTTGGGTCTAGATCATTGGTATTATAGGGCACTGTTGCCAATCCTACTTCCACATTCAGGCATTTGTTAAGCATTGGTAGAGATAGCTGATTCTGACTCCCACATCAGCTGTTAAATCAAATGCATAATGTAAAACACTCCTTCTTTATTATAGGCTCACCTAAGCTGCCACAGAGCCCAGCCCAGACACACTTACCTTAGTTTTGCTTTACCTTCGGATCTTCCTGGAGAATTTAAATATCCTCATCTTCATCAACATTTCAGTTGTTCTAAAGTTCACGTTCAAACAGCTCTTTTAAGGGCTTTCAGAATAAACATCTCAACACCACGTTGGGCAGTATCTGTTTTTTACTATTTTGAGGGGCTTGTATTTTGCCACGTAAAGTTGAAGTTAAAAGCAATTGGTCCAAGGGGGGACACCATCCAAGAGTGTAGATCACCGGAAGAGGAAAAGATGCTGCCATGTTTCTTTTTCTCATAGTGACCATCACTTTGGATTTTTCCTACCTTTATCCAATTTTATAAGGTTTTGTGTGTTTCCAAATGATTTTATATCCTTTTCTCCTGTCAGATAGTTTAGGTAAATACCTTCCTTAGGCATCATAGAAGGTGATTTTATATCCTTTTCTCCTGTCAGATAGTTTAGGTAAATACCTTCCTTAGGCATCATAGAAGCCTACCTATCAAATTAAGATAAAACAAAGTACACTAGGAACTTCCTGTAGGGCTACTGACAAGATATGGGGTTTTGTTACCATTTAGGGCACAAACAACAGGAAGGGGGCATTGTTAGAACACTAAATGAAACTGCTTCACCAAATGACTGGTCCCTCAAGACTGGGCTTTTGGCTTGAGGATGCTGATAAAAGTCTTAGCATACCTACATTTTATCATTTTATCCTGCTTCTGGCTGGATTTGAATGAAATTTAAGAGCATAAGGGACAGTCAATCTTTTTTTTTTTTAATTTGGCTCTAGTTAATGGATAAACCAGTCTGATATTTCTGATCTAGAAAGGCCTTTCCTACCCTTAGTACTAGTAGTAATTTCTAAGTTTATTCTTCTTGGTATTTCTCATTCATCTGTCTCCAGCCACAGGCTTGGAGATTTTTGAATGATGCTCTGTTGAGGTTATACATGTTCATTTGAATTTGTACTATCTCTCATTCTGTGTGACATATGGAAGTGAATTTATTGAGAATGATTGCAAATACCCACAGATTCTGTAAATATGTACCAATGAAATTTTATTAGCTATCTCAAATGTGTGTGGGATTTTATAAATTGGCAAAAGAGCTAAGCAGATAGCTAATGCTAAGTAAAATACATTTCCAGCTATCCAGGTCCTTTTGGATTTGTGGTTGGAAATTTCTTTGTAATAGAACAATCTTCTTGTGGAAAAGATACAATCCTTACAGAATCTGAGGTGTTAGCCCTTCACACTCATAAGAGATAGGGCTACATGAGGCAGAGCTGGCAATCAAATGCAGTCCAATGGTACTACCATTCTGTGACTTACTCCATTTAAAAAAAAAGTTCTGTTCTTATCACTAAGAAATGCTGGTTTATGATTATTAACCAATGCTTGGACCACTTGTGTTCCTTAGTGGAAAACTGGAGAAAGCTAAGCTATACTTTTCTTTATGTCTGATGTCTTCTATAAAAGGAGTGAGTCTCTGACAGAGAAACATCTCTGGTTAGGTTTAAAGGTAACAACACACTTATATGAGAATTAGCTAAAGCATAGAGATGTTATCCTTGTTCTCTGCCCCTGTAGACTCTACACAGAGCTGGGCAGCGGGTAATGATTAAGTTGAGTACTGGAGAGATCACACACATCAGGACTCTAGGACAGGACTGAGACACACACACACACACACACACACACACACACACACTGGTGATGACCAAGCCACCTGGTACTATCAACAATTCAATCTTCAGTGACCGGAGGGATGTGGTTGTGTACAGAATTTTCAACAAAAAGTTTTTGTAACAAATAATTTCTGTCAGAAGTTTATTTTATTGGTAAAATATTAAATAATATACAGAATTAAAAACTGCACTTACACTTCTGAGAAGAAATAAATCTTGGACAATTTATATGCTTGTTCCTGAGATTGGCTAAGTTTATTCCAGTAGCTGTGCACTCAGACAGTACAAACCTTTATAATATAACCCTTTCACAAAGTATTACAAAGTTTCTGCAGCTTCTTTAGTTGTACACACACACACACACACACACACATACAAACACACACACATCACATTCACACATGCATATACAACAGTCACACACATATACACGGTACCCACATACATGCACAGAGCATGTACATGTGTGCATTAAAAACAAAGAAAATACAAGTCCCACATTTTAGTCTGCAGTGATAAAACTGTTTAGTGGAGGTCTCCCAACCAGGATGCAGCAGAATGACAGCTCACACAGCTGCAGAGACTGTCGCAGTATTTCCATAGTAAACCCCATTTTCTGAGGTATTTGAGCCTTAAAAAACAAAAACAAAAAAAACCCTACATTACACTGAGCAAACCTGACATACAAAGTCTGGGATTTTAATTTTACAGATATTTATACATATATATTTATATATATATTTCTTTTTAAACAATAGTTTTTATTTCCCCAAATTATTAGTTTGAAAAAATGAGGTTCACTGGTTTTACTTTTTTTTTATTATTCTTTTTTTCTTTTTTCTTCTAAAAAAAAAATCAAAGTATTCTAGAAACTGTTAAGCAATTAGTCCTTAAAATAGTCTAATTACCTTTGGTATTGTTAAAGAAAAAAAAAAGTTAAGTAGCCAAGACATATACTGTATAAGTACAGTATACGCCATCAAAAGAGATGCCAAAGAAATGTTACTCTTTAATAAAACGTGTATTTACATTACAGCAGTCTTACTACAGAAACATGGGTATTTAAAAAAAGAAAAGAACACACTACATATAAATATGGATAATACAAAAGATACTTCTCCATTTGCATTGAAACAGCTCTGCTTTAAATATGTAAAAAAAAATTTCTTCAACAGGTGATATACTGATTCAAACCTGACCTAAGTGCTTTGATATTTATTTTCCAAAAGGAGAGAATGAAAACATTAAATATTAGTTTTTTAACTTAAGAGCATTAGACAAGAGTGGGAGAAAAATCATATTTCAGCCTCAGGACAAACTTCTCACTCATGATTTCGAAGAAAATTTAGCCTAAACGAAGTTTCCAGAAAGTCAGAGAAGTTGTTTGATACTACATTTTTTTTTCAACTTTTCATAGCAGAGTGGTTTTCAGCTTTGCTTGTTATATCCTATGATATGTTATAATTTTCAAGGGTTTCTTTTTATCAGTGGCTAAAGAGACAAATGTCAGAAAAAGAAAAGAAGAAAATTACCACTGTTTTTAAGACTACAAGAGGGGTGTTGCACTTTTATGGAAAAAAAGAATAGCTCTTAAACTCCATACCAAAAGTAACCATTCTGAAGCTGCAAATAACACAGTGTCTAACAGACCCGATGATGAGGGTGAGCTTGGAGTCTGGAGACCCCTTCTGAGCCTGGAATATCACTTCAGAAGTGTGAAAACACCACACTCCCCAATTGGGAGAAAGTTAAGACTCTTTGCTTTACATTTTTATCCTCTATGGTGGGGGGAAAAGTCTAATCTTTTATGATTTGTGTTTAAGAAGAAAACCAAACAAGTCAAAATCCAAGCACAAAGGAGCCAGATGGATACTCTGGTTACAGAATTTCTTGAGTCATGTTAGGTGCCTCCTACTTGAGAGTGAAGCAAAATAAGGACTATACAGCTCACCATGTCAACCCAACAACGCTTTAAAAATATAAAACTACACTTGGGTATATAAATACACCAGCAGACTTCACAGCTAACAAAAACTACTGGGACAAAAATTAAGACTTAAAGAGTTGGAAGTTCAGGCTTGACCTCCTAACTAGTATGAGGGTCGAGAGAGAGACATGGAGAGGCAATGGCAGGAGTGCTACAGACAGAGAGAGGATGAGGAGGTGAGAGGAAGGTAGAGGCAAAGGGGCAAAACCAGAACTTCGTCGTACCGAAGGACACATGATTGATGGACATCCTCTTGGGTGCTCCACAGTCAAATCTTTTTTAGATCACAGTTCCATAATTTGAACAACTTTTTGAAAAGCAACAGCAACAACAAAAATATCAACAGTCCCTCGATCCCTTCCCTCCTTCCAGTGTGTTCCTTTAAAAATTCATTTCCAGTAAATGAGACTCAGCGACATGCTAGTAAGTATGTAGTACTAGAGAGAGTGACCCCCATCTTCCCGAGCTTTCCTTACTACACATCACTTGAGGTAAACCAAAGGCTGGATTAACTGCAAACTGGCTTATTTGTACCTATAGGAAGTTTTGATTCTGCATTTAATGTGGTTTAGCACATGACCTATAAATTCCATATTAATTCATAATATAAAAGTCATCTTAGGAAACTAGTTGTTCATGTACTTCTCACTGTCTATACACGGTAAAAGTGGATTCATAACAAACTTGTACAGAACACATATAAATGGAGTGTTATGGAAGAGAAACACCATAAACAGAATTAAGAACTCATTTCCAAGAGTGCATATGAAAACATGCTCACAAACCTCACAGGACAGCAAGAGAAAAGGAAACTTCTGTGAAATAGAACATTACAGAAAAACCTTTGAAAATTCTAAAATTTTAGGTCTCTGTAGTAAATGTAAGAATATTCAAGGTGTCATTATTTGGCCTAAGAATACACTATGACAGAAGGAAACACTAGTGTATCACAGCTTCTTGGTCATGTGATGTTTACTTTGTACAACCAACAGCTTGCTTTCAAAAAGCTGTCATAGTAGAAGACACCCCTCACAAGTGACAGACAACTCCGAACTACAAATCTGAGACGACACTTTGGAGAGGAGTCACGGGATTGGAGTGCTGAGCTTTGTTTTGTTCATGAGGAAACAATGATCTGCATTTCCACATCATTTCACAAAACAACCACAGGTTAGAAGACAGAAGAGACAGAAGACCCAAGACTGGAGTAACATCAGTTGGGTATTTAAAAAAATAGCAAAACAATACTGTAATTATTGACTCTGAATTATACAAAGAACCTCATGTGATGCAAAACATACTCTTCCTCAAGAATAAAGCAAAACACAAATTCATTGCTGACGTGTGAGTCTATCTCCTATTTTGCCTCTAGCACAGAATAGTGTCCAGAAATACCATCAAGTTAAAAAGATTCAAATCTGGTTTCAAAGTTTCTTGTCACATTTGCCAGCTCAGCTAAACATCTGGAAATTCTTTTAGCAGTTTTTTTCTTCTTCTTCTAAGAACATAAAGGTAAATTAGAGAGTACTTAGATTTTATGTGATTTTTTTTCTTAAAAAATACACAGTAAAAGTGTGGTGGAGCTAAATAGCTTACCAACACTCTCAATGCATTTTTAAAAGGCACCAATATAAAATTTTTTATAAGTACTTAATACATTAAATTCAGGGTTTAAGAGACCAGTTACTGTATATTTTAATTATTTTGCAGAAACTGGAAGACTAAAATATTTATAAAATAACTTTTATATACACAAAGCTTCAATTCACCCCTCACTTTTTTCCCCTTTTGGATCTGGGAGCTTTTTCTGTAGAATAATTATACACACAGTAGTTATTAAAATAACATGAAATACAGCTGATGATGACCACCAATCTACAATTTTATAGTAAAAAGTACAATCCGAGGCTAAAACAGTGTGTAGCAGGTGACTTGGGATAGTGTAAGCGCTGTCCTGAATCTAGCGGCAGACAGCTCTCCTGGTCCTTTCCAGCCTCTTTGGCTCATCTTTCTACCCTAACTTACTGGTTTGGAGAGAAGATGTGAGGTGTACAACTGGGACAGTGAAGCACAAACACAAGTCAAAGTTGCTAAATCACTTCCTGCATCTTCTTCTTCTCACAAAAGAATTTATATTTCTTCAAATATTCACCAGTCAACTTAATATCTTTTCATTGTTTCTTTCTTTTTCTTTTTTCTTTTTTTGCTTTGTCTTGTTTGTTTTTCTGGATGCATATCATGGAGATTTGTGATTTAAATTGCCAAGACTTAAAGACATACTGACAACTTTGGGCTTTCTTAATAAAATCTGCTGAGTTAGACCTAACTGCTGGCATAGTAACTGTACTTCTAACTCTAAGCTTTTCTAATACAATTGGTGATGCTAATTGCTTCTTTTCTGTGAATTTTCATTAAAAGAATGTGCAATACGCATGTGCATGCAAACTATACTGTGTTCAAACACTGACCTGTATGTATGCCAGCCAGACAGGTAACTTCATCTCAAATCTTAATGGTCAGCCCTCACATCCCCATTTTATCCAGAAAATTCTTAACGGAATGTTTGAATGCCAGTGTTTCATACCTCCCTGTACCGCTCATAGAGTTGGCTGCTCTGACTGTTCTAAAAGGCCTTTTAACAAGCAATTTACCACTATTACAGAGAGGCAGCATGTTTTTCCAGAAGGAACTGGCGATTAAAAAAAATTGGGCAAAATTAGGGCAAAGCCATCTGATAAATTCCCGACAACCTGGAAAACACAGAGGATAACCCATTTTTTGTGCCCCTCAAATCCTCTCTCAACTGTAAAATTTCACCTAAATAAACTGGTCTTGTAACGGTTATGTAAATTTGATTTATTTGGTATCTGGCCTTCATGCTTATTTTTAGGTGCTACCATGTCTCCTATTCTCTTTGGTGAAAAAGAGGCAAATACAGTCACTGAGAGTCCCTCAGACAGCACTATGTCCACAAAGTTTACTGTAACCCACAAATCTTCAATTCACCTTGTCCCCATTTGTCCCTGTCACATCAGAGCTATCTACTTTTTTCTGTACCTTGTGCCATGCAGCTGAAAAAAAAAAGATGCTAAGTGTATATGTACAGCCAATATACCCTTATAGCTCACTCCTTTGAATAAATCAGGTTTTCCAATAAAATGGAATCAGAAAGGCAGAGCATATTGGTACCACCTTTGCAGGGGAAGGACACAACTCTTTCAGTACACCTAAATTCAGTCTGATCCTAGGGCAGGTAGATACGTGAGTGTTAATACAGTGGGTGCAAGCAGAGAGAAGGAAGAGTTGACAGCAGATGCCTGCAAGTGTTCACAAAGAGCCAAAAGGGACACACTGACAGACATTCAGATGCTTCCTTAAGCTGCAGTTAAAACAAAAAAGTCATGAGCCTTACAGTTATTTACCTCATTCAGAAATAAACATCCTTTTCACTGTGATTCCAGAGTGTATAGGGTTAGAGTGGAGATAAGGAAGCCAGATGAGACGTTTTATCCCCAAGTAAACTGCGTTCTTACAATGTACCAAGGGATTAAAAAAAACCAAAACTCAGAAAACCCCCACCAGTTGGCATTTGCTATAGCTCTGTTATGGTGTATTCTCTTACATGTAAAGGAATCATTGGATATTTCTCCAGAAAGAACTAAGATAAGAATTAGTAAAAGGCAAGTCAGAACTACCTAGCTCTGGCTGACTACGTAAGAGCTAAGGAGTCCCATAAATGAACAGACAGAAACTTGCAAAGCAAGCTGAGAGCACATTGCTCAGCGGTGGGGACTTCTTGAGTCTTGATACTTCCCACGGCAAACTGCAGTGACATGGTTTTGGCATGCCATTCAAGGGTCTGTTGGAGCAGCTATGTGTTACAACACAGCAGACCTTTCAGCATTTACAAATGACTGTCAAATAATCCAGTTATGGTCAGGCTGGCTTTCTTCAAACACAAGCAGCAAGTTATGTCTGCCAAATGGATTCCCCCAAATGCCTTGATAACAACAGTGTGTTCCAATCCTACCCACCAATGCGAGTGAACTTCAGAAAAAAAAAAAAGAAAAAAGAAAAAAAAAAGCAGAGAACTCACAGATATCAGATTAAAACCTGAGCATGAGATATGGAAGTATATGTCATGTGCAAATTAGGAGAAGACAGATGATTCTTGACTAATGGGTTGAGATTCATTTCTGATAAGGACCTGTAGAGTTGAATTTTTGTTTTTATTTTTAAAGTGCAGGACCTTCTCCTGAAGACTGTCAACATTCTCAACTCCAGGAAGGCTGAAAGAAAACGTTTTGCTTATTTGTTTGACCTGCACTATGATATTCAGGTAACAAAGAAGTTCCCTTTTGTCTCCAGCAGTAACTCTTATTACTGAAGAAATAGTGGAATAAATAGCCCTAGTAAAAAAATGAGCTTCCAGGGTTCAAGTTACCACTTTCGGGTCCAATTAACAGTTGCTCCAAGATTTTAAAAGAAGCAGCCACTAGCAAGGCTTTTTAAGACCTTCTATTCCAAGCAAAGAGGAATGGACTGTGGACAGAACACTGAGTGGTCACAGCTTGAAGAGAAATACCAGAAAAGGGTTCTTAGAGTGGGAATTCCACCTACTGTTCGCTTAATTACACTTTTCTGCTGACTTGTTAACACTGATTGAATGCTGATAAAGTGACGATCGTAAACACACCTTAGAAGCAAATATGTATACTAGGCTGCCATCATAGTACAGTTTAAAAAAAAAATCACAAATCATGAAAAGCAGAATTCTTCCTGGAAATTACTGACTGTCTCTTACCCACTCTTGAGACCATATGTTATTCTGAAAACTACATAAAAATACTATTTGTTACAGGTGTTAAAAGTAAGGCTGCCAGGGTGTCTATAAAATGCCAGTCATCAAAACTATGGAAAAACAGTGCGCAAGTTTAGAAAAATAAGATCAAAGGACCTCAGATGTATCCCAGTGGCCCTTGACTACCTGTAGTTTAAAAGTTTTGCTATATGATACAGTGTAAAACATACTCAATTATAAATTCCATAGGGGAGGTAAACATAGAACCCACAACAATTCAACTCATCCTAGTAGTTATGGAAAATAACATTATGTTTGTGTTCCATGATCTCTAAGAACAGAAAATAAAATGGGTTTACATTTTGAAACATCTTTGAGAGTAAAATGACTTAGACCATTTTAAATTGCCAAAAATCCTACCCAGAACTCTGAACTTTCCCGCCTTGCATCATAATCCTGAATATGAATGGCAAATCAGAATATCTTAGATGAATCTCTATGAACTGAGTGATTTCCTAAATCATGATAATAGGCCTTAACAAGGATGCATGGCCGCCATGAACTGCTTTAAATGCTCATGAAATAAACAAGCCAAGTTATCAGTGAACATCCCATCCCTTTTTCTTGTTTCTTCCTTATTGTAATTAGGCAGAGCAAATGACATTTTGTCCACAAAATAAGAATTATAGACAGTGACAGCATCAAGAAGAAAGCCTGTCACCATCTGAGGGAAAGTGGGACTGTAAGTGCAGTATTTCTTCATGTGCAGTTCTTCATAGGGGTCCCCTTTGGAATGAAAAGGCCTAGTGGAATGTGTGCTCCCCTCGAACAATGTGTGATGAAAACTCGTAGCGGTCCTGGCTTCTGTAGCCACAGATGTTGCATTCCAGTGGGTCCCGGTAACCATGGCAACCCATGTGAATGGTGTACATGACATGGTCTAGGAAAAGGACTCGGCAGTGCTCACACTTGAAGGCCCTTATCTGTTCTCCTTCTCCATTGAAAACCTTATAGATGTCCTTCAGAGAGCCCTTGGGGGCCTTGGTAGCATCCAAAGCCTTGACATCCTCCTTCATGTAAGCTGGGCTTTGTTTCCTCTTGGGATTTAAGGCAGGGTTTCCTTGGTAGGACTGGCGGTCATCATGGCTGCTTTCTGAGTCAGTAGAATCGAGGCAGCTATTGCTGGGTGAGGCCTCTCTTTCCTGGGGTCGACTCTTTGGTCTGATGAGAGAGATGGGGCCATCCATGTTGTTTTCGTGACTATCAGATGTTTCCCTGCTAATGGGTCTTTCTATCCTGTTTGGATGATAGACCTGAGAATAAGCTGAGCTTATAACTGGGGCCACCTCGGCGATTGTGCTTGGTGCATGCTGCATCAGAGGGTGAAGGGCCTCAGCTCCAAGGTAGGTGATTGCATTGTTGATGGCTTGGTCCATCATATGAGACTGCATTAGCTCAGCCTCCTTCTCGTACGTTAAGTTCATATCAAAATGAATATCTGGGTAGCCGAATCGCATGAGCTTTTCCCCTGACATTTAAAAGAAATAGAAAAAGAAAAGAAAAAAGAAAAAGAGAAAACACAACAAAATTAGTGATGGGATTAAAATATAAAAAGATACAAGAAGTTAACAGAATACTACCTTTTACTAAATCATGCTATTTTACTCTTTAGCTCAAGTGTCTGGTTCCCTTTAGTTCTGTGGAGATGCACAGGTATGTGATCACACAAAGAGAATTTGTAAGAAGCAATTGCACTTGTTCTAATCTCACCTCAGAAATGCTTCCAGCCCAAACGATGTGCATTTTTATCTTATTACTAGTTTCTCCTGAAACTTTCATTTATGTGAAGCTCAGAATTATAGGAGAAAGGATAAATGCCAGGTGAAAAGAAACCAGTCCAGGCTCATTTTTGCCTACCTCAAACACACACAGAGAGTGAGCTACAGGTATCATAAGAACAGAAGGGATGCAGTTATAACCTATGGTGTTTCACTCCTGAGCCGGGTTAATTTGGTTGATTTAGCTACTGCCTTTAGAAAAGAAGAGCTATAGAGTCAATATATGTCAGGCAGTAGAACATACATTGTCATTACTGAATTAGTTTGAAATTGTATTAACTGATAAAATAAAATGAATTAAAGACTACTTAAAATATATGAGAAATTATTCTTTAAGAGGCTAGTTCATGAAGTTTTGTTTCTTGGAACTGGCAACTTTTCACTTTTACACCAGATGTATCCAGATGTGTGAGGGTAATACTCTGAATGTCTGTTGTCAGTCTCCAGGATTTTTCTTGTTTGAAGCATACTGGTTTTTTCCTTTAACATTTACTATACATTCCACCCCCCCAGTATTTTATTTCAACACAAGCTTTAAACACTGACCATGAAGCATTTTGAGAGCTTCAAACAGAAAAAAGATCAATTTTCCTATTTGGCAGAGTAGTCCATCTTTTAAAAGTTCTCCCTTTAAAATCATGCAGGATTTATCTAGTTATTTTGACAAGGAAAGCTTATAGATACAGTTTCTTGAAACAGTGTGCTACTGTATGTTCTAGTACGTTGTGGGTGAAGGTCTAATACTTATTGCTGATACAAAATGTAGATCCATAGTACTGCATGTTGGAAGAGTGTTAACAAATCAGTAGTATTTCAGATTTGAAGAAGCAGTCAATTAAGGTAATGATGGAGTAATAAAAACAAAAGAGAAAACAAACAAGACTTCTTGGCACCCAGTTTAAGATATTGAGCTGGGTGTGGTGATGCACACTTTTAATCCTAGCACTCGCAGAGGCAGAGGCAGGGGCAGGGGCAGGGGCAGGGGCAGGGGCAGGGGCAGGGGCAGGGGCAGGGGCAGGGGCAGGGGCAGAGGCAGAGGCAGAGGCAGAGGCAGAGGCAGAGGCAGAGGCAGAGGCAGGTAGATCTCTGAGTTGAAGGCCAGCATGGTCTGTCTACACTGTATAGTCTACACTGTATAGTCTATACTGTATAGTCTACACTGTACAGTCTATAGTTCCAGGAGGCAGGGTAACACAGATAAATTCTGTTTTGAAAACAAACATCAAACAACCAAAAAACCCCAAACAAACAAACAAACAACATCAACAAATTATATTAAACTTAAAAATTTAAGCTAGGGGAATCTGACCCAGGTTCTCAAAGAGCTTAAACTTAGAGACAATGACAGCTTGTCATGTATTTTATCTCAAATAAGAAGAATATTTAACTTGTATGAGAGGAGTCAAGGAAGACTTCTTGAAAGAAGTTGCATTAACATGGAGAACGGGATGGGAAACACTGGTCAGTAAAGGAACAGACATGGGGCATTACTGGCAGGGAGGTTCAGAAGCAAGTGGGGAGACTTACATGTAAGAAATTACATCTCAACATGGCCAACAGAGGAAACAGCCATGTAAGAGGAGTCAAGTAACCTGCATGCAGCAGGAGAGGGAGGCATTTTATCCCTTGAGCACTACTGAACTTAAAAGGAAATGTGACATGATCTGATACTCACTCAACAAGAGGATTCAGAAAGAAGGTGTAGTGAGAGGCTTGGATTGCTGTAGAGGCAGTACAGATGGAGAAGGGTTAATGGAATGGCCAGAGATTTTACAAATAGTTCCTAGGCTTTTGTGATTACCTGGACACAGGCAATGAGAAAGAGCAGCATGAAGCTGAGTTCTCATTCTTCAGTCTCGGGTGTGGACGGCAGCAAGATAGAAAAGAGGATAGATTCGGTTTGAGAATTAGTATGAGTAACAGTGACTCGAAAGTATTTAGACAAGCTATTTCAGGGTGAGATACAGACAGGACAACCTCAGTTAGCATAGGGCAGAGTTACAAAGCCCTTGATAGTATTCCCTCAGCTACTGGCAAACTGAAAAAAGGGTCAAAAATAGTGTTGGGAAAATACTTTCATGTCAACACACTGACAGAGTTAAGCTGGATTCTCATACTTTGCGGCATATTTATAAGGCCTCTGCCTTGTTCCTCATGGAATGAGTGTTTTGTAAGTCCAGAGACTGCACACTGAATGCTTTTCTGTACAAGGATCCCAGAAATCCTTCAGAAGCAGTTTTGGAGTGTGCTTCTAGGTTCTGCATATCTTTTTCACCCCCAGTGCTACTGGAATGCACATGCCTAGGCTAATCCTTATAAAAACATCTACTCTACATGCAGTTGTGTGGTCCAATATGAAAAGAACTTTTCTGTCTGTACAGGTGCATCTATAAGTGTCTCTGTGTGTGTGTGTGTGTGTGTGTGTGTGTGTGTGTGTGTGTGTGTAACATTTTGAAAGTGAAAAGAACCTGGATGAGTCTTCCATGGGGGAGTTCTCTTTTTTCTCTCAAGATCTAGTGAGGGGGCTTAAGAATTCTGTGCATCTGTACAGTTTGGTGAGTGGACACAGAGAAACTGGGAAAAAAGGCAAGAGACAAATGTTATAGGAACCAAGGGAAGAGTGTTTTTCAGCAGGTTGTAGAAGTCAATAGTGGCAGATGCTCTTTAGGATGTGTGTGTAGAACACAGTATACAAAGGGCTCATTGGATTCAGAATTGTGCAAAGGGTCGAAGCCAAGAGAAAGTGTTTCAGGGAGCCCAAGCACAAGAACCAGGATGTGGGCTCTGGGAAGTTAATAGAATGAAGGAAAGCATGGAGAGAGGTGTGAGAATTCGTTCAATGATTCCATCTTTACAGAGGAGAGAGCACCTTTGAGGAGGTAGAGTACAAAGGTGGAGACCTGGGATTGAGGGAACATTTCAGCTGGAGTTAAGAAAATCTATCATGAAGGGCAGTAAGTAGGAAAGTGTGAAAGACGGAAATAACATAAGAACAGAACAAAGGAATTCAGGAGCTAAATAACAACAACAACACACCCCCAAAAAAATAATAGAATCATTGCATCTTGTTCCCTGTGACTATAAATACAAGATCTCCAAAGAAAGACATGCCACACGTGTAGAGAGTAGAGCCATGTGGAAAATGGTCATGATTGAGATGGGGGAGGGTGTGCACTTTTCAGGGATATAGTAAAGGAAAGTCACTATATACTTTGGGTGGGCAATCTGGTATTTCAGATCAATTACACATTTACCTGAAGTGGCACTCATTCAGAAGTCTGGAAGGATTTCACCAGAACTACTTATTGGCAGCCGAGTCCCAGTAATGGAAAAGATATTGAGTCTGACTCAAGGGACAGTGGGATATCACCAGAAGTAGCACAACAAGGCAAGAGAAGAATGAATACTGGCAGGACAGGGGTGAAAGTGATGAAGGTGAAATCAAAGATGCATAACAAGACAGACATCATAACTTCAGGAATCACAGCCTAGAGGGTAGTAGGTCAAACAGCAGTGCTTAACAGAGGAGTAGGTGGAAAGGGGTCACCCAAAGTTTGGAGTGGTGAAAATTTCCATTTTAAGAGCAATCATAGAAAGAGTACTTTAACTGCTGTAGCTGTTGCTTGCTCTATATTACCAGGTGTATTCTAAATTAAAAAAAAAAACAATAATCAAGTTTAAATAAAAATCATCATTTTGAAATTATATTGTAGTTTTATAAATCTCTCTATTTTTAAGGAATATGATCAGATTATATTAAAAGTATTCTCTCGGGTCAGGGTTGTGATGGCACACACCTTTGTTGACAGCACTCATGAGGCAGAGGTAGGTAGATCTCTGTAAGTTTGAGGCTAGCCTAGTCTAGAGAGTGAGCTCCAGGACAATCTGGGCTACACAGAGAAACATTGTCTAGAAAAAGCATAGTATCTCTGAGTCATGGGAAACACAAACCATGACAAAAGTTGCCCAAATAAACTGAGAAGTCATAAACAATAATAATTTGCACTTTACAGCTACATTAGTGGCCAGTTGGATATGAATATTTATCTCTCACAAACTAATCACGTTTTAAACTAAATGAAGTATTAGACACAGTGTTTCATGCCTGCAATACTAGAACATAGCAGGCAGAGGCAGGAGGATTGCTGTAAATTTAACTATAGTTAACATGAGACTTGGTATTTAAAAACTCAATAAAATACAAGATAAAACAAATGAACTGAGTCCTCTTCTGTTGGTAGGTAATTAAAAAGGAAGAGAATGGAGAGCTGCCAAGAAGGCCCACTGAGTACCATCTAGGATGCTGCACTGGCCTCAAACAAGGCATGGTTCACCCATTAGCTTTGTTCCATGAGGGCTCACTCACTAAATCCCTTCAGTTTGTTTGAATGTGACAGTGATTTGCTAGTTCTCTAAGGTTTTACTGAGGTAACAGAACTCTCATAGCCCTTTCCTCCTTAAATAGCCTTGGAAAGGGCTGTTTCCCATACTACTGCCCAGCAAGACTCTCCTACCATCTTCTCCAGTGCTAGGATATGAGAACGTGTTTTAATAGTTTTATCTTCCCTTTAACCATATCACTACAAGGAAAGCTATATCATATGTACAAGGAATAATGGTTCTCTAACAATCTATTGAACCTCTATCGTTCATACATTATTTACAAAACCTAAGACTCTGTCCTCAGAGATGCTCCACACTGCGCAGCACATGCACAGAATGACGCCAACACTGGGCATACCAGAGGCCATCTAAAGGCTTGGAAATGAAAAAATGAAGACTAAATACATATTTCATCTTTTCAGCTCAAAAATCATAGGCTGGAAGAAAAACTAGGATAAAACCACAAAATACTGATCCATTTAAAAATATTTTCGATGGACACTGCTACTTTATTTTTTGAAGGCAAAGTTTGGGAACAGTTAAAATGCCTCTGAATTCTAGGTCAAATACTCAGAGACTTAATATTAGAAATAAAACTGTCAAAAAAAAAAAAGCTGACACCAATAGAAATGAAAAGATATCACAAGTGTGAGCAGTCGTGTTGATCTCATACCTTACACAATTAGAGCTAAAAGAACATGCTAGCTTTCACATATAATCTGTCTTCTATTCCTGTTTATACACCATGTTGAGACAGTGTTTATTGTCTAATAGTCTTCTTCTAATACTTTGCCATACATGTAAGGCTGTGTGTGTGTGTGTGTGTGTGCGTGTGTGTGCGCACCCATGCTTGTGCACGTGTGATGTGCAAAGGATATCATAGAGTGGGAGAGAATGATGGAGAAAGTACAGGTATTTTCTCATATGCAGCACACCAGTCATATATCTAACTCACGGAGTCTGTTTACCACTGCAGGATCAAATCACGTCTGTTCTGCTTACCCACAAATTTCTGTGGAGTGGAGCTTTTGCGCTTTCCCATATTAGCCGTGAGCTTCTCTATGACAGCAGGTCTCTCAAAAGGCACCAGAGAAATATTGTTGTCCATGATAGGCTCTTGTTCCTTACAATCTTCCATAGGCGGTACTACATAAGACCATATAAAAAGGCAACTTGGTGATTGTCTTCAACATTTGGGATTACGGAGATAAATATGCTATTTTGATATTTGTTACCCAAAATAAATTTGTCTATTCAAATGAAAGAAGGTAAAAAGTACAGTACTAAAGAATATTCTTTAATATTACATAGACATGGCGTGTGCATGAACACACACACACAGACACACATGCGCACAACACACTGACAAACACTTTGACACACACACATGCACACATGCATATGTACACAGAGACACACAAGCGCACGCGCGCACACACACACACACACACACAAACACATACACACTTTATTTTTATGAATCTCTCAGATCAGTAATATAAAATGTTGTCACTACTGGTGATGAACATGTTCATCGGGTTTCTCAGGTTACTCCTCTGAAGTATCTTCAGTGTAGATTAAAATTGATAATACTTGAGACTGCACTATTACCAAGACTGTGGAACTTTATTTTTCTAAAGTCATTTACATATGCCCCCCTGGTTTTGGAGAAAGGCTTAACAGCAGCAGGATATTTGATGACTCTTCCCCTACGAGTCTTCCTGCAGTTCGTTTTCTATTTGATGAGATCCTATGCTTAATGGCAGTATAACTACCTGCCCAGGAGCCTTGATGTGTGAAGTCCAGTTCTGCACTTATCTGTGCATAGTAAGCTGTAGATGCTTTAAAGTTGTGATTTATTTCTATGAACAGCAAGATAAAGCAATCCATTTCCAAGCTGGCACTTTGGCTTCTGAACTACTGCCTTAATTCATTTGATGGACTCTAGTCATCGTGGCTGTCTTTGTTGCTGCTGGCTTCAGTGTTGACATTGCTAAGATAGACAAGTGACTCATAAAAGTTGCTTTTGAGTAAGAATCCTAATCCAGGATATTTAACTAAGGATAGGGCAACATCCCACACAGATCAGATGATGTGTTTAATTAGTGCTCATAGGAAAGACCTAAAGGGCCCATCTCTTAGGTGCTCTTTCTTTATTCAGCACACACTGTAAAGTGATTCTCCTAGATCCTTTTGTTCGTTGAGGATAGACCTACTGTGCAAAACCCAATGCATTCCAGCCTACAAGGGGATGCTGGTGATGAACATTAAAAGATTTAAAGCAAGGATGAAAGTGAAATGACTCTCCAGTTCACATGATCTACTGAGTACCAATGCATTGCGTGCCAATACACTGAGCACCAGTATAGCAATACATGTTGCTGATGCTGAAATGAAAACAAAATCATCAAAAATATTTCTTTATTCAGCTATTTTTGCAAATAAATAAATCAACAATAAATGTTTGAGTAACCTAGTGGCTTGACTAGAAGAAGTTAATGCTTAACCTACGTTTAATAAGGTACCCTCTGGCTCTGAATAACAAGACATTCTCTAACAGCTGAATGTCAGTTTAGAAAATAAAAATTTTTAGGTGAGATCTAGTAATATGGTCATTTTCTATATTGATACTATTTATATTATTGAGAGGAAAATTTCTCCCAAAGCATTACACAAGATACTATATCTGATCTTTTAACAAGTGTAAAAATAACTTAGGAGAAAATCAAAATAATTTTGAATCAAAGCATTAAAAAATAATGCCAAGATAACCACAGAAGGAGGTTCACAGAAGGAGGGCAGGAACCAGGAGGATGGAATGGTGGCACTGATATGGGAAGAAAACAGGCAGAGGGCTGCAGATGGTGAGCAACACTGTCATGTGTCTGTTCAGTAGTGAATTCATAAGTGCTTATTTAAATAACTAGGCTGGGCATTGTTGCTCATGCATATACCTGCAGGACTTGGGAAGCTGTGGCAGAATTGTCATAATTTGTAGGCTAGCCTGGGCTACATACTAAGAATCTGTTCTGAAAACCCAAAAACAACCTATGAAAGTTCAAAGTGAACCTGTGATTCAAAGAACAAATACATCAGAGGCCTAGAATCGAGATAAAAAATATTGGCAGGCAAAAAAAAAAATTGTAAAAATTTGCCAAAAGGGCAGCAAGACTAGCGAATAGGGTTTGCCCCCCGAAATTGAGTATGCTAATCAGTTCTGAAATGAGTAGTCTTAAAATGTGGCAGTTTTGCTTTAGGTATTACATTGGATTTTCATATCTGCATACACCTAACAGTCAGAATGAAACCTGGGTGGGGACTGTCCCCCACCACATCCACCTCACCTCAGATGGCTTTTCTCAAGTTCAATGAAGCTCATGTGAACTGAAAATGATTATGACAGAATTTGGTCTATGTTCTACTTCACAACAGATCTTAATGTCAAAAGGCAAACTTTCTGCCACCCTGGCAATAATAATAACGGACAGAAACTTGATAGTAAGTACTTTTGCAAGTGTTTACTTTTAATAATCTATGTCATACTTTCCAGGTGCCTCAGGAAACAGGTGTTCTTCATTTTACAGGCAGAGAACCAAAGATGAAGAGATTTGGAGTAGTTTGTTTTCAGTGCATCACTAGTCATTATAGAATGGGAACGCTGGATTTGGGGAATGCCTGAGCCATGCTGTAATTTTTAGTAGATATATTTTGAATACTGACACGTTATAAGGCAGCTTACCAGCCTTTTAAGCTCATGGGGAAAGGACCTGACACTTTTTTACCTTAATCATATAATCTGAGCTTTTGCTTTCATAAACAAGTATGCAGTGTATCATAATGTTTTGGGATCTATATGGTCTACAATGCAAAACTCATTTTCTAGATATTTTGTGTTTCAATTGTATCAATCAAATGATAAGACATTTATCTAAACCTAGGGTGTATGTACTTAGGTAATAGCTTCACTTGTTAGAGCAAACTCCATAACTCAGACTGTGCTTTGACTCTATTTGAATACTGGGGACAAGAGTGTATTTCTGTTTTTGTATCATATACCACACGAATGCACAAGCTATAAAGGCAGAGCCATGAAAGTATTCCCAAAACTGCTTCTTTAAACCAAAAATACCATCAAATTTCAAATCCTAAATACAGAGTTCACTTTTCTTCCAGAAGGTGCCTTCGGTGTTGGTGTTCTGCCCTACTGCCTCGGCCTGGCAGTGCCTTTTCATCCTCTTAGTGGCACAGTATGTGGCCAGTGTCTGGCCAAACTATCTCTTGCCCCGGGCAGACATCAAACCTTACTCTACATTGGTGACACCAATTTTTATCACCCAGCAACTCCTTATCAATTACACCATGACAGTCACCTGCTAGAGCAGCATACAGTGCTTTTGCCTCCTGGCTGCAACCTTCTACCTATCACTCCTTTATTTAATTGGATTGTCTGCTAATGATCTTCGATACCTATGGGGCTCTTTTCTGCACAGACTATACAGTTGGTTAGCTGATGGAGATACAGACTTCCTCTCAACTCTCATCCTCAGGTCTGTAGCTTTGCATGACTGAAGCTTTCCTCAACTTCCCTATCAACTAAATGTCTGCTCCTAGAGAGCATCACAGGTGCCATCACTACAGAGTTTGCTTCTGTTCATGTTATTATTTCTAACATGGATTGCTCACTTCTATGTAGAAATATAAGGTGTGATCTTTTGTCTTTCTATTTCCAGAATGCTCCATAGCAAGTCTTTGATAGTCTTTTCTGGGTGAAGTAAAGAATACCTGCCTCCTTTTTTTTTTCTCCCCAGGAAGAACCAATGTGAGGACAAACAAGTTTTTGTAAGAGAAGTTAGGAAAATAAACAGTCAGACACAGAGGTGATGGTAGCCACAGTGATTAAAAACTTTCACTCATATCACTAACAGAAAGTAAGGAGTAGATAAGAGGATAGGAAGAGAGGGAAGGAATCAATACAAAATTCTGAGGTCCAGGACAAGCTATGTATATGAGAAACTAACAACACTAGTAGCGCCCCACCTGAGTTATTCTCCTCTAGAGCATCTCCCATCTGCTGCCTATATACTATCAATACAGTTCCTGACTAAATATGCACAGAGGAGGAATGCCAAAATACTACTATGAATCCAGAAAAGCACGGCATGGAGTAGAGTTAATACCATGGATGAAGTATAGTTGGGGGTTGAGCGTGGTTGACACACCATCTAATATTTAAGAAATGTTAAAGACTTTACACTATCTAATATTTAAGAAATGTTAAAGACTTTGAAATCGTTTCTCCCTGGTCTGGCCCTGCTGTGCCCAGTGGCCTGGCTTGTCTCTTACAAGCTCATCCCCACTGTGTTCTAGGTTCTTCACAAGCCTATGAACAGACTATACTTGAGAAGGACTAAACAATCTGGGAAACAAGGACAGGGGCAAAGCCCCAGTCATTCAGAAGATGCACTCTCCTCTCTCTACAATATATAACACTAATTCTATGGTAGGTCCATGTGCCAATAGACAATGTTAATTAAAATTATATATTCGTATCTTCTTTACAATAATGTGAAGTTATGAGAAACTCTGGCTATCATTTGGGTATACATATAGTCAAGAGTTCTATAAATGAATGAATAAAGAAATAAATTAATAGAATTTGCACATGTGCTTGAATTGAAGGCTAGAATTGCAATAGGGAAACATCCTATGAAAAAACTAGTAAGCATCTTTGGAGAGCTTTGGCATACTGTTAAGTCTCCTTTAGTCCTCTGCCTCCAGTTAGCCCTAAAATCAACAATTTAAAACAGTGGTTCTCAACTGTGGGTCATAGCCCCTTTGGCAATCTTTTATCCCCCAAAATACTTATATTATGATTCATAATAGTAGCAGAATTACAGTAATAAAGTAGCAACAAAAAATATTTTATGGTTGGGGATCACCACAACACAAGAAACCATGTTAAAGGGTCAGAGCATTAGAAAGGATGAGAACCACTGATTTAAAACAGCAATGTTCTGAGTAGGCAGATGTAATGTCCAGTGTTAATCAGTATTAACATTAAAGGGAATGGCCCACATACTCGTTTTTAGTATTAACACCCTAAAATCAAATAGCAAAAACAGCTGCTTAGGAGACATTTATTATATAACCTGTCACATTTAATTCTCACAGTATATCTACAACGAACATATTCAAAAATCACACAGCCAGACTAGATTTATAAAACCTAAGGCCCACAGTTGTATAACATATGGGTCCTATGCTGTTCACATTTAACCAGGTAATAAGAGCTTGCAATACCAAATCCACAGAGTTTAACATGGCTAGGTCTCTGAAAATGTTAGTTTCCAGTGATAATAATATAAACATACATGATTCATTCACAACAATGAATAAAATTAGAGTCTATTCCTTATGTAAGGACTCAGACTATTTACAGTAACAAAAATACTCAAATCTCAAATTAAAACCACAAAATTACTAACTGCATTATGAGCACACTTATACTGAATACATTATATATAAAAATTATGTATAATGCATATGTATGTATAGAATGTGCCTATTTTATAATGATATATATACATATATATACTTTTAATATAAATTTAAAAACAAACTAAAAAATTCCATAAATGATTTCTGACTTATCTATATCTTAGTCAATGAATATTTATATTTTAAAGTGACTGAGGCATATTATGATATTTAGTATTGGTTAATCTTTTTTTAAATAAAAGACCCCACAAAAATACCAATTAAGGCAGGACTTTTGGTTTTATTTGTATCAAATCAATTGGTATACGTAGTGAGATAAGAAAGACAGTAGGAACTGGAAGAGCTTGAGCTCATCCCTCTCTTGTTTACGTAAGACTGATTAGCTGAATTAACTTTGTGGGAGCTACTGCTCCATCAGGACCACTTTCAGCACTGCTGGAGTGAATTGTTAGGATCAAGATGTTTCTCTGACAGAACATGTTTTAGGGGGAAACTGAGGGGTCAGATTTTGATCTAGGTTGTTTCTTATATATGTCTAAATAAAATTACTAATTTCCCAAATAAATTATGGGGCAAAATTTCAAGTTGTAATGCTGATGCTAAGAGAAGCTATAATGTTAATATCCTCTGCGCTCCCTCAGGGGACTCAGAGACTCACACTCAACTGTTTCAACAGAGAAATTCAGGAGACAACCAAGCAGTACTTTCCTGTGGCATTTTAATACAGCTTTAATGCTGGCTGTCACTACTGTGTTAATTCAAACACATGCTACCAGAACTGATTTGGGAGTGCCACGGAAACTCAGTCATCTTGTTCGCAGTGTGTTCCAAAACAGCTCATGTCAACTGCTGAGCAAGATAATCCCATACACAGTAAATGAAGTTGAAAACTGTGGGGAACACAGTCAGGTTTTGTCTTCCATGTAGAAAGGGAGATGGAATGGTCTAACCCAGGAGAAGGACTATAGAAAGCAGAAGAGGAGGGAACAAAGGCCACAAATGCGTTTTTACCCACCATGGTGACTCATGACCTGCCCAGCAGCCTCCATGCTGACATTCTGGAGATAGTTGTGACAGCGTTCCTTGTGTTCCTCCAGTGAGCTGCGCTGCTTGTAGCTTCGGCCACAGTAGTTACACTTGTGAGGTTTACCCACTGTGAAGAGAGTCAAGGTTAGTGTGCTCCGCTCCTCAGCAAATGAACCGCTAGCTTCTGGTAGTTTGGAAGAAACATTTATATGCTCTTCAGACAGTCTCTTCCACCTCCACACTCCAATTTAGGCAAAAACCATAAATTGTCTAGCAAAATGAAAAGATAGCAAGAAGGTAGGATGATCACACCTCCAGGAGCAGGGGAAATACTGAATCAACTCATGGTCTGACTGTGTTCTCTTTATTCTCATCCACGGTGGCTGATGATCAATTTTTACATTATGTGATTCTTAACACATTGACCTTTATACAACTATGCCAGGTTTCACTCACTAAAAGAACACATCAGGGCTATCCTGCATACATGGTAAGATGAGTGTGTGTGTGTGTGCGTGTGCGTGTGTGTGTATACATGAGTTTTAGTAAGAGCTGAGAATTTTTCTGAAGAAAAACTAAAAATGCAACAGCTTGAAATGTCACTGTTTAGAAGAAAAAAAGATTATTCATGGGTACAAGAAAATTAAAAAGAATCTAAGCACTGAAAATATTATAGATTAAGTAGGGAGAGAGTTTCTCTTTTCTTTGCACTGGATAGTAATTGTTCACACAGCAAAACTTTGCAAAAGGAGTATTTGTGAGAACAAGAATTACCCTCCAAGGTACTCTGAGTTGGATTATTAACAAGAACCACTGACGCACTGACTCGATAATGGCATCTTCCAAAGCATCTTGTATTATGGAAGAGATTTTTTTTCTTAATAGCCAGGAAGCCATTATTTCAATACAGATACTAAAATATACACTGTGATGTTTTGGGGTAACAACTGAAAAACTTATAGAAAAGAAAGGAAGAAAACCTTGTGGGCTGAGAGATGTTTTAAGACACGATCATCCATGTGACTGTCATGAGCACTTTGGTTCTTGGTTTGACACGGATCCTGAATAACAGTCACCAGTAAGTGGCTGGTGCCAGAGCCCTCGGCTCTGAAGGACAGTTTGAATCAGGCCAGTTAACCTCATTTGACTCCCTGAGGAATTACTTAGTTTTGCCTGTAGAACAAATAGAAGCCTCATCTTTCATAGTAAGAGCCTCACTGTTTTATACCTTATTCCTTACACCACCTTGCACACCCAGGTGATGACACCAGTCACGAGAGAAACTGTAGTACTGTACAAAGCAGAAGTGCTCACAGTTGCCTAACTTTTGCACTGCTGCTTAGAAAAACAACTAAGTCAAGTCTAAACCGTGGTTTCTATTCACTGAACACACTCATTAAAATAAATTATTAGAAAATGTATATTAAATACAGAATTTTTGACAAAAGCGATCTAAGGCAAGGTTTTAAATACTGGAGAAAAATTTCTACTTTTGAAAACTAGGTACTCATGGTTCTATTTCTGGGAAGTATCTGTTAATATAGGAGTAGGCATAGTCTTCTGTGAGAGTATTAACAGATAAAAAACTATTTTTAGACAAAAATAGTTTAAGTAGTATGTATCTACATGTAAACATATTGAAAGATGTGGCACTACCTAAAGATATTTTCATTTTCTATTACTATAGAAACGGATGACATTATACTGAATAGGTCTAAACAATTAATACTCATCAAACACTTGACATTGTACGTATAGACCATTGTGAAGCAGTTCAGTCACCTCCCATTATCCCTGCTGGTAGTTTTGATATGCTGGATCCTATGATGTCCTATGTGTTTTGCAAATACTTTCTTCACGTTACTCTAAGCATCCTTTATATAATGCCAACCTATGCTATGTTTCTAACCTATGTAACCTCCCGATTTACTCTACACAGTTAAAAGCATAAGGAAAAACGAGTATACTTTTGTCTGAGTTTTTTTTTCCTGTTGCTCTGATGACATGTCCAGACAGAAGCAACACAATGGAAGAAAGAGTTAATTTTCGCTCACAGTCCAGCCTGGCAGGGAACTTAAACAGCGGGTGGTCACATGCACCCCCCCAAACCAGGAACCAGACAGCAATGACCACCAGTGCTCACCATTCTTTCTCCTTTTTATGCACTCAAAGACCCAAACCCATGGAGTGATGCCACAGCATTTTAGCATGGATCTTACCACCTCAATGAACGTCATTAATGTATCCCTGAAGAGATTGACCTACTGTAGATGACCCCTCAAGATGGGGTCATTGCCCACTCTGTCAAGTGGAGAATTGACCTTAATTGTCACAACATTTTACTGACATAAACTCATTTCCTAGCATCCCTCTTTTTTTTTTTTTGAAGCCTATCTCACATGTTTTAGTTCTTCTCCCCTTTTACAAAATATTGGTCCTTCCTCTTCATCCAATCCTGTTGTCAGTAACATCAACAGAGATGTAAAAAAATTAACCTTTAAACTTGAGTTTCAGAAGTATAACCTCCTCAATTTCATCACCTCTTTATCTCCATTTTATGCCAATTAAACATGGGTGGCATACTGGATTTTGAAGTGCTATATTATAATACTATTCTATCTCAAGGATAGTTGCTCTGGAAATATTCTATGCCTTCTTTCACAGCTCTCATTTATTGAACACATATTTATCAAAAGGAACATTAGGTACCAATTCAGTGTTGAAACTGACTTGTGAAGTGCAGAACACATTCTCATAGATCTCATGTTTATATTACAGTTTGGTAAAAACTCAATTTACTAACAATGTACTACAGGTTGTGGTAGGTTTTGCAAAGTAAAAGAACAGAGTACTAGCATAATATATAGAATCTTTAGTATAAGACAGATTGGGAAAGTATGTCTGAAGTAGGAACATTTATTACAAGTAATGTTTGTGAGCCTGCATTTGGGTACTAAGAACCAAACTTGAGTCCTCTGGAATAACAGCAAATGCTCTTAACCACTGAATCACCTCTCTAGCATGTTTATTTTGTTATTTTTATTAATGATTTTTTTTGACCAGTTATCCATGTAAAGAAAAATATATGTAAAGAAAAACAAAAAAAACTAAGATTTGTTAATGAAATACATTATGCCCTTCCTGTCTGGCCACCACAATCTAATCATAATTCCCAAAGAAGTTTTTCAACAGTAGTGGTTCCACCTAGAAAGTGATTATATCCTATTTTAAGATGATGTATACATTTGTCTTTATCCATGAGGGTGAGAGATGATACATTACCTCTTGGTAAGTATCCAACGCCCCTCCCTCATAAACATCCTCTCAAGCCTCCTTTGATTTCAAATCACAAGAAAATTTCAAATTAATAGTATAAAAGTGGAAATGTCCATTATTAATGAAGATATTAATCAAATTATATTATGTTGCTGAACCCAATTCCATTTCAGTTCTTGTACAATTTTTAATTTTTCCTAGTTAACAGCTGCATTTTTAAACTCCTCTTTGTGGTCGTGTGTACAGTGTTCCTTCTCTCTCCTCACCAAAGTTTCCACATCTAGTAATAATGATTCTAAACATTCTGCTCCCTAACCATTCTCATGTCTATGCCATGCGTCCCTCCCTTCTTGCCTTCTCATCGTCAGGCATATTCCCAAATCACTAGAACCCACAGAGTTCTTAGATTATTGTGGAATTGTAGGCATGACACCGGTCGTTGTTTCTCTGACTGGCCTCCCTGATTTACTAAATCTTATGTGCTTCTTTCCCTTTCTTCAGTATAGGATTGGCAATAATTTCCCCTTACATTTTGAAGGCTTTTGTTCCACTGAAGTAATAATCTTTAGTTTATTTTAAATACTTGATATAAATGCGATTTTATTTGTAGCCTGCTTGCTGCAAAGCTCTTAATATCTATTTGTCTTTAGGGTATCACTGAAATATGAATTGTATGTCTTTAATTTAGAGTTTGATGCATGACCTTTAGCTCTTAAAATATATGTGCATCATACTTAATATTTATGAAAAGTTAAGACATATGTACACAGGATGTAATGTAAATATATGGCTATATACATGTTGTTATTAAAGTCTATGCCTCTAAACAAAAAGAGTCATAACTCTTTTTGAAAATATATATATATATATACATATATATATATAATTATTATTTAAAGATATATATAACATATTTGAAAATAGAGATATTTACTATTTTATTGATGTCATTGATAGAAAATAATATCCATTTCAACAAGGGCAATCAACTGCCCACTTACTGTGGTATATTTCTAGACTGTATTCCATTCTACTATCTCTGTCCATAAATCAGCAAATCAAGATTTACCATGATCTTTATTTATAAGATAACTGAAAGAATTCTATAAATGGATTACTAGCCAGTGTCAAACCAACATAAAAACTCTTGTACTAAATCCTATTTGACTGATATGTTATCTTTTTCTTATATTTCTAGAACCAAGCTAACAAGAGCTACTGTAGAGCATGATGGCTACAGTTTAACATATTTTTGAAAATTGCTAGGAGTGTAGGTCTTAAGCGTTCTAACCAGAAAAATTTGAATTTTCTTCAATAATTTTGTGTTGAATCTTTTATTGAAGATTTTTGCATCTATACTCAGTAGAATTGCTGCTATACAGTCTTTAGCTTTCATCATAGCTGTGACTGCCTCGCAGACTGAACTCACTTGAATTCCTTTGGTACTACGCAATGGCACCAAATTAATTCACAGGTATCAATAACAAATGTTACCCTCTTTCCTCTCTGGAAGAGTTGATTTCTCAGGTGCTTTCCCTACGTACACTGCTTTTCTTCAAACAATTAGGAACTTCCCAGTGACATCATGTGGAATTTTTGGTTTGGGAAGGTTTTAAATTCCTCTTTCAATTTCCCAAGTAAATAAAGGTTAGCCAAAATATCTGGTTTTTCATGAATATAGTTTGATGAACTCCTTGAAAAGCAGAAATTTCATCACTTAACTGAATGCACTGATATAAAGTTATTTATGCTACTTCTGTATTTGCTTCCAGTGCGTCTAGACCTTAGACAGAAATTGTACTTTGAACCTGTGTGTGGTCATATATGCATTCCTCTCTTTAGTGTGGATTTATCTCTGCTCTTTTTCAGATGTCTCTTTTCATAAAATCAGCTTTTGCATTCATTAGCTTTCTTTCTTTCCTTCTGTTTTATACTTACTTATTTTTGTTTGTGTCCTTATTTTCCTACTTAATATATACTAAGTTTTAACTTGTTCTTTCTATATTGTTTAAGAAGGAAGCAGGATTATATTGTGAATTTTCTATTAGTGGGTTTTGGATCTCGTTGCCTTTCTTTTAAATGTTCCCATACATAGCTACACTGTTTAGAATCAATTTGGGCCTTTTGAAGTTTGCTTTTATGGTCTATGGAAGGCCCAGAGCATACTAAAATGGCCATGTTAGACTCTTTCAGATGCTACAGAAAGCAAGATCTTTTCACTTTGGTAGGTGATAATTAAGCATTCTGAGACTCTTGTCAACTCTAAAAGTATTTATCCTCTGCTCTCTGGTTGTTATTTTCTGAACTTCAGAAAAACCGATCGCCAGTTAGCCTAAAGGTCATGAGGACCACATGCAAATGTAATACCTCTTTCTTTTCAGCCTCCTATGCTTGCTCTCTGCCTCTTGTGTTCAGTTCAACTGCCTGGAACTAGTTGGGTTCTCTGGGTGAGAGACTGTATGGAAATTGCCTCAAAAACGTCAGCTGGAACAATTTATAGTCCTTGATATCTTTGTTTTTTGTCACTCAGGCATCAAAGTCCTACACT
The DNA here is from genome assembly GCF_004785775.1 of Grammomys surdaster. Lineage (NCBI taxonomy): Eukaryota > Metazoa > Chordata > Mammalia > Rodentia > Muridae > Grammomys > Grammomys surdaster. The sequence continues at coordinate 22,663,300 of NW_021604613.1, forward strand.
GCCTATTGTTCTGTGGAAAATTTAGTTAATAGACCTTGGATATTCTAGAGGATTATGGTGGGAAGGCAAATATGGCTCCAACACTCACCACAGTTGGAAGCAAAGGTTGCAGTTTTAACCGACGAATACTGAGAAGACATGCAAATAAATACCAAGAAGTTAGGCCCAGTCTGTACATTTTAGTGTCAATGCAGTTCAGGTAATTGGCACAAAGTTTCTCATAAGTATAATTCTAAGAAGATAAGTTATGACACCAAAGAGTCTTAGAGAGAAGACAATATGGCCAGCATTTTTAACGGCTTCAAAAGTTATTGTTTCTCTTTCCTTTAACATACAGTCCTTCTAGAAAAAAATCCTATAATAACAGACTCACTGACATAATCTGTTAGAGCTGTAAATACAAACTCCTAATCTGAGGAATGAATAGGAAACTGGAAATTTAGAAAACTAGGTGAAATACAACAAAGGTTTGAATTGGCCTGCAATTTAGCAGTGTTTTCCCTGTCTGTCTTGATAAGGAATTAGAAAAAATTAGCTGTTCCTGTGGATATGAACCCCCTTAACTTAACCTAAAAATAAGAACAAGCCAAAAAAAGGCCCCATAAAGGGTTTTGAAACAAGAATGTTACCTGTAGGTTTATGAGGTGTCATGAAGGCATATATAGCCCAATAAAGTCTTCACTTATATTTTCTTGAAATTGTTTAGCTCAGTAGTTTTTCTAGTGAATATATAAAACACATTGCAATCTACTAATACATTGGTAAATGTGTCATTATTTATACTGATGTATTTCTACATAGGTAGAAACATACAAAAATAATATCTATTATGCAGAAAATACATTTACCATTTCAAGATGGACACAATCAGAGAGAGAGCATTAATTAGATATTATATTTATGTTCTTTTAGTAAAACTGAATATATCCAATTATAAATACTTTTCAGAATAGAAGTTTTCTTGATAATTGGAATGAAAATGGAAGATAACTTGATAATTGCTTGCAGAGTTATAAATTAACCCAAAGAAAATCATCAACATGGTACAAATGGTTATACTTTGTTTGAATTAGTGGTCTGCTGTCTGGACTCTGCACATAAACAATTTTAAGTTTCTTGTGCATTGCATATGTGTGTGTGAGAGAGAGTTGTGTGCATGCAGAGGCCCTAAGGTTAATGTCCACTGTCTGCCTTTGTTGTTCTTCCACCTCATTCATTCACTCATGCATTTGTTCGTTAATTCATTCATTCATTCATTTGAGACAGAATTTCTCAGTGAACCCATGCTTCTCTGTTTTCATCATTTGCAGTCATCCAGGCAGCCGCTGGGACCCGCCCATCTCTGTACTCACTCTCATTGATGGTGTTCTAGGCAGCACAAGCCTCTAAAGTTTAGATGAAGGAGTAGAAACTCTGAAGTCAGATTCTCCTGCTTGTGCACCTAACACTTCACACATGGACCCATCTCTCTAGTCCCCAGTTTTAGGGTTTTCATGCCTCTATCCTGACATAACAGACTAAAAGAGGCTTTTGTAAATTTATACTCACCCTATGAGACAGGCCTTTTCCTACACAGACACTAACAGCGAATGCTGTTTCTAAAATATTATACTTTCCACTAAGGTGCTAAAGGAAGTTGCTCAGGAAGCCCATATGAGACATTCTGTCACAGAGGAACACAATAATATTCCATCTCACAAGAGACAACGTATTCTACTTGCTCAGTTTCACCGGTGTTTATCACACTCCATCCATTCAATGACAAGGTTACTTTGAAGTGTGGTTTCAGTCATTGTTTTAGTATAACAGAGTCCTCTGTAAATACCACTCTGGAAGAGGAATTGAATGACTGTGGTCCACGCAGTTCCTAGGTCTGGGAACTGAGTTGTACCCATGAAGGCATACAGTCACATTTCTATATACCAGCATTATTTAATTATGAGATGAAGACATTGCCTCTTCTGATTTTATATGCTCTCAAAAAATTCTAAATGTTTCTTGGGGCCTGACCATGAAATAAACTGTTGGATACTTATATTAGCCTGAAAGTTACAAAGATAATAAAGACGCAAAGTGAACCAAGAAAGCCTGGATATTTCTATGCTGAACAGTAGAACTTGTTTTTCTTTTTAATTTTCATTCGTGAAAGTGAACAAGAACTAAATAATTCTAGCTATTTGTATGCTATTTTTAAAAACTATTTATGTCACTTACTTACTTATCAACTATGTCTCAGCACTATAACTTTCTCATCAACTTACTCAGCCTGTGTATATAACTGCTAGTCATGCTTCAACCCATTTGTAATAAATATCTAACAAACATTTTTGTTGTTGTTGAGATTTCTGATTTTATCTTCAAGTGGTCAGAAAGAGTCTTTCCTGTCTATTATTTATTCTATCAGATACTTTAAAATATTGCCTGACACAGAATACTTTAGAAATGCTCACATCTTCCCATCCCCAAAACCCTAAATCTGTATAAGTATTGATGACTTTAGACATTTTTGAATACAATGATTAAGTGCTTTAGAAATGAAACAGGTCTATACCTAAAAAATGAGCTATTTTTTTCCTCAGAGAATCCCTGTTATATTAAATCATGTCAGAATAATTAGATGTCAGTCAAAATTTCTCTCTCCAGGAAGTTTACTAGTGTGGTTGTAGGTTGCAGAGAAGAATGTTAAATGTTTAAATAGGTATATGAGAGGTATATTTAAGTTAGGTTGTTTCACATGTGCATGTGAATGTGTGTGTGTGTGTGTGTGTCTGTGTCTGTGTGTGTCTGTGTGTGTATGTATGTGTATGAAAGGTTTGAGTGTGTATGTTTAGAGACCTTATAACCAGACAGGGATCAAAGAAAGAACATTTATGTAACTCAATGTTTTTCCCAATTACTGCAAACATGCTTTTCTATTTTGACAACTAATAATTTCCCCAATAAATAGTCTGTGCATATGTTTTGGAAAAATGCCTAATAATGAACAGGCCCAGGGTGCTCTCATTGATGTCCTTTTTATTTTAATGTAGGACCTGATGATGTTTAAGAATTATTCTTCCTTCATCTCTCTATCAATGTGTATTGTGTGCATCTTTTCTGCATGATGGATATGATGGATGACAAGGTAGACATTGTCCCTGCATTTAAAAAGCTAAGTCTTATCATTCCAACATTTCCATTGGTACTAATGTTAATAACACCAGCTTCCAAATTCAGCTGACAGCCTTACAAGAGACTCAACCAGCAGGGGGAAATGACACCTACAAGGGCAGGTGGTTCATGAGCTGGGGTATGGTGCATAGGTGGGCCAACTGCCCAGCATGCATCAGACTCTAGCTCCAATCACCAGCACCACCAAATGAAACCAAAACCCAAACCCCCAAATAAAAGCAGAACAATCATACAAACTTGGAAACTAAGTCTGAGTGGAGCCTTTGAAACTAAACAAATCAGACTTCTGGAAGATAAAGAAAATAACTTTTTCTTTTTTGCCCACTGTGAAGAAGAATTGACATAACTCAATAAAAGTAGACTCATGTAAGATTTTCAGAAAATTCCAAATTTTATATTTTTGTTCAAGAGACAACGTTCCCCAGATTCCTTGCACTGATTGCCTGAATTAGGAAGCAAGAATGAACTGAACTGCACTCTGTAAACTACTCTTGGAACTCTAGTACCTGCATTCCTCATTATTACATAAAATGTCTTATTTTATTGTTTATTTTTGATTTCTCAATGAATTACTTAAGCAACAAATAGATACACAAGTTTAGATATCCCAAATGTTACAGCTGTTTAAAACAGACACACGTAAGTGTCAAAATATCCTACTATTCCTAATCATAAGGAGTTTGGAGGGATGTACATATTTTCGTCATAGTTGTAGTATAAATTGTTTCACTGACTCGTGAAGGTGAGAAAACAAGCTACAGAAACTCCAAAGGTACAAAAAACGATAATACAGCAAGGAGGGACTCAAGTACAATTTAAGAAAGAAGGAGACAGAGTTGATATTTTTCATTATTATACATATATGAAACCTACAGCGAAGGAACAACAATAGGAAACCAATTAAGAACTTTCGAGACTTTTTTTTAATAACGAATAAATAATTTAATCATAGAAATTTTCCCTTTGATGAAACTTCTATTTTTCTTCATGTGGGAACAGTGTGTGCACATGCACTCTCAGAATCCAGGGCACAACCTCCGTGGTGCTCCTTAGGAGCCATTTTTTTCTCTTAGGACAGGGTGTCCCACTGGGATGCAGAACTCACTGATCAGGACAGGATGTGTGATGAGCCCCATGGATATTCCTGTCCATGCTGTCACACCTAACTTTTTATATGGGTTCCAGAACTCTTACATTCTATACCACGTGAGCTGAATCCATGGCCCATGGAATTTCTGTTCTTAAACTGCTCTTTCTTGTCTCATGCTGAAGTACTATAATAACCAACTGTACATGAAAGCAATACACTTGGAAAACACAGATGTCCAAAAAGCATTTGTCTAAAAGCAGGTAAGTTGATATCATTTAAGTCATTATATAATGTGTGAAAGTGTGTGTGTGTGTGTGTCTGTTTGTGTCTGTGTATGCACACATTCAAATTCTAGTCTTAAGACAGACCCTGTATGAATCCTAGGTTAACCGTGTTGCACTTTATTGGGATACCACTGACTGATGATTTATGCCATGTAAATCATGATTTACATGGTTAGAATGAACTCTATACTGTGTGTTTATTTGCTTGATTTTTCTTCTAAGACAGAAATAGCTGTAGATGAAGAAGGTCTTTGACTACTGTGCTCAAGTAAGGAAAATACAGCATGGAGGTTAGCTACAAAAATCAATCAATCAATCAATCGTCTTAAATAATCCCCACTATGGTGTTTCATGAGTTGAGACTGGTGTGAAGCCTCTCAACTTCTGTTTGAATCTTTCATGAAGATTTGGTGTTGCCGGGAAAATGAAAAAGGGTAACTAGTTAGGGTTAAGAGTATCTGTGACAGCATCCACAGAAGCTCAAAACTGCTAGCAATCCCTGGAAGAAGATCAGTGTTTGCAGAGTATTCAGAACAATGGCAAAGTGGTCCATGAGTCCTTCTGGTTTCTCTAGAGCTCCTAAGACCAGAGAAAGGAAGGGAGGAACAGGATCCAAGTTGATATAACAAATGTGTTTACACTAAAATGAGACGAAAATAGCTTCAGGAGATGAAAATGTACCACGGAAGAAACTTCTCATGAATACTTTTTTCTAAAAATGTACAGGAAGGTTCAAAGTAGCATAACTACTTCTACCTGTAAGACAGGGTTGCATGTGCTGATAAAGTTAGGACTTGTTTTATAAAGAGGTATGAGGTGAAGTAGATAGACAGTGATTATTACCATAGGTGGGAAAAGAGGAGTTTGACTTGGTCAACTTTGACAGATTGTAATATCAGCTGCTGCGACCCAAAGTGGCTTTTATCTGGTGATCACAGCCTTCTGTCGGGAAAAGCAACCAAATCGCATCCCCTCTCCTCTGTGCAGAGGGCAGAGAGGCACTGGGGTGTCATTATCAGGGCTGGATGGGTGGATTCCGCACTCCATGGTTATGCAAAGTATGTGTGCAACTGATACTGTTTGTGTGATTATCAGTGTAATTCCGTTCTATCAACCAACCCCAGAAAGGAAAGGAGGGGGCAAGGGTGGGGAAAGTTCACACTTGGGAGATGACCTAGAAAATAGGCCAGGTGCTGGCCTAAGATCAGTTTCAAGGAGTGCTGTTTATAGGAAACCTGGAGGACAATTTAGAGTATCTTTAAAACAGACTGTCCATAAATACAAGTTGTACTAGCTGGAGTTATTTAATCTAATGTGACTATCATATTGACCACTGCATTTGTGCTTTAAAGAATGAAGTCTTTTGGGCTGAAACACTGGCTAAGTTGGCAAAGTACTCAGGAGCAATAGGATCTGAGTTCACATCCCCACTATGTATGGAATAAGCCAGGAATGGCAGTGTATGTCTGTAAGCATACTGCTGCTGGTTGGTGTGATGGCAGAAATAAGTGGATCCCCAGGACAAGCTGCATAGCCAGTCTATCCTAATCAGCGACCTTAGGTCCCAGTGCATACTTATATTTACACACACACACACACACACACACACACACACATGCACAAACGAATACAGAAGAGAGAGAATCAGAATGAATTATGTTTGACATAGTCAATACACTGTTTCATATGAGATTTATAATTAGAGCAATTGGCATGGTATCTTTAGCAACATAGACAAAGTTGGGTCCTTTCCATCCAAGCCAGATAATACTACTTCAGAATATTTGAGAACTGTAAGTAAGTAGAAAAGGCCAAATGTTTTATCCAATTCTCTGAGGACAAGGAGCCTATACCTTTAAAATACCAGTGGATTCCTTTACCAGAGGAAAATGTGCAAATATATTCAAAGGGAATACAAGTCATAAGACTTAATTCCAGAAGGATTTCTCATAATAAAGATGTAATTATACAATTTTTACAAATGAGATAGTTTTTACTGGGAAATTAGTTAGGTTTTAAAAATCATTGCACTATTTGCTTTTTTAAAAAAATCATTTTATTTCAATCATTGGATTTAATCATTGGAAAAAACAAATAACGGATGATTCTGCTTTTGTGTGGTGTGTGTGTGTATCACATAGCTCTTAAAATAACAAGGACATGAGTAATCAAGACAGCTCTTCATTGGAAATTTTTCAAATGTACAATAGGGAGGAAGATGTTTTAACAGATGGGCATTTGTGTAGCACATCTGGTCTGGTTCCCTTTTATAGGACAAAATTGCTTTAAACCAACAATTAGACATAAATAACAAATTTCTTGAGCTAAAAAATGTCAAATATTGGGAGGTCATAAAGCATTGTAAAAAAGAAATCTCCAACATTTTTAGAGTATTTAGAAATAAATTCAGTATTTATTTAGGCTTATTTGCCACAGTCATGTGATTTTAACACTGGAATGGTCTTCCAATTTCTGTAGACAGGGTAGGTTATGCTGAGGATATATAAGGCAAAGTAATTTTACAATTTATTTACTTTAAGAGATATGTACAAAGAGAATGATATGCTAAACAATTTTCAAGTGAATGTCAATATTTTACTTAGAATTTAATAAAAATGTGTTGCTGCAGACAAGAGTTGATTTCATTATTAATATGAGGATCAAATTCTGAATTAGGATATAATGCCTTTGCTGACCTGCTTTTTAATTTTTAACTCACATGTACGTTTGAAACATAACTCAGTGTCTGACCTAATGACATGTCAAGGAGTATTTTGATTTATATTTAGATTTCACTAGACAGTAATTAAATTTCCTTGAGCATTAACACTCTACTTTTTAAATGTTTTAAAGTGATTCCATTGTTTTAACAATCTCTCATAGTAATAAAAATCTATCACAGTCCATGGTCAAAGCTAATTTTTAAAATTTATTTTATATAAATGACAATTTTGCCTACCCTTATTTTATGCACAGTGTGCACTCTCGGTGCTCACAAACAACAGAATAGGACTTTGGATCCCCTTACAACTGAAGTTGTAGACAGCTGAGAGCTACCATGTGGGTACTGGGAATTGAACCTGGGTCCTCTGTAAGAACAGCCAGTAACATTAACCACTGATGTATTTCTCCAGCTCCAATAGTACATTTTTCATATAGCATAAAATATTACTGACTCTGTGAGGGAATACTTACTATTTATTTTTACTTTGTGACTTATAAAATATGTTTTGTAAACAGGCATATACACACACATACACATATATAATAATTTTTTTAAAAAACTTTTTGCATTTCCCTTTCTACTTATTTATTTATTTATCTATTTTTAAATTAAGACTATGTGTGGGTCTATGTGTGGGCATCTATACAAAAATATTGAAGTATGAACTATAAATATATATATACACAAATATATACATATATATATTTATATATGTATATATTTGTATATATATATATATATATATACAATTCTAGTTCTTATCATATTTTGAAAAAATAACAGGTGTGTTAGGTATTTTTATTTAATAAGGATTTAACTGCAATACTATTTCCATAAATTACTGGATGTATTAGCTAAACAGACAAAATACAGAACAGTCAACATGCCGTTTAGTATCTACAAAGAAAAGAGTTACAATAATTTGTTAAAATGAAAATCTAAGCACAAAAGTAATACAAATTGTTTTTGATGTAGGAGTACTGGCACCTGAGTTGATACTAAACAAATAAAAATTATGCTACAATATAATTATAGACACATACACACACATACATATATACACATACATATATGGTATTTATATATAAGGATGCCTATATGGTAAATCTCAAGATTTCTTGAGAGCAAGAGCTTAAGACTGGACCAGCATCTTTAATTCTTCTACAACTCCATATAATATAAATGTGGAACATCTTTTTCAAAGAATAGCTCAGTTCTCAGTGCACTGAAAACTTGTCCTTGATCTTTAGCTAATGGACAACACATGGCAGTTCTTCATTGCTCCCTTTTCTTTTCTGTATTTCTTTTTCTTTTGTTGAAAAGAAATTATGTGTATGGGTGTTTTGCCTACATGCATGTTTGTGTTCTGTGTACATACAGTGCTCTCAGAAACCATTAAGATAGAGTTGATTCCATGGGACAAGGACTACAGATTTGAACTTGGGTCCTCCAGGAGAGCAACAAGTGCTTTTAAGGACTGCTCCAACTCTCCAGCCCCTTCCTTCACTCTAGTTGTAGCATGTGAATTTCTGAGTAAATCATCCATCCCTGTTAGATCTGGGGAGCAGTGGGGGACAGAGATACAAGACGGGCACTGTGGAAATCTTTGTTTAATATTTGCTACATAATCTCTTTAGAAGGTCAAAAAAACCCGGAAAAGCTAAAAAACCCAAGTTTAGAAGACCAGGGAGTGCTCTTTTAGGCTAGGCCACAGGCTGCAGAGTTAACACCTCACACTCAGCATCATCTAAGAGCAGCCCAGGAAGACTGAGAAGATGAAGGAAATAACTTGACAAACTGACATAGCTCAATTATAGCAACCACATACTGGAGGTCAAATGCTGGATTTACTGTTTTACAGGGCACATGCCTGCACCACCTCCTTCCTTTCCTTTGTCACAGGTAGTAACGTCAGAGCATTGTATTAGGCAGCTCCTTACGTCACATAGCAGTAAAGAGCACACGGTTTGAATTCTCTCTCTGCCTCAGCCTCTTCCCCTACATGATAGGAATAACAGCAAGATATTCTCTTAGCTAAACACCTGTCACTATCCCTTCTGTTTCTCTTTTGACACAGTGATGAGTAACCCAAATGTTACTATCCTTTTAAGAGTTAAATATGGGCACTGGGAAGAAGGGTCAATAGCTAAAGTGCTCGCTGTGCAAGCACTAGGACCCAAGTCCCTAGAATCCAGACAGAATGACACAGTACTTCGCGTTTATAACCTAAAGGCTCCATCAGTGAGATGCAGGCAGACTTCTGAGCCAGCTGGCTGGCCTGGGACATGCAGCTGTGAGGAGCAGAGGAGAGACCCTGTCTCGAGCAAGGATAAAGGTGAGGATCAGCCCCCGAGGTTCTTCTTTGAGATGCACATGCCTGCCATGTCAGGGACACCATTGGAGTCACATACCCCTCACACCCACACACACAAGAGATAAGGATGACTGCAGCCTAACCTGTCATCGTCAGCTATATGCTTGCCTTTATAATCATATAGTCCCTCACATATTCAATTTCCAATCACTACAAAAAGAAAGATTTTTATTAAAATGAATTTCTCCACTTTGGAAAGAGTCAAAAGATGACCCAATTAAAATATTATTAGCCAATTGAACGGTGGACAAGGATACACATTACTGAAAAGTTATCAAAAGTTGAACAGAAAGTCTGATTGCTTCACAAAATCTTTAAACTCTTTAAAAAGCTGAAAAAATATTATTATAGATTAGGCATTATGGGTGTGGTTTGGGTTAAAAAAATCTAAACCTAAGCCCCACTCTGAAAGAAAGAAAGTAAGAGAGGGGAGTGAATGAGGAGAAAGAAAGAAAGAAAGAAAGAAAGAAAGAAAGAAAGAAAGAAAGAAAGAAAGGAAGAAAGAAAGAAAGAGGGAGGGAGGCCTGGCTTTATACCTCAAGAAGCAACATTAAGTATACACACACACACACACACACACTATTTATATGTCTTAATGCAAAGGCTTTTTCATTACAAGTATTCTCCCCATTACTAGAGTTGCTGATATGAATATCACTTCCTCATGTGAAAACAAAGTTTTAATTAAATACTCCATGGAGTGCTTAGTACAGGGCTGTGGCACGATCGGCCGTAAATGCTAGGTATTACTTATAATTACTCACTGTTGAGCCAGTGCTTAGCACATGACTATGCTGTATCCTTTAAAACATGTGAGCACCACACTGAAAAGTAGATTAAATGGTTCATACAAGACTTGACATACACATGTATATATAATACTACTGAGACTCTATGAATTCCAGACAATTTTTATGAGTTTCCTTTCTTAAAATAGAATATTTGTGACTGGAATATATAATGCTCACCAGTACTGGGCCTATTGCTACCAACTACTAACTGAAATCAATGTAGAAAAGTTTCAATTTATAACACAGGAGGGAGATCTGTGGTACTAATATCCAAGATGATTATTAACTACAGTAGAAGCAGTTGTTACTTAGCGAGGAGGACAGTAAAAGCTCTTCACACCAAGGATAATACCCATCAGAACGGAAATGAAATGAAAAGTCACTGTAAAGCACCAGTTCTTCAATGTGATGTCACCTCTTGGGCTTCCGTGGCCATTTCCTCGGCTTCTCTGCTTGGAGTGGTTTCTGCAGACAGTTACTTTCTACTTTTTCCTTGCCCTCACTTGGTTACAGTTAGTCAAGGTGAGGTATGGGAAGGACACGGGATGGTGGAGAGGCAGATTGTATGTGCCATGTCACAGGTTGGCCGAGGCTGCTTTTCTCCACTCCAGGACAACTACAGTCCTTTCTCCTTACTTTCCCTGCCTCCTGGGACCCTTGCCCTTCAGGCTAGTGGCAGGTATGACACACTGCAATAGTTCTTTCAGTGCCTTGGTGTATCATTAATTGTATTTGTTTCCCTTACGTCTAACCATACTCTTGCAAAGGTATGCCCATTAATGGCCTCCATTGAGTGCTGCACTGTTGTACCGTTAAGATCGGTAGAGCAAGCAAGAGTTATGGGAGGAGAAATGGCCTACAGCTGTACAGTCAGGTAAAACAGAAATCTGATCATTTGTTACTGCTGGTAGCATAGAATGAAAGGTGGCTAGGGTAAGGACTGGGAAGCTGTGGCATCTACATGCTATCACATGTATAGTAATGGGTAGAGAGAGGAAAGCTTCCTTGTGACAAAGGGCGTTTTAATGGCTCTAAGGGACACTGAAAATGAAAAGACAAAAGAAAAGCCTTCAATGCTCCAGTACACCAAAGGTGGAATCAGAGAGAATTTATCTGCTTTAAGGGATCATGGTTTCCGTAAACCTAGAGCAAATAAAGCTGAAGGCCACTCCCAACGTCTGATTTGTAGGTCTGAGGAAATGCACTGCTGTATAATATGAACAATACTCAAACTACTAATTCTTGGTCATGGGGTGAATCTATGAATCTATGGGTGAATACAGACATCTGGGAACCTATCAGAAAATGGAAAGACTATGAGTAGAAAAATCATGTCATATACCTATTACGTTGTGTAGTGTGGTGAACCAACACATAGGAGGGTCTGTGGACCAAGTGTGGACTTAATTACACTATAACACTCTAATCCAGTGTCATTCAAACTAAAGTCTTTGCCATAGCCACTCCCCTCAGGTGTGGAGCCAACGTGATTTCTTTGTAAAACAGCTCTTATCAACAGAGCTACTCAGAAGCAGTGTGTGCTCTCACCGCAGGGACAGCATACTTTCACACGCTAACCTTGTTAACTCTCATGATAAGAGTCTGGAGAAATCTTCATCTCCACCTACCCTGAGAAAACTAGTAGTGCGCGTGACACTGCGGCAACTGGACTTGGTGACCAGGAAGAAGCAAAGATCCATGAGTCCTAAGATAAATGCTAGAGGACCATGGATAAACTCCTCTAGAGTCTAAGGATATTCTGCACTGGTGAAATATTACGAGCCTAGTGGTCTGGGCTGACTGAAATAGAACTTCTATGCCTTGTGATAGATTTCTGTTACCTGCAGTTTTACAATCCTTGGTGGTCTCTTGATACTGGAAGTGGCAGAAGCTACACATGAATATGCTGCTTTGACATGTGCCTAAAGTGAGCTAGGCTGCCAGTTTTGAGAAGAGCCTGGAGCAAAAAGGGGCCTGCAATATACTCTCATGATGAAAATTATACTTTACAGTCTTGGCTTTTTAAGATCCAGCACATAACAATTATGTCTGGAAAAAGTCGCTGGAGAAAAGAGGTGCTCTATGACATCCTTGTCAGGTAAGGTTCAGATTGACAAGCTCTAATGGTTTTGTTATCAAGATCTTTGACCAATAGCTATTCTCAATTTTAAAAGCAGCTGTTAATTTGTTAGTAATGGTAATGATGCTAGCTCAAATCACACCCTATGAACTAAGTTTTGTCTGATAAATCATATCGTAACAGAAGATGGATATAATGGCATTTCACTGCTCAATGAACTTGGACCATGTAGTTGGAGAACAAAAGATGCTTCATGAGCAAGTGGTTCGGGTGTCCATGGTAACTGCTACTATACAATCTGTCCCTTCAACCTACATCAATCACATTGTGGCAGGTTATCAATAAAGCTAGTAGAGAAGGAAATGTGGGTCTAGTTTATAAATGAATTGCACAGCACTTGGTGCTAGCTATGACAATTGTAGTTTCAGGTTCACTTTCGAGACAAAATGGAAAAGAGATTCCTCAGCTGCCTGAATTGCACCAAGTCTTTTTGATTGTATACTGTGCAAAGAAGAGATAGCCTAAGGAAATGACACATCACATGGCTATATGGCTATCAAACAGACTGGTGATGCAGGTCTAGGGAGAGCTTTACAGATATAACCCTCAGAATTGAAAATATAAATATAGTAATATGACATCCCACACTTCTTAAATGAATCCACTATGGAGAAGGCTCCAAGTAACATGGACAAAGCTTCTTACAGACATCTGTTAAAGTCGTTACCTTACTACCCTAGTGTCTGCACATTGGACCCATTTTCAAATGCTAACAGGAGCAAGGATTGAAGCTATGAATTAAGCTACATGTACTCCCTCTCCCCTATAATTGATGCAGCTGCTACCACTGATGAGCTAAGTTTTTCAATACTGAGTCCCTGATATTCCCCAAGTGGTCAATCTGCCAGTAGTATCCTGTTGGTTATACCAGACTCCTTATAACATGGAGAAGGGGTAACTGAAAGATGTTTAAGGAGGACTTGCTATTCCTCCTTTAGCTGCTTCTTGAATGGAATTAGAAGAACTGACCAGTTACTGTGATATACCTAGACACAGTGTCTCCAACAACAACAACAAAAATTTGATGGAAAGAAATATAACAGACTCAAACCTACAGAATCCATTCACATTCCTCATCTTCCATCATCCATAATCAGCTGGCTAAGTGAAGCAGTAAAAGGACCCATCACTGGGAAGGCTCCTACATGGCTGCCATCGAGGCATGGCTGAGTGTGTTGTATGGATGCAGAACATGGCCTAAGATATCCTTTACATATGAGTCTAAGAACAAGAGTTAAGATGTTTACAATTATTGTATGAAGCCAAAGCAAAACGACATACTCATGAACTCTTATGAGGTCCAGAGTCCTTAGTTCAGTAACACTTCAATGAGTTAGAATATATAGGAAGCTGAAGGAAAAACCTGCATCTCTTAAAAATACACCTCAACTTATTATATTTTCATAATAAAATATACCACTGTAAGTGATAACTGGAATAGCATAATTTTCAAAAATATATGACTAGTGAATTATTATTCAGCTAGGAAATAAAGTAAAATATATTCTTAGAATATTTTTTTCATATGCACATTAATTTAGCTTTCATGGCTGTCCCAAATTTAACAGTTAATGTTTAATATTGATTTTTATAATTCATATTTATCTTAAAAATTAAGAACAGCCTTAGGGATAGCAAGAAGCTGTAAGGAGGATTGGTATGCTCCAGCATCCCCACACATTCCACGGTGTTATGCAATATACCATGTCAATTCACAGGAGAATATCACTTTCTCAGATCTTCACATTAAAACTAATATTCAACATGTCCTCATAGACAGCACATATACAGAATATTTTATTGTAATTTTCTACCTTTAATGTCCAGCAATGGCAATTCATGCTGAAATCGATTGAGATTCATTGAGATTTCTGATTCTTCATCCTCATTTATGTATTGATATTCTAGTATTTTTTTTAGCACATTAAACATTCTGGATAATTAAATCATGTACGAAGCAGATAAAATGTTAAGACCCTTCCTTTAGACTACACTTGGAAAGCTAGCAAAACAAGGAGAGTTAAAAATGAAATAAACTCCTTCAACAGGCCATTTTCTAATGAGTACAGAACTTTCAAGTTTAAAAAGAACCATATTTTATTTCTGACTGAGATCTAAGCCTGACTACTACTGAATTGATTAAGAAAGTCTACAGCTATCATGTTTCTAGATATTTCAGAAAGTAGGTGTAACACTCACTAGGCTCCAATAACCCTGGATCTAACATAATAACTGCATTGGTAATTATGAAACTTAAAAGTTAAAGAAAATTATGCTCTATTACAGTACACTCTTCAGTGGCAGTGGCTCTTTATTAAGTCTGTTGAATTATGAAGACCCATGTACATCCTCCAGATGCTACCAATACCAATAGACAGGCATTCAAGGCTCTCTCTGCCAAAGCTACATGCTACTTAATGTAATGCTGCAATGCTTTCGGGACTTTCGCTTTGACTTTGTGACACTTACCAGAGTGGGTCCTGAGGTGTCCCGTGAGGGCGTCCCTTCTTCTACAAGCATAGCTACAGAAAGGACATTTGAACGGCTTCTCTCCCGAGTGTAACTTTATGTGTCTCAGAAGGTTGCCCTTCTGGGTAAAAGAAGCTCCGCACTGGTTACAGTGGAAGGGCCGCTCACCTGCAGACAGAGTGGGAAAAACCAAACTGGTTATTATACGGGAGTGATTTGCCCTCCACAGTTAACCAGAGACAATTCCCCAAGGTTTACAATGACTATCTTCCATGTACCATGAAACCTTTCGTCTCTTAGAAGATCTCTCTGCTAATACTAACTTCTCACACTTCAAGTCAAGTAGTCATTTCCTCAAACTTGACAAGAGTTCTGGTATTGACCAGGAGTAAATAAAAGCACAGAACAGTGGCTGAGCAGCTAGCTGTCACCACTCAACTGACTATGCCTTTCATGCAGTACTTAAATCCTCACGGGCATGTTAACACAGAGGAAATATCAATTTAAACTTAGGGACGAAGAATGGAAGTCAACAAGAGCAAAGTATCTGATAATACGGACAGTGAGAATTGAACCTGGTCAGCCAGGGGATCCAAAACAGGCAGAAACAACACACAAGGCTTCAAAACTCATCAATGAAATCTCCAAACACAGATAATCTCCTGTTCTCTTGGACATGCCTGGCCATTAACAGTGAAACTTTTGGTGAAAATCCCCAGGATTTCTGAGAAAATCCAAAAAATATCATCATTTTTCCAGATATTTTCTGTACATTATTTTTGTAAAAAACAGATAATAGGAATCTTTTCTCATGTTTCTCTTAATGAAACTATTAAAAACTATTTAAAAAAATAAGCCTGTGCTATCAATTCCATCTATTGCCCTCAACTGGCAGTCACTTAAGTGATCATAAAAAAAAGTAGATTATAAAAATATCCATGAAGGCAAGAAGTCAGTAAAACTGGCAAGATCAAATGGATAACATTATTAAATCATGAAGAAAATACTCTTATTCTTCATCTGCCTGTTGCTAAGCAGAGATGAAATAAATGATAAACTGACAAATAAACATGGTTAAAAATATCTCATCGTAAAGCTCAAACTTCAGAGAGAAACCAAAATTAAATACTCCCTTAGAGTTGACCGAATCCTTTTCTGTATTTGTTACAGTATAGGTATGATTTGCAGTTTTCATAATTTCTACGCTTAATTGCCATGTTCGTGAGGTATACCTCAGAATATTCTTGGCCCATTAAATAATGGAAGCTCACGGTTCCTCTATTAAAGAAAGCTAGGAAGCAAGACCAGACAAGCTTTGGTCACTTTCTAGCAGCAACCACTGCATAGTCTGTCATACAGTTTTGTTACAAAATCTACAGAATTGAAAACCAGGTAAGATCAAGTATATACAGGATTCTACAGCATGTTTTCCTTTTGAAAGTTATATGATGTACACACCAAAAGCATGCACAGGCCTTTGTTTTTCCTTAAAAATGTGGAGCTGTTAGAGCTAAGCTAAAAAAAGGTCCTAAAAAAGATAAAACACTAAAATTCATGATATTAAAGTTAGCTTAGACTGAATTTTATTTAACTAGTTTAACTTGCTTAAGTCTAAAACACCTCAAAGAAGCCTTACAACTTAGTTTTGAAATCTAATTCCAGCTGGGAGTGGTATTTTTAATGCCAGCATTTGGGAGGCAGAGCCTGAGGGATCTCCAAGAGTTCAAGGTCAGTCAGATCTATATAGTGAGATCCTGTCTTAAAAATCTAATTCTGATAAAATGTTCTGTTTTGTTTGCTGAAACGAGTCTTGCTATGTAGACTTAGTTGGTCTCGAACTTACGGTTTCCCAGCCTAAGAGTGTCCAGCTGCTTGTTTATGGGTGTATGCTGCTATGGTTGGCTTCCAAACCTAAGTTTTTAAGATCCTTTTAAATTTTATACACATATACAACGTAGCTTTGATTCTTTGAATTTTTTGTCTCCAAGAAAATAACAGAGTGCAACTTTAAAAATCATAATTATCTATTCTCCACCCTGACATGGAATTTTAATAAAAGGAAAGACAGGGGAGCTTCAACAGAGTAGCTTTGTAAAGAAAGAAAAGAACTAATATAAATTGTACTTGTCACTTCCACTGTCGGGTTGGCTCTTGGACTCTTAAGCTTTTCCTAGGGAAGGGACAAATCGGGAAGCAATCACATTGAAAAGAAATTAAATTTGTAACCCTGTTGAAAAAAAAACATTTGAAATCATGTTTGCTTTTGCAGCAAGCTGATTTGCTATCTTTAATACATTTCTAATCTTTGAATTGATAGTTTTAATCGCTACACTAACGTGGCTAATTCAGTATTTAAAACAATGCTAGTCTGAAAAGGAGATAATACTAAGGGAACCACTTTTAAAAGGTGTTTTAAACTAGCTAATCTAATAAGGTTTAAGACACTAGAGATGGGGTCATTTAGCACTAGCATTTACAAATGCTTCAGATATCTTTGAAGCTTTTTACTGAGAAACCTCAGAGAGGATGTGACAGTGAAAGGATCTGTCTCTAGGTACATCTGGGGACTCTAGCTAGGCTCTGTTGCTGATTGGATATGGACACCTCTGTGTGTCCACAGGCATGAGCTGTAAAGACCAAGGCAAGATGTGGTTTAAGCTGTAGCTCTTTTCTGATAACAGAAAAGGCTCTCGAAACAAGGTACTCCAATTTCAGACAGATCTACCTTTGGGAAAGGAGAGTTACTACTAGGTCTGCGTCAATGTTCTCTACTCGCCAGTTGTCAGTTTCAGGCTTTACTCATTTTACTAGGAAATCTGCTTAACTATGCCTCACGCCTTGATTATAATGAACTAACTTGCATTCTGACAACACGCTGTGTTACTGCGTTCAACACTGAAGCTGCAATTACAGTTACAGTATCAATAGCACTCCTATTGGAGAAGAGGATAAGCCAGATTAACCTTGTCTTTGTATACATAATTAAGTTTTAGGAATACTCCAATACAGTGTGTGCATGTGTGCGTGTGTGTGTGTGTCTGTGTGTGTCTGTGTGTATGTGTTCATAGCTACTTAGAAAAAATAAAAATTAAATCAACTCAATTTTAAAAACTTCATAAAATATTGGGATCCTGATAATCAATGTTGTAGGAAATTTCCCAAATTAGACATTGTAGAAATTCAGAAATAATTAACTTGGATTTAGGTAAAAAAGGTAAAAAAAAAAAACTTTTAGGTAAGAAAGTTATCTACCTTTTCTCTCTATAAATGCAAAACAACTGTATAATGTCATGAGAACTTTAAACAATGTATTTGAATTATTTTAACTTGCTTTTTAAACCAAATGGAGAATCAGATGTCTCTTTTTGAGTGAATTTATATTTTATATAAAGTATTATGATCGTCATATACAGATGGAAACAAATGTTTTAACATGCTCGCAGATTTCTTCCTTATATTTCTAATACTATAGAACAATCGGATTAAAAACCAAACTAGGTAACTGCAATTGTGATCCCTGATCGTCCCAGTGGTGAGTGCAGAAAACAGGGCTAATAATAAAGACATTTAATTGAGATGTGGGCATGGTACTCTTCATGTCCATTCTAAACCTGATTGTAGGTTTTAGTTGTGTTTCATGGCTTCTGGATGCAAGGTCTCAGGAGGCTCAGGCTGGCCTTGAACTTGTTCTGTAACAGAGACTGGCCTCAAACTCCTTGTCTTTCCTGCTTCTGCTTCCCAGGATGACAGGTATGCTCCATTATTCTAAGCTGGTATTGTTCTTTAAATGTCAGCCCACCAATTTACTGGTCACCTGAATTAGTTTACTCATCATTTTTATTGTGGAGAAATGGCATTTCAATAATTTAAATAATTTCATACACATTTAAAATGTGTTTGAGTATTTAAATGAAATACAAATCATAGGGACTAGTTAGTTTTTCTGACTCAAAAACTAGAAGGTGTTCCTGTGTCTAGTTGTAAAACCAACAAGAAGTGTTAGAGAGCCTTGGAACAAAGACTGGCTGGAAAATGCTGTAGTCTACAAAACAGGACACTGGGTACTTAATCAAAGAACAAGAGACCTATATCTCAACAGGGAGCAAACATAAGGATTTTATATTTATAAATTTCTAATGTATTCATTTCAATCAATTGAGTTACTACCCTTATTTTTTTTCCAGACCCTGTATTCCCAGTGAAGAATGCCTGGAGTATCTGATGAAAATATTACCTGATTACTCACTAGCATAGCAATGGCAAAGAGACAACAGCAAGCCATTCAAAGACACTAGAATTGGCACTTTAGTAGAGTACTAAAGAGAAAGAGGAAAGGTGCCTGAGATCTAATACCCCATGTAATCGGAAGAAATTGAGGGGTTCGTATTTTTTCATTCATAGTCAACTGTGTATTAAATAATTATGAGCTAAACACTCAAAACATGCTTCCCATGGGCCTCCCAAAAGATTTAAGATGGTTGCTTTTGTTTAGCAACAGATAATTTAAGAGTGAGAAGTTCTAAAATGAAGACAGTAGTTCCTAATATTATATAGAAAACAATCGGATTGTGATAATACCTTCTGTGATGGTTTGAATAGGAATAGTCTCCATAGACTCATAAGTGTGAATGCTTGGCCCATGGAGAATACCACTACTAGTAGGTGTGGCCTTGTTGGAGAAAATGTGTCACTGTGGGGGTGGACATTGAGGCCTCAGATGCTCAACCTAGGTCTATGTGGTAGTTTCCGGCTGCCTTCAGATCAAGATGTAGAACTCTCAGTTCCTTCTCCAGCAGCATGCTGCCACGCTTCTCACCATGATGATGTTGGACTAAACCTCTGATACTGTAGGCTACCCCCAATGAAATGCTTTTCTTTATAAGAGTTGCTTTGGTCATGGTGTCTCTTTACAGCAATAAAACCCTACCTAAGTCACCTTTCTATATCTAGGTTAAAGAAACACAAAGAAGCCTATTACCAAACAGTATTACAGTGGAACTGAGAATATGACAATCAACTGGGATCCATTAAATGATCAAAAATGTATAGTTATGGCTTAATTTAAGATCCCACTTCTAACACAATGTCACAGTGTCCTAGGCTTCTCTGTGAATATCTATTGAGAATAACAACTCTCCCAGATCTGAAGGATTTATAGTTTTCAAAATAGTTCAGTAAGGCAAAGGAGTTTGTGTAGTTGAATGAACCTCAAACAGTTGTTTAGTTTGTTTTCTTTGCCCTTACTAGTAAGTCTCATATTTTAGGACCTAAGAGATCTGTGTAGCTGTTTATAATCAAGCCTTATACCAATTACATCATTTTCAGTGTTTAAATAATTCCACTCCACTTTTGTAGAGAATGTGAAGTGGAAAGAGGAGTAGGCATTGAGTATTTTATTTAAAAATCAGTGAATTTTACAACGGATAGAGTAAAATATCGATTAAAGTCTTCAGGACAGGGTTCTCATGTTCTTTAAATTTTCTTTACTAAGAGCATGATTTATTAAAAATCTTCCCAAGCTAGTATTTGTATAAACTTCAACCTTAAAAGTATCAGTAAATAAAATTCAACTGCATGGTAAATAAACTGTTTTAATATTCTAAATGATGAAAATTACTAATTTAAATGAATGTTTTATGTTCTTCAGGGCATGCACTAAAATAATAAATGTAGTATTATAAACTTTTCCAAACTGGTATTATTTCATGAGCATGAAATAAGAACTGATTAATTTTATAGTCTTCTCCTTTTTTCTTACTAACTTATCCCAAGAAATTTAAAATATTAAAGAAAAAATTCATTGGTGATATAATCATTTTAAAATATGACATTCATTAAAAAGAATATTCACAACAAGACAAAAAGCAAAAATGCTAATTGTTACATTAGAAAAATACATATACTGGATGACATGATTACACTAATCTGAATGTGAAAATTCTACTGCCACTTAAAAGATATCAGCCTTAGTTTATAATCACACTTTATAATAAATTGTTGCGTGGTAGCAGCCCAAGCCTGTGTGTTTAAACTAAACTAATCTAGCAGTCAAGAGTACCATGGCTCTGGCCCTACTCGTGACTTTTTCTAGGTAACAGATACATGGCAGATTACTTGATTTTTCTTCGGTGTGTCATGAGAGGTCTAAAAAAATAAATGATAAGTTACAGAACACATTTTAAGATTCATTTTTGAGTTGATTATTTGGAAGTCAAATTAAAAAAGTAAAAATTTTACATGATCTCTCCTCTTTTTAAAACAAAATCACAATTTAAAATGGAGAATATTAATTTTAAATATTTAGCAAATAATACCATGGTTTATTGAAAGAAATATTCCTTTAACTCTTTCATTCTCTGTTTCAAAATGGCCTCACTATATATGTAGCCTTGGCCAGCCTGGAACTCAATTTGTAGACCAGGCTGGTCATGAATTCACAAAGACCCTCCATCCTCTGCCTCTCAAGTCCTGGGGCTGAAGGTTTGTACCACCACACTTGGCTTGATAAGTTTGGTTGTGTGGTTTGTGGACAGTCTCAATGTAGCATAGGATGGCCTCAAATTTTATGTAAGTTAGGATGACCTTGAATTCTGATGCACCTGAGTCCACTTGACAAAGACTATGGGTTTACAGGTGTGTGCCACCATGTTCTGCTAAACTTTAAATTTTGCAAAAGATTAACATTATTCTTTACCTCACACACACACACAATTTTATTGTGTTGCTTTAACCCACTCTTTCTTTCCATCCTTCCATCCTTCCATCCTGTTCTTCCTTCTATCCTCCTTCCTTCTATCAAAAACTCTGAGTACTCTATAACACTCATTCCTCCTTGTATCTCTCCATGCCTAACAGTTTATATTAAATTGTCCTTAGGTTTTTCCCTCACCTAATTCCACAATCCCACGTTTCTGCCTACATACCTGCCACCCCTTGACATGTCTAACCTTATCCATCTTTCTCCAGAGTTAAAACTAATCACCACAAGATGGTAGAGTCCTTGAAATAGAGAAAGTACCCATCTGCTCCAGATACCTTAGGTAGGCAAAGATCAATGAGAGATAAGAATCCAGGAAGTTGACTAAAGTGGAAATGGTTCTCCCCTATATAAATGTGTGAGTCCTATTCTGTAGTATAAGAATAGTAACTTTGTTACCTGCCCATGGGTATGGTCAAATATATATACAAATATAAAAAGATTGAACTGCCCAGTGAAATTCTTCTAAACCTTTTGAGCCCTTATCATATTATTGCCATATTAAGAACTGTGGAAACTGAATCCCAAACTTTTTTCCTGACATGATATTTAGATTTGAAGACTGGAAGTCAAGACCCAGGCTACTTTCTGCTTCCCAGCAATCCCTTACTAGCAGAATTCTGAAAAGGTAACTTCTCATTGCCACCCCTGAATAAAAAGGAAAGAGAATAGGTTTCAGGTAATATCAACATCAGACGCCATGGGCAGTCATCAGGTTACGCGTTCAGCTGCTTACCAGTGTGACTCCTTTTATGTACCATAAGCACATTGGGCCCAATGCAAACCATGCCACAGACGTCACATTTCAGTTTACCATTCGGAAGCCGGATTCCTCCCTCGCCTTGAAGATCCTGGACTTTCCTGTTGTCAGCCACCTCGCTGTTCTCAATTAGGGGTTCTTCGAGGCTGCTCCCCTCATCGTGGCCCCTGATCTCATCCTCACGGCTCAGGGGCTGCCTGTCACACTCTTCATCACTCTGCATTTCCAGCTTTACAGAATTTGCTGTGATTTAAAAGGAATTTAAAAACACTTGTTATTCTCCGTAAGCTCCACTTCTTCCCCGCCCACTGTCACTCTACTGAATGGATGGAAATGATACACTAAGTCAATCTGTACTGTGTTCAATGCTCTTCCTAGTGAGCAAGCCTTTGGGTGAGAGAGAAGACAGCTCAGGAGCCGTCTGAACAAAGGGCTCTCCACTTCTTCACACACTCATTTCTTTCACTCGGCTCTGTTGCCTTTATGCAAGTCATTAACTAATTCTTGCATTTTTTTAAAGTTTGCATTTTTAGAGTTAGTAAGAATGAAAAGCATGTGTGCACGCCACGAGGTTAAGTATTGCTTAACCCGCTAAGCCATGCCTCGTCTTAATTTAACAATCATATTTATTTCGCATTCTCTGCTTCACATCTGAGTACCTGTGTCAACCTGCTTCTGCACAGAGCAAGAGAAACAACTCAAGATCTTAATCCCACAAATGTCTGTCTCATAGGAAGGCACACTGTCATGGCAAATGTCCCCGAGTCAGACTGAACATAAGCATTCAGTTGAGACCCGTATCAGTATGAGGTAAAGTGCAAAGACCTTGCCATCTTAAATGAACCTGCTATTGTTTCCTAACATGCAACAAAAGTAGTCCTCTATGGAGAACGCTAGGCTGTAAACCAAAATGTGCTAACACTGATCTCTATAAACCAAAGAGCAGCTAATGACAGGAATGGCATAGCGTGCATGTACACACTTGTGACTGTTAAGAAATTTGATGCCTTCTATTTGCTGTTTTTGGATCATCCCATAGAAAAGCTGGAATTCTGTTAACACAGCCCTCAGTCTGAACTGCTTAGTCGTTTTACAAAGCAGAGGCAGGCTTTAAGTTAGTATCAGGTATTTGTCCTGTGAGCTTGAAATTTTCTTAAGAATCCACTGAAATTAGTTCACTGTAACCTGGAATGAGGAAATGAGTTTGTAAAAAGAAAGTGTGTTCTTATTACTAGACGATAAGTTTCTTGAAGAAGTTACACATCCTGTGATTGGTCACTAATGCTTATCAGAGCGGGGTGCCATCAAAACGGCTGGCTCTGCTCCTCTCTCTAGAGCCCTCTAATCACAGGCCATATGCTACAGCCATTAGCATAACCTCAAACTAATTACTTAACCTATGACTCTTATATCATACATTTGAAAAGTAGCAATGAATTCAAATTGCTGAACAAGGCTTGGGGAGAACTGTTTGGTATGAAGGAAGATACATTCTTAAATTGCTAGCCATCCTAAAGAGCTTAAAGTTTCTCCTGTCCTCCTTTAAATGGAGATGATACTGTCTTCACTTCCCAGGGTTGATCTGAGAATTAAATTAGTGAGCTCAGTAAACATGCTTCTTGTCCCCACCCCCCCACCCCCTTTGGGCAATACAGCTCTGCAATTACTTTGTAAGATTTTGGTAAAGATCAATGAGCTACCATGATGCCAACTACTCCAGAATTGACAAAAGGACAGCCACCTTTACTGAACCTAGCAATTTAGAAATTGATACGATAACTGGATGTTGAGAAGAGAAGAGAGCATTCTATGCCATACTGAAGCATGTCACAGACCTCGTGATGTGTGGGAGATACTCAAGCAGCATGTAGTCACAGGTATTACTAAAGTCATTATGTATTTTATACAATATAACAGTAAACTAAAATCATTAAGTATTTTAACAATATAAAGGATTGAGTGTGAAAGTTAAGTCATTTTTTAGGCAACGCTCAAAACCCCTCAGTCTCCTTCTCAAAAGAAATCATGATCATAATGTTCACATTTAGAAGTCTATCTGGATCCATTTAGAATGTAATATAAATTACGTATCCAGACAGTTATCAGCACAGGTTTATGACCTCTCAATCTTCATTGCTATTACATATACAGATATTCACATGGAAGGATCAGTGTGAAAAATCTTGTATTTTCACATGCATTTAAAATTGTGAGCAAAGTTCACTCCTATAAGTTTAAATGCTTCGTCTTTTTCTGAAAACTGCATCCTTTGCCCACTTTTTTTCTATCAGGCTTTCAAACTTTTCTCACTGAGTTGAAATGATTTTTAATCTGAAAGTCAGAAAACCAAAAATGTCCACTACCTAAAATACGATTGTAGGGCTAGTGCGACACCTACAAGAAGAAGAGCTTGGGACCAAAAACATAAGATAGGCTATGGTCAACCCGAGAGCATGCAGGGAATGGGGTACAGTAGTCTCCACGGGAGCATGTTGGGAATCTGTACAGCATTACTTCTGCTTGAACTTTAGATCTGTCCCCAAGATACCTCATTATGTAAATGCGAACATTCCAAACCTGGGATTGGGGGTGGGGACTCTATTAAGGAACACTTTTTCCCAGCATTTACCCAGGAACTTAGTCCTGAGGTGCTGATGTATTTTTCAAATGTTTCAGCTTACCATTTTATTCATGAGTTGGCTAATATTTGACAAGGAGTGTTTAACCAGCATTAAGCGTGCCAGAGTTCCTCTTAAGAACTGACGATATACATATGAGCATGTGCAGCTATTTAGCATAGAGGTATCGCTCTCTCAAATATCAAAACAGGACACAATTATACAAAATACAACGTGATTTTAGACATCAGATTAACTTTTTCCTTAATGAGAGGACATTAAAACGAGGACATCCAAAAGCAAAAATGGACATGGATAAAATGATATTTTTTTTAAAAGAGCCTGTCAGATTAAAATATACTCATGAGGATCTGTTCTTTTTAGAAGAGTATGCTGGATGCAAACATTGGGAAATGTTTGGTTTTGCTGTAATTGAGATAGCACAGATGATAACATTATTGTAGTGGGTTTTGTGCTGTTGTTGTTGTAAGAGATCAGGCTAATCATGTGTAACTTTGTGTCCCACTGCTTTTCTTACAGATTAGCTAGTATAAATGTAGCACATTTCAATATACATGTCATATATTAAACTTTACAAAATATCCTATAACTCAAATTCCAATGTCTGTGTCTAAAGTTAGGTTGAAATTCTGTGTTAAAGAAGCAACAAATTAAATAAAATAGCAATTAGATCCTAACTACTAAACAGAAGCTCTGCCTAATTCCAAAAACTATGGTATAATTTATTGTCAGTATAAGGTATTCCTAAATATGACAGAGCACATATAATATTTTAAGTATTTAATGTTAAAATGCAAGTATTGAGAAAAAAGTGTAAGTTCAAATTTTCACTTTAATAAGGAGTTGACTATACTGAATAAAAATATAAGCCTAATACAACTATGAATCACTACATCTAATATTAATAGTATTTTAGCTTTCAAATTTTTGAAATTGGGGTTTTAACTTTCAGTATATGGATTACTTTTACAATGTAGTCTAGGAAGTTATTCTCATAAAAAGGCTAATCTTCTACATAAGGCTGAAGCTAATTTCATTTTATGTAAGTCTGACTCTTTTGGGGGAAAATGACTTTGTTTTGTTTTCTTTTGTTTTGTTTTGTTTTGTTTTGTTTTGTTTTGTTTTACGAGACAGAGTTTCTCTGTGTAGCCCTGGTTGTCCTGGAACTCACTCTGTAGACCAGGCTGTCCTTGAACTCAGAAATCTGCCTGCCTCTGCCTCCCAAGTGCTGGGATTAAAAGCGTGTGCCACCACTGCCCAGCTAAAAAAAATTACTTCTTGAACAAATAATCATCTATCAGCTTCTTCCGTAAGCATACAAAGCTATCTAAGCTACCTACACTCGGAATCTTCAGCATCCTCACTGTGTCCAGATACGTAGCTGGAAGTAGAGAGCCAAACTACCCCTGTCTTTCATTCATGGGTGAGGCATTAAAGAAAACTCTGATTGAAAATTACATACAGGTAAACAGATACAGATTATTATAACACACACACACACACACACACACACTCAGTGGCATGTAAAAAATAGCAAAATAACATAAGTAATAGTTTTACAGCTGTTAAGAGAGTAATTCAATTTGATGTATGTAGCAATGCAAATTTGCTTTCCTCCAGAGTTATTCTAAAAGTAGAGTCATTGATGAGAGAGGACTACAGAGTTAAATGTCCTCTCCATGTCTGAGTGTTATGCTCACACCATCTCCCTCAACAGCAAGAAACAAGGACTTTTCTTACAAGTTGCCTTTTCATCTGTTTTTTTGAGAAAGAACTTAAATTTGGGTGAGTAAGATGGGGGATCTGGACGGACTTGGGGGAGGAGAAGAATATGATCAAAATGTATTTAAATTCTAATTCAAATATTTTTAAATATAAAATTATTTTAAGTAAGAATATATAATAATAATAATAATAATAATAATAACAACGAAGTAATAGAATCAAGATCAGGAGTACAACTCAAAGTTCTTGCTGAGCATACGCAAAGAGCCAGGTTAGGTCACTATCATGATCTTCTCACCATGAAAGAGAAGAATGTATTAAAATACCTGCTGCTCTTTGCCTAACATTTATTTCAGGTTGATAATTAGAAGTAAAGCAAAACCCATTAACTTAATAAGAAACTCACGTTAACAAGACAGTATGCACATAGAAAGGAGACATGAAGGAATTCTTGCCTAAATACAGTGGATATTTTACAACAAATTTGCTGAATGAAATAATACGAGGCTAAGGAGAGTTTCCTTGGACATATTTTGTTTCTATAAACTTTCTACAACTTAAAACTTTATTACTAGCACGACCTGATTCTACTAACCCACATGCATATTAGTTAAGCTCCCTGGTCTGAGAAATAATACAAGGAACTTGTGATTTCTCTTCATTTGCAAGGTTGTATGAATCAATCATATAGAGCACAGCGTAAGTTTTCTGGATTATTTTCTGTCAAATTGGTGACTTCTGTTTTTTAAAAACAATTTTAAAATTTCAGTTTTGGTATGGTGTGGTGTGAGTGTGTGAGTGTGTGTGTGTGTGTGTGTGTGTGTGTGTGTGTGTGTGTTTATGAACAACATTGAGAGTAGTTTCTCAGGTACCATATTCCTTCAAAAAAATTTGTTTGAGACAAAGCTAGCTGGCCAGCAAGTCTGGGGGATACACATGTATCTGCCTTCTTACCCCTGGGATTACCACAGGGTGCCACCTTTGGTTTTTGACATAAGTTCTATAGACTGAACTCAGGTTTAGGTTCTCAGGCTTGCCTGGCAAGCACTTTACTGAGATATCTCCGAGCACTAAACATAAAACTAAAAGTTTTAATTGAAACAACTACTAAGGGAGGTCAAGTAATGTTAGTTTCACAAGAAAGGAAAAAGGAGAGTAAAATGTCATTCTTCCCAAATTAAAGTGGGAACTCTTTCCAAATTAAAGCTACCATGTGCGATTCTATTTTTATAAACATGGTTTCTGCTGTGTAAGAATTCAAGTGGGCACTTATTATTTTTTTAATTCAGAAACCATTTCTCTCAGTCTATGCCAGCTGTATGAAATGGTGTTAAACACCCAAATTGATTCAATAATTCTATGAATGATTATCTGCTCAAGTTGAATCTGTACGAATAAATTCTCTTTTAAATGTTGGGAAAAGACACACCAAACTTGATGAAGTCTCCATTACTAGTGCAGTAACTGTTTGAATAAAGTGTTAGTAAAGAAAAATGACTTCAGAATTGATGTAAAGTACAAGTAATAGCTAAGATTCTACCAAAAGGCCGAACCAAATGTAAAACATCATAACCAGGGTTATCTTAAAGTATATACAAACATCTTTAACTCTTCAGTGAACTGTCAAGAAACATAAAAAAAATTTATTCCTGTTCACTGTGGATATATGATAGGTAAATATTGTAAAATAGCTTCCTCATGAAAGTATTTAAAGGGTAAGGCAAGTTCAGATACCATTGTCACCAAACAGCAGCTGAACTGTTTGTGGGCAGCATTCTGAGGCTGCTCATCAAATCATGTGCATGTGTGTGTGTGTGTGTGCCTGTGTGTGAGTGTGTGCCTGTGTGTGAGTGTGTGTGTATGTGTGTGTGCGTGTCAGAAAAAAGAGTATGTGTAGGATGTGTGTGTGTGTGGACATGATTTTGGTAATGTGTGCTTGTCTATGTATTTGTGTGGAGGTGTCCAAGTTGGGCGTATTCTTCAATCACTTTCCACCCTATTTTTGAGACAGGGTTTCTTACTAAAACTGGGCCTCATTCCTTTGGCTCTGCTGGCTGGTTAAAGAGCTCCATGCTTCACCTGTTTCCACCCCCACTCTCACCAGCACTGGGGTTTAAGATAAGTGCCCCCAAGCCTGGCTTCTGTGAGTATTTTTTTTCTCAACATGGGTGCTGGGGCTTCAGACTCAGGTCCCTATAACAATACTTTCGGCACCTAGTAAGTGACACCATCTGCTGAGCCTTCTCCATGCAAGCAGGGGCACCACTGAAGCCAAGTCTCTCATCACCATTGTCAGCAAAGTTTTCAGACTACAAAGTTCTCCTTCTGTGAAACTTATGTTGGCCTAACAAGGTGGCAATTTCATTAACACATAAACTTTAACTCTACAATGTCCAACATTATGGTCTTCAAAGAAAATATAGTGTAGATTCAGTACTGAACAATCTGATCCTTATATGACACACATTAGCCACTTCCTATACATTTTGTTGAGCAGTTGCTGCTGACTTGAGCATTTTACCTTACTTCTTATATTACTGAAAACTTGCAAACAGTTAACCACACCCGAGAAACTTCACATAGAGATAGGTTTTAAGCACAAAACATCTTCAATATAACATCACCATAGGACAGAAGAAAATTCACACACTACTAAGAGATTTAATAGTAACAACCACAAACGTTTAGTTTCATCTTTATATTATTGGTGAAAATATGGGCTAAATAACATTTTTGAATTGCACAGCTATTCATTGTTGAGGCTGGGACTCAGCTCTCACTGATGACCAAATTCTCACTGTATCTCCTGCTCATCACATACAGGGCAATGACTAGTTACTAGTTAACACAAAAGGAATGCCAACATTAAGAAATGATAACAGCACAGTGTGTACACGTATAATTCAATGTCTAATATGAGTAATTACTTTGTCAGTTTGGGGTAAAGAGAAAATTGTGTGAGAGACTGTTTGGAAAAAAGACCAGCTTGTCCTGCCAAAATTTCTGAGCATGGATTTCATCTCATGTAAGACTAATTGAACTGGTGTTTGGCAATCATGTATTTAACATAACTATGGGAAGCTTACAAAACAAATTACATTGGGAAATAATTTTAATAAGGGGAGAACAAAAATTTTTAACCTAACTTAGGTAAGAAGGAAAATAATTACAATCCAGCCCAGTGGGCATGCTCCCAAAGGGAACCATGACACAGGATGACTGGAGGCCACTAAAGACACTTAACCAGGTCAAAAGGCAGCATTGTCACAAAAGAGAAAGTGATAAGCCATGGAGCAGGGGTTTCTATTGTGGGACCAAGGCAATGAGTGACTACTCAAAGCCCTGGCTCCTCAGCAACTCAGCAGTCGTTAAAGAGACAGGGAAAGCCAATGCTGTTTAACTACCTGTGGTTCACACATGTGGAGATCGAGGCTAGAAGGTCCTTATAAACACCCTCTGATTATCTTCACTACATGAAGATTACACATGCAATGCATGTTGGTCAATGATATACATGTAGAGTCCATAAAACCCATCAAGTAGCGACCAAGATAAGACCTGTGACTAAGAGGAAGTAACCTGGGCATCTGTCAAACAAATCTCAGTATTTCTAAGTCTATTTTTGGTTTTCCCAAAAAATGGCAGCAGCGGTTCTCTTTATAAACTTCACTCCTAGCTTCCAGTCCTACTGAGTGAACACTCTGTGCAGGCATACAAAGCTTCTACATTAAAAGGAAAAAGTTTCAAAGCAACATAGGAAGAAACAGAAAGGGGAGATTGGATTTTAAACTTCTGAGCTGTGGATGTTAAGTCATCTACCAAATCTCCTCCTTTCCTCTCATATGTCTAGAGGGGCTCATAGTCTCCCCACAAAACCTATCAGACTAGGATCCATGTAGTCAATTAGAGCAAGCAAAGACTAAGATCATGGGCTGGATCTTGGAGTTTAAGGCAAAGTTCATTCACTTATTAGCCACAGGACCTCTGTAAACCAACTCTCAATTTTCTTGTTTTATAAGTTTCATGATACTGCATTGGGAGTATTTAGCACAATAGTATACATAACGCACAAACTATGCTGCTTCTTAGGAAGTCTGAACAAAACCATACCAAAAGTATACCATCAGATCGACTGAATGTTTAGAGTACCATTACTAAAATAAAGGTTAAAAGACTCTATGGTAGCATTTAAGACAATATTTACAAGCTGGGATGGAATAAAGACAATAAATAATAAGCCAACAGCTAACATAAGGTTGAATACAAAAAGCCAAAGGCTTGTTCTCAAAGACCAGGAATAAGACAAAGATGTCTACTTTGACCCCCTATATCCAACACAGTATTGAAAGTGTTTGCTAGAGCAATCAAACAAAAGAAAGAAATAAAGCATTTCTACTGGAAAGAAGGAAGCCAAATTGTCACTACTTGCAGATGACATGGTCTTTTATAGAAAGAAACAAACATCACAAGGACTTCATTTAAAACAATTATCTATTACAAAGTAAATCAGTGAAGATGCTG
Organism: Grammomys surdaster; assembly: GCF_004785775.1. Taxonomy (NCBI): domain Eukaryota; kingdom Metazoa; phylum Chordata; class Mammalia; order Rodentia; family Muridae; genus Grammomys; species Grammomys surdaster. The sequence continues at coordinate 22,694,746 of NW_021604613.1, forward strand.
AATACAAAACCAGCATACAAAGACAGAAAAACAAAAACAAACCAACACTATTGCAATATACCAGTAGTCAATTATGGGAAACAGAAATAAAGAAATAAGTTCCTATTGCAGTACATTGAGCTCCATAGAGACAGCGCCGGGGCAAGCGAGAGCCGGACGGGCACTAGGCGACTCTGTGCCTCGCGGAGGAAAATCAACTAAACATGGGCAAAGGAGATCCTAAGAAGCCGAGAGGCAAAATGTCCTCATATGCATTCTTTGTGCAAACCTGCCGGGAGGAGCACAAGAAGAAGCACCCAGATGCTTCTGTCAACTTCTCAGAGTTCTCCAAGAAGTGCTCAGAGAGGTGGAAGACTATGTCTGCTAAAGAAAAGGGGAAATTTGAAGATATGGCAAAGGCTGACAAGGCTCGTTATGAAAGAGAAATGAAAACCTACATCCCTCCCAAAGGGGAGACCAAAAAGAAGTTCAAGGACCCCAATGCACCCAAGAGGCCTCCTTCGGCCTTCTTCTTGTTCTGTTCTGAGTACCGCCCAAAAATCAAAGGCGAACATCCTGGCTTATCCATTGGTGATGTTGCAAAGAAGCTAGGAGAGATGTGGAACAACACTGCAGCGGATGACAAGCAGCCCTACGAGAAGAAGGCTGCCAAGCTGAAGGAGAAGTATGAGAAGGATATTGCTGCCTACAGAGCTAAAGGAAAACTTGATGCAGCAAAAAAGGGGGTAGTCAAGGCTAAAAAGAGCAAGAAAAAGAAGGAAGAGGAAGATGATGAGGAAGATGAAGAAGATGAGGAAGAGGAGGAAGAAGAGGAAGACGAAGATGAAGAAGAAGATGATGATGATGAATAAGTTGGTTCTAGCGCAGTTTTTTTCTTGTCTATAAAGCATTTAACCCCCCTGTACACAACTCACTCCTTTTAAAGAAAAAAATTGAAATGTAAGGCTGTGTAAGATTTGTTTTTAAACTGTACAGTGTCTTTTTTTGTATAGTTAACACACTACCGAATGTGTCTTTAGATAGCCCTGTCCTGGTGGTATTTTCAATAGCCACTAACCTTGCCTGGTACAGTCTGGGGGTTGTAAATTGGCATGGAAATTTAAAGCAGGTTCTTGTTGGTGCACAGCACAAATTAGTTATATATGGGGACAGTAGTTTGGTTTTTGTTTTTCTTTTCTTTTGGTTTTATTTTTGGGTTTTTTTTTTCCATCTTCAGTTGTCTCTGATGCAGCTTATACGAAGATAATTGTTGTTCTGTTAACTGAATACCACTCTGTAATTGCAAAAAAAAAAAACTTGCGGCTGTTTTGTTGACATTCTGAATGCTTCTAAGTAAATACAATTTTTTTTATTAAAAAAAAAAAAAAGAAATAAGTTCCACGTATGACTCATACAGAAATTTCCAAGGAATAAGCTTGAGAAAAAGGTAAAGAATTTATTTAATGAGAATTATAAAAAAAAGTATAGATCACACACACGTTGAAAAGAAATCATGTGCTCAGGGATGAGAAGTGTAGATACTATTTAAGGGGTTACACTGCTGAATGTTACCTACAGGTTCAACGTGAGCCCCGTGAAAAGCCAATGACATCCTTCACAGACAAGTTTAGGCTCTTTTTTATATATAAAGGTAAGGGAGTCTTTCTCTGGTATGCTACAGATACTTCAATATTTGAGTCAAATTAAAAGTCTATTTGTAGTCCCAAGATGTGGAGGTCCATCAGTTGGACATGTGTAGCACTTGTCAGAAAAAAAAGGGGGGGAGGGGCAAAAGGAGTGATTAAGGACAATTACCAAGTAAATTTTTTACAGATATGTGACAAATATGGATTTTCTTCAAAGTAATAGCATCACTACAAATATACCCTATTTCCTAATCTTAATGAGTGAACACTTTCTATAATACAGCAGATAACAGAAATCAGAATTGTTATATGCCTATTATGCGGAATAGAAATTGAGAAGCTACACCATTGGCAATACTGACAAAACTAATAAATAGATAGATAGATAGATAGATAGATAGATAGATAGATAGATAAAATTCCTATAAGTAAATTTAGCCAGAGAAGCAAAAGGCCTCTTCAAGGAAAATAATAAAACCCCATTGAAAGGATTTAGAGCTGGTGAGACAGCTCCAGGAGGAAAGGGGCTTGCTGTCAAGCCTGTATGTTCAAATCTGATTCCTGGACCCATGAGGGGAAGAAGAAAGGTGATCCTACTGTAAGTCATGCTCTGACCCCACACATGCCAATGACACACACATATAGTCACACACACACACACAGACACACACACGCATGCTCGTGCATATGTGTGTGTGTGAATACACACTTGCTCACATTCACAGAGAATAAGTAAAAATAGTTTAAAATTTTGAAGAGGTCAAAAAAACTGAGCCACAAAACTCCCAAATTGCCAGAGCAAATGTGCTCCGAGAGCAAAGTGCAGAGTCAAATGCTGACCTACGTTCCACCTGATTTCCACGTACATCCTCATGCAGAACAATGAAACTACAACCTGCTCTATACTAGCTACAAACACTAACCAAAATTAACCAAAAATATTAAGGACTGAAATCCAAGACTTGCTATTACATAATGACTCAGAGAAAAAAACCTAAAGGGAATGCTGGAGGGTGTCAGACACAGCATGGAGTTAGGAGGGGAAGACCCTAATGTCACAGGAAATACAACCAAATCAAGCAAGTGTGGTTTTAAAAACTGAAAAGCTTCTACAGTGCAAAGTGAAAGCATCACTAAAGAGACAATGGAATGGAGTGGAAGACAGTTTGCCAACTGTTCTTTTAACAAAGTTAAGGGGCTGAGGGGAGGAATCAGTTTGTAAAGTGTTTTCTGTTAGAGCATGGGAGCCTGAGACAGAATCCCAACACCATGGAAAAAAAGTTGATTGTGCTGATGAATGTCTGTAAACCCAATTTTGTTGAGTTCTAGGTCCAACGAGAGACCTTTTCTCAAAAGAAAAAAAAATAGGTGGAAAGGACATGTGATAGCTACCTTCATGCCCTCTGTGTACATATACAAAATATAAACACAGGAATTAAATAGACATTTAATACATAGAAGACATGCAAATGTCCAACAGGTATATAAGAAAGAAGGATTCACTATCATTACTTACCAGGGAACTGCAAATCAGAAACAAAATAAGCTATCAACCTGTGTAGTAGGAACACTTGCTATCAAAGAGACAAAAGATAACAAGGGGGAAGGAAGGAAGTTGATTAGAGACCCCAGGGGTGGGGCGTGGGGTGTTGTTGGAACTAGGATAGACTTTGTGACAAAGGGTATGAAGTTCCTCAGAATCTTAAAAATGTATTCTTATACGAATTGGCAATCTTACTACTTGGTATATTGTCTAAGGAAATGGGTTACTCTGCCTAAGAAACAACTACACACCCATATTCACTGCAACACTGGTAACAATAGCCAAGATACAGAGGAAATCTGGATGTCAATCACCTGATAAATAGGTTAAAAAATTTTGGGAGATTTGCCACAGACTATTCTTTGTCTGTAAAAGACTGAAATGAACTCCTGTCATTTATCTAATGAATGTAGCTAGGGAATCGTTACAGTAAGCGAAGCAAGCCAGGCACAGAACGACAAACATGCATGATGCTGCTCATACATGGCATCTAACCCAACTGACCTCATCAAGTGTGGTTAGCAGAAGTCTGAAGCAGGAGGCAGTGGGAGATGGGGGGCAGTGTCCATGGGTACACATTATAGACCAACAAGAATAGAAAGCTACAGCATGTTAGTGTGCACGGGGAAGTAATTATAGGTATTATAGGGCACTACATACTTCAAAAAGGCTAAAGATCGTACTTTAAATGTTTACATAATGAAGATGTTATAAATTAAAAGGAACTGGAACAATTTAGCCCAACTTAAATACCACACCATGTGTGAGCATATGAAACATCACGTTATCTTACAAATAATTATCAGGCTTAGTAATATTGCAGGTCAATGTCTGGCATGTTCTCGACTGAATTATATGTGTGTGTGTGTGTGTGTGTGTGTGTGTGTGTGTGTGTGTGTATTATATCGCATTGCAACTTAATTGTGAGTGACTGCATTATAAAACACAGAGACTCCAAACACCCCTGATATTGAACTACTACAAAATGCCAGTGCAAACTATAAGGAATAAACAGTCAAGAAACAGATTCATCAGTGAAAGAGACAAGTCTCAATTGTAGCCACTTTAAATGTGTGTTCCTTCTGTTTGTCACTGGAAGTTTCGATTACCCATGAGTTGTCTGTCTCTATTTCTAATTCACCCTTTAGTCCGCTCTCTGAAGCTGATACCTGTAGTACCTGGAACACTGACGTAAGGATATAATTCTAAGGACTAAGGTAAAGCAATCCTCATAAAGTTGACACAAATATAAATGCTGTTCAGCTCGTAAAGGTAAGCTTGGTGCTTAGCAAATGTAAGAGAGTACTTTATCCCACTAGTAATACTTCATGCACAATGCACGGTGCTTTCTGTATGGATAACAGAGAGAATAATATCTGTACTCACTGCATTTTATTATTTCTTTTATTAATTTGTGATTTAGCAGTGAAGGTCTGATCCTTGTCACCTATAATTACACAGGCTACATTCTAAGAGGCCAAGCCTCCTTACTTGAGAGATAGAGGAAATGTTATCTACTTATGTAGTAAGCCATCCTACAAAAGGCCAGGATTCTTGAGGTCCTTCTACTCTGAAAAGTTTATATTTCCCGTATATATCAGACTATTTAAATTTCATATAAGCAACAAGTTATGAAATTAGTAACTATTGTCATTTGATATGGCCATGTGAACTTATCCATAAAAACACATTCGTAGGTTTAGATTTTGGATAAAGTTGCAACTTTTAGATGATGCAGTTGAACTTCTGGCTGAAACGCAACATTCTTAATTCTGTGTCTTACTTTATTTCTGAAGGTCATGGAAAGAACAAATTAATTATAAGTGTATGTACATGTATGCATGTTATACACACTGGAAACCTGGCTGACGCGGGTGTGGAGTGTTCTTTATTAAGCAATAAATGAGCGGTGCTGCAGCAGAGGAGACTGCGGCATTAGTAAAATGCCACCCACAAGTGTTGCTCTCTATTGCTGACTATTGGACAGCATCCAGAAAAGGAGAAGGGCGGAGCAAAACAAACAGAACAAATGCAACTTAACAGCAGAGAAGAGAGCCGCAACCTCACTAAAAGCATAGAACTCTCGACTCAAACATTTATGGAAACTTGGATTTCTCCTTTCTTCAACTCGGGCTCAGTCAGGATGTGGGCCCTGCCATTATGTGTGGCTTGAGGCTGTTTGTGAGCTTCCTCCCCATCTGGGACTGAAGCAAATTGCAGGTTTCCAGGGAGGGGAATGCTTTTACAGCAGGGATCACTGCTTTAGCACTTCGCATGAGCTGTGCCAAGTCCAGTGACACTACCTGCCTGGCTCCCTGTGACAACCTGGCCACCAGGCTTTGTATTTTTAGTTACGGAAAATATATAGGGGCATTTCCGAAGCCTGACATTGTTCTTTGCTTGAAGACCATAAACACACGAACAGCCATTAAAAGCCATTTCACTTCTCTTCCACCTACAAAATGAATGTAATTATTGCAAGGGCACAAAAATGCTTCAATCTACATTTTTGTCCCTCTCATCTTACAAAGTCCACCGTTCCCTTTCAGGTCCCTAGCAGGCTGCCTTCTCCAAAAGCTGCATATGCTTACTAAAAGCACCTCTCATTCTGGGGAAGCTGTCAGCAATTACTGCAGTGAACTTTAAATCCTTTCCTCTAACTACCGCGGTAGTCCAGAAATAATGACACAACTTCTCATTGCTTTAAAATGTCAAGCTGACCACTCAGAATTTTCAGCTAGGTTTCTCCGGGCAGGCCCAAATGATAAGATATTTTTTGAGCCTTCCATTTCAGTCCCCGTTACATCACAGCACAGCCTAACACCTTCACGGTATAGCAACACCTTCTGGGACACATTAAACCCTAAACAAACCACAGAAACTGCCACCAGAATAGAGGAAACACCATATACCAGGCACAAGCAAGCTGTTTCCTCCCTTTATCTGACACTATCACTTAAATTATTCTAATTTTTCTTCAATATCATCCCCTTTCTATGTAGTATAAAAAGATTGCATGTCTTTATCCAATGGCAAGCTAGCTTTCCTGTCACTGAACAATACAATTTAAAAATTTAAAAATACATATATGTATATTTGTATTAACACCCGCGCACACACATACACAACATGCCCTACACACACACACACACACACACACACACACACACCAACAAGTACTTTTTTCATACTACCCTGAATGGCCTAGAACTTTCTATGTAGCTTTGATCTCATGGAGTCCTGGTACTAAAAGGATAATCTGCTATGCCCAGCAATCAACGACTAGTTACATACATTTTGGCATTAGATTTATTATCAAATGTCTGGTTCAATTTTTATAATCAGAGACAAAGGAAAAAGCTCTCTAAATGTTTGAAGTAACTTTATTTGAAAGATTTATTCATTTATTTTTAAGTTTTTATGTGCATGCGTATGTCAGACGTGTACCACATGAAGGCCTGGAGCCTATAGAGACCGGAACTGGACCTAGAGCCATTTTACTTCTTTTCCTGAGAACTGAAACCAGGTCCCCTGGAAGATCAGCAAGTGCTCTTAGTCTCCGAGCTGCTCTTCCAGCCAGTAAATTAACTTTCACAATGGTCCAGATGGCATTGAAATTACAAAACTACAGCGTGAATAGGAATATAGAAAAATCAGATTAGGTTTTTAAAACAATAAAGAAATCATTGGCCTTTTATTTGTGACTAATTCCAAAATAGTATGAATATGCAAGTAAGCTATTAAGAGATCAGGTCAGGGTTAAATGGCATGATCTAAACCAGAAACATAGGCTCCAAGGATAAAAAAAAATAGCTTTTTTCTTCTTGTATTAAAATTCTTTTGATTATAAACAGGATGTTATGGATGTACATCTATAATTCCAGCAGTGGAGAAGCAGAGACAGGAGGACCAGAGATACAGACAGGAGGATCAGAAGTTCAAGGTTATCTTCAGCTAAGTATCAAATTTGAGGCCAATCTGAAATATAGAAGATCATGTCTCAAAAACAAACAAATAAACCATTTTATTACTGTTTCTATCAAATGCACAGAGTATCTGCAGGGAAAGGCTGTATTCTAGTGCATATTTACAAAGTGTGATCTCCACTCTAGTCCAGTGGTTCTCAACATTCCTAATGCTGCTACCCTTTAATACAATTCTTCACATTGTGGTGACCCCAACCACAAAATCATTTTTGTTGCTACATCATAACTCTAATTTTACTACTGCAATAAATAGTAATGTAAACATTTGATATGCAGATGGTCTAGGTGACCCTTGTGAAGAGATCAGTCAACCCTAGAGGGATTGCTACTCACAGGTTGAGAACCACTGCTCTAGAAACTTGTTAGGGACACAGTGTGAGCAAAATAGACCCAACTATAGACTAGCTGGAAACAGAGAATCCAGACCAGGCAAGTAGTTCAGACACAGTACTTCCTGGAGAGTAAAGGCTCTATAACAAACAACAAACAAACAACAACAAAAACCAAATCACAAAGTCTGGGGGTAGGAAAAGGATCCAGGAAAGTCTCAAATTTGTATTCCTGAAAACAAAAGAACCTTTACAATTAAAGCCATCATCACTGGAGCGATGGTGCTTCATTCATCATGAGTCCCTTTAAGAAAAAACGCAGCTCTCAATGGGGAGGATGAATGAGTAGGATGAGGAAATGCTAACATCCTACAAAGGCCCATTTAGGTGAATGGTCTGTACCAATCGCTACTCTTAACTACTGCCTCAGTCTTTCTGGTAGCTGCTGCCTTCATTTGGTGGTTAATGAATTCAAGGATCAGAACAATTTCATAAAAATATACACTGATGTCCGTGAGCTGGTCAAACAGCCCCGTAATTGTATTCCATTAGTACAAAAGGAACCAGATGACAGCAGTCGTCTACAATATGGGAATTCGACATCCATTCTCCATTGATGGTACCATTCGCATTTGACGAGGAACTAGATGAACAAATATTAATTAATTACTAATAGTGAAATCCTAAGGAATAAATTCCAATGTGAAAGATTAAAACATAGCTCCTCACCAAAATGCAAATTCATGGAATGTGACATCATCAACCAATTCAAAACTCTACAGAGAAAAGGAACCAAATGCAACGAGAAGCTTTAAAGCTGCATTTTACACCAGGTTTTGAGGCTGACAAATAATAGTCCCATGCATAGAAGTTGATTGTTCACAACTTTTGTTCCATATCCTCTGCTGTGCATCCAAAGCATTGCAATAATTAAACACAGAATCTCGCCATCATAAGTTGCCTATGCCAAGTGGAGCTGAGGGACTCCATAGCTTTACAAGAGACTCAGGAAAAGGAATCAGAATAAAAGCCCAGAACAGGGAAGAAGGGATCAGTGACATGCACAAATTTCTGGAACTGAGGACTCTTAGCCCAACTATACCTCAGGAAGACCTTCACTCCATCAGTATTTTACTGATGAGGATGTCAGTTTTTACAAACATGCATAGCAGAATACTTCCTGTTAAAATACGTATGTCAGCATCAGCAGGCAGTTCTCACTAGTAATTCCTCAACTATGTCCATCGCAAATATGCATACAATTATCTAACTTTCTTTTCCGGGAAAGTAGCACCACAGTACAATCAAGACCTTAAAAACTCCAGGCAGACACACACACACACACACACACACACACACACACACACGTTAAAATGAAAACCTAAAATGAAAGCTCCTCAGCCTATTATATCCTCCATCATTAAATACAAGGTTGTCAAGACAAGTAATAGAACATTGGTCAAAAAGTAATAGCTTGGTTAAAATTTCTTCTCGCTGATATTAGTTGCAAGTTTGTACGGGGCTGCCTATTATCCATCTTAATGAAATTCACCTGTCACTTCCATTTTGAAACAGTGAATTCTTGTACCTGATGACAAGAGTAAAATTAAAATCTCTTCTCTTCTCCCAATCAAATCGTCTAATGATGGAAAAGAAGAAATAAGTAACTCCAAAATCCCTGCCACTAATTGGTCAAGGAGAGAGTCATCTTCAGATCTCTTTGCCCTCCCTTTGACTTCCTCTGGTGATTGTCCTGAGGGTTGCCAGTCAGCTACTTGTCTTTTAAACTCTCTCTGCCACCAGGCAGTATGCTGAGTAAAACTAGCTAAGATATGAAGTGCGGTAAGACTGTAGGGAATGGTACAGAAGACAGTCTACATTTCACAGCCTTTATCATCACTACCAGTCATTGGGTGGTGAACCTGCCTTATAGGTGAAATGTCACCATGTACCTCATTCTAAATTAGAGGAAGCAAAAGACAAATCTCGTGTTTAATTGTCAACTTCTTGAGCTGATGAAATGAAGAAGTGTATTTATTTATCTCTCTTTCCCATGTGGGTCGACTTTTAAAGCCAAGGTACAGACTTTGTAGTTATAAGTTTTCTTTCTTATTTCAAGGTTTTATACAAAACTGTTCAAAAATAGCAATCCAATAAATATCAAGTATGGTCTAGAATACCAACTAGAAATTCAACTCACATGGTATAGGAACAGGAGGTTTAACTTGCTGAAGCTCATTCATTTGGAGCTTCCATTATGTTCTGGCCTCTAATTTTCACTGTTTAAACATACTGTACCCTCAAATTGTGCATAATCAATTCCTCATCTTAAAAATTCATTTACTAATGTATAAATCAGAAAGGCTTAATGCAGAATACTTATCATGCAATACAGGAGAGTGTTATCCTGGGCACAAAAGGGCAGGAAGTGTAAAGGAAAAGATATAAACACTTAAAAATCTAGAATCTTCTAGTGTAGCATCTTAGCCGAAGGAGTGGAAAACATTTTCCATTGCTTAAGAAAGACCAAAAATAAAAGTTAACAAAGGAAACCAATGCTCATTGTGGCACCAGAATCTATGAATAATATCAATAATATCCGGGCAAAGGGCTACCTAGATTGGAGGATGCTCAGGTCTATTTGGGAGCTACTAATGGAGTTTGACAAGTCAAACAAATGTAAATATTAGGACCTCGAATTGCCACTGAGTTAGTGGAAATAAACTAACTCCAACAATCACTCCCAAAAGTACTTTGGGAGATAAACAAAAACCACTTGTAGGGAAGCATGATGATGCAGAGTCACACATTTTCTCATAATCATGACAATGTCCTATACTAGGACAGAACCAGTCACATACATAATGGGCAACAAACTGCACATTACACTCAGATCGTTTGATTCTACACTGTAAGAAAAGCAGGTGAAAGCCAGTGTACATTGTATCTTTTCCAAACAGGAAGCTCATCCCGAACAGTAGAGAATGCAAAGAACCAGAGGTCTAGAAGAGCTTACAGCCAACCTAAATTAAGGAAATTCAGAATGACATGAAATGTTTCTTCTAAAATACACAAGTTGAGAAAAAGCAAAATTTAACCTCACAATATCGAAGTTGTAGAAATCTGTATTTATTTGATCTAGTTACTATAATTACATTCCTGGAGCATCTGTATGAATTTTAATATTCCCACAAGCTTATGAAAGTTACAATAGTTTTCATGATTTTGCTGCAAAAGTCCAGGGCCCTGATCTACAGTTCTCCTTAGAGACAAGAGAACAAAATGGTAATATGTCAGAACAGAGCTTTCCAGACACTTCCATCACTAACTGAAAAACTAGAACATACCGCTCATCATGTTTTGCCTGCCAGTGGCAACTCAATAAAAAATTAAATCAAGGAAAATAATTATTCTGGCAGGTTTATAGTGATTATATGTAAATTCTAATATTCAGTGTTGAATATTATTATGTGTCAAAGTTGAACACACTCCTAACTTGGGCTTACTGGTGTGTTTTCACATGCCTGTAGATTTTTTTTTCTTTTTGCAAGCATGCATTTATAAATGGAGAACTCTATGACATTAGGTAGATGCTAAATTCAAATTTTACTGAGAAACTGGATTCTGCTTTTACTTCAATATTTGCCAATGGGTGTCAGGATACCAAAGTCTTTAGTGCTATTTCAGTTAGGAAGAAAACGTCCCCTATATACACTGCAAAAATTTTCCTGAACAAGACTTTTAATGTACTATTAATATGGTAAGAGAATTTTATTACACGTTTAACATGCTCATTAAATGTAAACACTCGGGGTCAGTGAGCCGACACACTGGCACTTGCCAGACAAGACTATGTAGTGAGTTTAATCCACAGAACCCCCTTGAGTGTAGAAGGAGTATTATCCTATAACAGACAGACAGACAGACACTCACAGACACACTCACAAACACACACACTCACATACACTCATACTCACACTCTCACACATAGATTCTCACAAACTCTCACACACACTCACACATATGCATCTACACATTCAAATGCACACATAGACACACACGTTAAGTTTAAACATTTAGAGCAGTAGTAGGTCTCAATCTTAATGACAGAAATCATTTTCTTAAAACTAACTTTGAATGATTTCACATTTGTACCATGTATGTTCTAAGAAGAAACAACAATATCAGTTAGCCAGACCCCCCATAGCTCTCAGGGACTAAACCACCAACCAATGGCTACAAATGGAGGGACCCATGGCTTCAGCCTCATATGTAGCTTGTCAGGCATCAATGGGAGGAGAGGCTCTTGGTCCTGTGAAGGCTTGATGCCCCCAGTGTAGGAGAATACCAGGGCAGTGAGTTGGGAGTGGGTGGGTGGGAGGAGGAGAATCCTCATAGAAGCAGGGGGGATGGGAAAGGGAAGTTCCTGAGGAGAAATCGGGAAAGGGGATAACATTTGACATGTAAATACATAAAATTTCCAATAAAAAATTCTAAAATGTCACAGACATCAATTGTTTCTTTGCTGCCAGTGGCACTACAGGATGTTACCAACATAAATCTCACATAAAGAAGAATGTTGAATTCTCTATTTTAAAGTGTGTCACCTTGTTCATTTAATGTAATTAAGCTGTTTCCAAATGTCTGTTTCCTTTGAGATAGAGTCATTGTGCAGTACATGCTAACCTGGAATTGGCTGGTACTCAGGCTGGCCTTAGATTTGTCATCCTCTTTGCTGGCACACCTCAGAACTGGGACTACAGGCATGCACTGACACACTAACAGTTCTCACAGTTAAAGTCCTGTATGGATCCTGACGCTGTTGCTACTGCACACACTGGACAAGCACTCCACCCCTGAGGCTTTCCACTGTTCTTTTTAGATCTTACTTTGCTGGATTATATTTTGTTGGTCTAACTGGGTCCTCATCTCCATTTCAGTATGGCCCATTTCCTCTCACTCACACGACATATAAAATGCTAAATCTGGAGAAAATTTTCTGCAAGTTATTGTATACATTAGTGAAAAATGACATTTGTGTGAGTGTTCTTTATGGATATACTCATTAGTCAGTTAGCCAAACACATAAGATTAGGGTATCGGTGGACACACTCTTCAAATTACTCGGGAAGTAAGTGTGAGAGCTGAATATGCGTAGATAGTAGGAAATGTATCTAAGGAAACGAGCCGTGTGTCTCCATGTGTGTGACCTGTCAAAGGTCTCTAAGATGGCAGTTCGTTCCTAAAGTTACCTGGATACAAAATGCCACTTGCAAACTCCCAACAAATTCTGCTTTTCTCAGGTACTAGGTAATTTTCCTTTAAAAAAGAAACTTGTACCCTTATTGAAAATATGTACATAGCCACATAGGAAACATGAGGAGATTTATGGTAAACACAACATATATTTAGATCAGCTGTTTTGAGGTTAAAAAAAAGTGCAGATACAGCTATTACAAATCACTTCTGTCTTGATGTGATTCAAGCATCGACACAGTTGTAAGCAATGGGTGTTTATTACATTTGGGTCACAGGCAAGTATGAAGGCAGTTGGTGCCACGTTTCTTATGAATATTTCACAGGCTACAGGTGCATACATATGTTCTAGTCACTGATTATAATGTTCCAACTCATTTCTAAAGTGAAATTATTTAAAGTACAGTTGTTTTGTGCAGAGTTTAGGAATGGAGGTCAGAGGACAACCCCAGGTGCTGGTTCTCACAGACCACCTTGTTTTAGATGGTCAGTGTGTGCACCTGGCTAGCAGGTCCATGGAATTCTGGGGACTTTCCTGTCTGTCTCCTGTCTCCCCATAGGAACACAGGGATTATAGATGCATATTTACTGAGGGTGTCGTGGGCATCTGAACTCAGGCCAGCAGGCACCTTAACCACTGAGCCATATCTCTTCTCTCCAGCTCCATAAACAGGATTTTAAAAGCAATCATAAATACAAATAACAACTTTTTAAAAGGGCTGAATTAAGCCTCATACAAGTCCATTAAAGTACTTAACAATTTCCCAGCAACAAAGCAACCATAACAGATACACTTTCACTTTTATGGAAAAATATATTTATAGATATTCCACTTATTTCAAAACACTGACCATGTTTCAGTGGAATACTGATGATATTGAAATGCTGGCAATGTTACAAACTCATTTTTAATAATAATAATAATAGTAATAATAATAATATTATCTCTAACTGTATGATAAAAACAAGATCCGAAGGGGTCAGATCTGTTGGAGACATATTATTACAAATGTTTTAGGAATATAGTCCTACTGTGAGAATTAGGTGTGTTCAATTCTGAGATTGTTATATTTAAAGAATATATCACCTCAGCATTCACACTTCATCATTTCGTAAAGTTATGTTGGCATGAAGTAGCTTTCAAGTTGAAAGTCAAATGAATTTAATAGTTATTACACTTTTAAATTGAATATTTAATACATACATTGAAATAAATGAGATTGTCTCATTTCCTTATAGCTAACAGTATGACATTGGTATTTTCAACTGTTTGCAAACAACCAGGAGAAGCCTGACTGATGTCCTTTTCTATACCCTAATTCTACAATTCACTTTACAAAATCAATGTACATAAACTTAGAATGTCAGTAAATGTACAGCTAATGTAAAACTTGGGACAGGGAAATTTGTTTTTAAAGAACAGAAGAACAGAACATTTTTACAGTGGTAAAACTGCAGCAAAAGGACCATACATCTTTAGGTAGCCTGCTTAATGATAGAAATATATACCTTATGTGTATGACACTGATGATCATGCAGAGAGACTTATTAATCTCCTAGCAACCAAATTCTCAACTTCCAGGATTTTGAAAGCAAGTGTATAAAAGAATGAAGAAGAAAAAAAGCCAGAGGTGCTAATTTATTGTTTACGTAAATGGTTCTTAAATTGTCTCCCTGAAATGCACACATATCCCATGGAGCCTCTGTAGCTCAAGTAGAGTACTAATGCTTGTCTGTCTGTCTGTTTGTTTGGTAATATAAATAGTTATTTCTTAAACTGTCTAAATTTTCACTAAGAATTTACATTAAATTACTGCCTTTAGTTATTTCTTATCATTAATTAATGTGGACAAACAAAATAAGGGGTGGGTGGGGGGAAGAGAAGGAGAGAGAGGTAAATGAATGGGTTAGACATGGTGGTATATACTAGTAATCCCATCTGTGAGGAAGCAGGATAATGTGAGTTTGAGTCTAGCCCTCGTCACAGAGAATGAACTTGTCAAAAACAAAAAAGAAAATCTGAGTGGCTAAAACTGGAAACTTTAACATTTAAACTAGTGTACTTTTTTTAACTGATGTTTCTGATTTGGCATATTCATTTAAATATATAGGCATATACATACACAACACACATATGTTTACCTTGTTTAATATACTTCTATCTGAAATCGAATTTCTCACACTTCTTTTCAACTTTAAAGATCCATTATTCTATTAAAGATCCAACCAATAGATTTAAATGTAGATATTCTATGTCCTCAAAATTTTAAGCAGATTATTAATGTATCTTTTGAAAGAGTCATGGGAATGTGGAATTACATTTAATAAGACCAATCCATTTTAGAAGAGTTTTTTTTTAAATGGCTGAAACTGGGAAGGAAACAAAGTGTAGATACCAATCCGCCTGTTGCAAATCCTAATCGCATCCTTTTGCTTTACATAATAGATGCTATGTTAAATGGGGGAGACAAGACAAAGGGAAACAGAGATGCCCATGCTATCTGACTGTATGCATGAAAGCACCAGAGAAAAACCCACTGATGTGTGTAGTTAGCATATGCTAATAACGGTAGATATAGTCATGGCTGTTTTCTCCTCTTATATGACATCTTATTAGTTATTTAGTCTTGCAGAAGTTATTAGAAACATGATTTTGCTCATGAATTTATATGAAAATGTAAGTTAGATAACTGTATATATGGTTTATTCAGTAGTCTGAAATCTTCCATCTTATTACATATCAAGTAACAATATGAAGCTGTTGTGCTACTGTCTATGTTCAGCACCTAAAGAAATTGAATCCCAGAAAATTCAAATGACTTTAGCAAAATCATGTGATCGGTAGTTAGCCTGAGCTCAGCCATCAAACCCCCTACTTCCTACAAACACTGCTTTCAACACTTTGAAAACTCAGTCTAGAAAGATGATTTAAATTCTGGTAAATACAGTGAACTTTGATCGCTCAGTTCTCAATTTTCTGTCCTAGGTGCATGGGCCAGATGTAAAGCTCAATTATACCCATTAGAAGTCATGTGTTTCCTGCCATCATAATATATTCCTTTCTCTCATTTTAATCAATTTTGGTCATGATCAATGGTGTTCTTTACATTTTCTGTCATCAGATCGCTGGTGAACAACACATTGGATGATGAATACCACTGCATATCATATCAGGATAGAATGGAAGGAGTAGCTTATCATCTTAAGATAAATTCTACCTGCAAGAAAAAAAAAAACCTTTCAAGACAGTAGTAGATCTCTCTTATTTCCAGGTTACATGTCCCAAAGCCTCTGCCTTAAACTGAATAGCACCAAACTCTCCATATATGTTGATTCCCACCCCACCCCACCCCCCATACACTCTGCAGCTTTGCCACACAGTAACACAGAAACCTCTCCATTTATGCTTTATTCCTAGTACCTCCTTTATGCTACCACTATTGTGCTTTGGGGCCATTATTAGGTAAAATAAGGGTTACTTGAATATAAGCACCATGACACTATGACAGTCTGACAGTCCAGACAGCTGCTAAATGACTAATAGGCAGGTAGTTCCCCAGCAAGAATACGCTGGAAAAGGATTGATCTGAGTCCCAGAGTGAGATGAAGCAGGTGTTAGGAATCTTCAGAATGGGACTCGAAGTTTCAAACTAATTTTGATGGTAGTTAACCAACACCAAAGAGCGAAAGCACAGATAGAGAGGATCACTCCACCACACTTCTGTTGTTGCTTCAAGGAGCAAACAGATGCCATCATAGACCACCAGTATAAATTTCTTCCATTACACTAAGAGCAAGCTGGTATTGTCCATTATAATTGGATACAATTCTTGCCAGTCTGACTAAAAGCATAAAACAGACAGTTTGTCCTCTGCCCCTCTCCTTCCCATTTTCACTGTCTCTAAAGTGCAAGCACCACAAGACATTTAATTATTGCCCATATGTTCCCCAGTCCTCCATTTTGACACCCAGCTTATCCATCCTAAGACAAACCCTAAATGAGCAATGCTCTGTATATGCTTTCTTGTCAGCTCCCACCAACTCTCCCACTGTCTGGAAGTCTGCCAAAAGCTTTTCAAGAACCCAATTACCTAATCTGATAAACTGATAAGCAATTTTAGCAAAAAACATGATTGATACTTAGAATCTATGTACATTCCAATACTAGTTTCTATGACTTACAGTTAGAAAATCAGAAAATCAGACAGAACAAAAGAAAAACATTACTCAGGAGCAAAAATCTTATGCACCAAATATGAACTTCTGTGAACAGGGAAGAGGCTTAAACAGACACACGTATGCAGAGATTGGCATCTTGTCACATTTGGTTCTAGTGTGATATTTTAGGAAAAGGGTAGTTTTTTGCATACCTGATAATTTATTAACACTTTATTATAAACTTATAAAGAAGTTTGAGGGGGTCACTTTAAAGCAATCAGAAAATGTAATGGCTTCATATACAACACGGAAAAAATTGTCTATGAATTGATAACTGTCGATGGTAAGTGATCAAGTCATAGCTATTCATCTGCCATCTCTACAAAATCAAATTGTATATATTAAGAGGGGGAAAACAAAATAGCAAATCAGCTGAGCAGTCAATCATTCTAAGGGGAAGAGTTACGAAAATGCAGTATTTTTAAATCAGAAAACAAACACTTTAAAAATGTTTGCAACAAAAAAAAAAGGAAAAATACTTAGAACAATGACAAAAAGCAGTATGGGAAAAGCTTAATGTTGGACATTTCAGAGAGAATGCATATGGAAATTCCTAAATGTTTCCAAATAGTTTCTTATATCAAGCAATGTTTCACCTTTCCTAGAATATTTTCAGAGGAACAACATTCATTTTTAAAACTGTAATACAAGGTGAAGTGTTTGGGTTATCCATGACAAGAAATGCTTTAATGATGATTAAACTATATAATAGCAGACATCATTAGCTTAACTCCCTAATTATTGTCTTGACAGTTGAAATACATATGTGTGTGGGGGGGTAATTTGCTCAAGTCTTTCTATAATCCTTTTAACAAACACACTGTTTAGCACAGTTTTGACTTTTTGTTAAATTAGTTCCATCATTAAATATCCCTTTATAAAGTGTTGGGTTGGATTTGCTCCTAGTGAAACTGATAAAGATCATTATTTTATTACCTACCCACTATCTGTCAAGCCAGACAAACTTAAAACCCTTGATAGATGGACAGGTAAGTCTCAAAAAGAGTGCACAAGGCAGTTCAGGAGGATTTATAATAGTTGCTCTCTTAGCAAACTGATGATGTAAAGGTACACAGAAATTAGTTATTAACCAGATGTGAAGGGAAAGGGATAAAGGAGGGAGAGAAGGAGAAAGGAACGGAGGGAGAGACAGCCACTAAGAAAGGTATGTGAGTGTGCCAAAGTTAGTTTTCATTAAACTCCAGAAGGTGCAGGGCAGCCAATCTGCAATGCTTCACAAATGAGTAACACAAGTCATTCATATTTTAAAACATTTACAGATGTGCGAATAGCTCAAGATCCAATACAGACAGAAGGTGAGAATACAACACAAGGAGCTCCTTAACTGAACTGTGGACAGAGATCGAGCAGAGTGCCTGAGGAGCTCTGGAGGGCTTAAAAAGAGTTGCCAAAGAGAAATAAACCTCACCTTCGAACAGAAAAAGGGAATTTGACAGTCAAGCTTGGCAGGGGGAATAAGATGCATAAATGCAATTCAGCTGTGCATAGAGGAATGAATACCGCAGCTGGTGGTGAGGAAGTTCTCATGGGGCAAGAAAACCAGCCCCCTGTGAGCACATACCTATTCAGAGCTGGAGGAAGTAAGAGACCAAGAAGAGGCCAGGGATAACAGCACAGTTAACTCTATGGTGACCCTGGATCCCATCTCCCTGGTTAGGGTCAAGGCTAAGTCTGTATGACTATTCAGCTGCAAGGGTCTGAGGCTAAAATGACAGGCAATGAATTAACCATATTTTCCCAGGAACTAAAACAACCTATATTTTATAAGAATTGCCTATATTATAAAAGGCTGTGAAAACTCATGGAATCCGTGATGAGATTAAAGTCAAAGTTAATTATGTTGCACAAATCAGATACTTACGTTCTTCTCAGTTTTGTCCTATGCAGTGTTACATACTGTAGGTTGAAACAACTGATGATAAAATCCAGTAGCAATAAAAACATACTAAAGATTTGCTATATAAAACAATTGTGATGTCTTTGCAGAATAAAACAATGAGAGAGAATGAGCTTTGCCCTCAAGAGTTTACAGCCAAATGAAGGAAATAAAACAGCTACCTAAACAGATGAGCATTTATACAAAGTTAGGAAACTATCAGGGGTTCTGTACTTTTTATTAACCAGTGTTCTTTTTATGGGGTGTGTGGTGCTATTTCAGCCAGCAGTGATGACAGGAAGAGTTCAGTGGCAACAGAGGAACATCCATTACAAAATCTGTGCCACTGCTGGCAACGAGACCAGTCCTCCATTCAAGGTAATACGGAAACGACTCCTATAGAGTTTGGATCTGATCACGTGTGCATAGACACCTCGCCATTACAGTTACTCAAAACCCTGTCCATGGGATGAAATACTTAGACCACATCTTATGAAGTTACAAATACCTTTTTTTTTGATGAATCATGAGCATGTGGGTAAGTCAGTGCTTTCAGCTGAATTTGGTGATAATTGTTTTACTTGGGGCTTTCAGCTGATTAACTTATAGCATACATAAAAGCTGGGACATTTTTACAACATTTGACAGTTCAGATTTTCCTTTATTTTGTCATTCCATAATGGGCTTGCAAAATAAAATCCCAAAGGAGAGGCTTGGCTTTACAGATAATTATATATTTAGGGCCACATTTTATGTTTATTCTGTTCTTGCTTCTGCTTATATGGTTGCAATTTTCTACCTCTGCTGTAAGAAAAGGATCTCTCAAAACCTTTTGTTAAAATGCAGCAAGCAGACAGAAAACAAAAACAAACAAATGCAAAAACAAGAACAAGAACAAACCCACTAAAACCTATGGCAACAGGAAAACACCCCCAAATAAGACCTGTCTTATGATGTGAAAACTGACGGTTGGTTAAGGTGTTTGCAGTTCAGACTGTGTGAGTTCACAGGAACAAACAAGATGCTGGAATAAGTCAGGCCTTGCCTTCTAAGTACCAGTGACAGATGCACACCCATCCACACTACAGAGAAGCCAGAACCTGGGGTAGAACCCTCACCCATCATTTGGAAACCCACATCTGATATTTAGCAGCGCTCCTTAATGGGGTGTGTTACCCAGCCGTGGTTTCCCTATCCTAGAATGTATCTTTGATCTGGGGAATTCCAGACATAACCACTGCTTTCCAGAGATGGATACATTAAAAAGTGACACACACATGAAGTAGATACAAGTGTCCTTACTTAGTGTCTAGCCCACAGAGATACTCAACTCCAGCTTCACCCCTTTCCTGGTACAAAGGATTCTCCCAGGCTAGAGTTTGCTCACAACAATCCTCACCCACTGCCTTAGTCAGAGTTAGAAAATCACTTACCAATTACTTTATGTGGGACAAGGAAATAAACACATATTAGAAAAGCACCAAAGTATAAAATACCATTGAAACAATGAGAAAACACACGATTTTAAAAGTCATCTATGCTATTCAGTAATGACAATATACTTGAGAAAAGTTGTGTCCTTGACATACACTTAAAGTTCTATACTGGCGGATAGCAGGTTATGTAAGACAACTAACATCCTAAACCAGAGCACCATGTACCCTAGAGTAGTTGAATATGCAAGTGATATAACAACACACTTCCCCTAAACAACAACAAAACAAAAGCAAACAAAACAGCATGAGGCCTTCAAGCTCAGAAAATCCTCTTTACTCATTTGAAACATTCTACAGTTTACATTATTTACAGAGAAACCGTTCTGTTCAGAATGAGAGAGGGCTCTCAGTCAAGAGCACATGCTGCTCTTCTAGAGGACCCTAATTCATGTCCCAGTACCTACCTCAAGAAGCTCATAAATGCCTGTAACAACTTCATAAGATCTGACACCCTCTTCTGGTATCTACCGACACTCCATGTATACCTGCATGCACAGGCATAGGCACATGTGCACATGCATATGTATACATGCACACCTTTAAAAAAAAAACCACAACACAGCAAAACAAAACCCCGATCTATCTTTTGTAAGAATTATCTAACTTGCTTACAAATTTGACTCCAAAGCAACAGCATAATCTGAAGGTCATTTATATATGTCATATATGGCCTTCTTTGACAAGAATAACATTAACCCATGTACAAGTTATATTTTGCCTCCTTGAAGCAAGTCCATTTCCCCAGCATATATTGCTCTAAGTCTGCTTGTGTGTGGCTCCTTTTCATTGGACATCTCCATTTGTCCTCAGCTTCCATCATTCAAGGTTCAAACTCAATGTGATTTCCTAGGATAATAACCCTTTCTGACCAATTCTGGCAAAACTAATGGCTTTTAACAGAAAAGCAGCTCTACACTCCAATTGTAAGGGGCATGAAATGATCCAACTGTCTCTATTATCCTGTACACTGTGACCCAGGGACAAGTTCATCCATTCTGCCTTCTAAACACTCAACTCAGAGGCCAGCACATGGCAATGCTCAGAGAACGTTTACTGAATTAAACTGAATTCTTTCTCAAATCATCCTTTTCTTTTTGGCATAAAATTTCTTAGAAAATGATGGTACTCATTTTAAAACCAAACAATAAGAATTTGCTATTATCAAAAGGACGCTAGAGACAGCATCTACATACTGTTGGATTACTTGTTTTATTACGTAGATTGGACACATGCTGTCATTTACTAGTAGGGTCAGTAATACCCCTGGAATCACAGAGACTAAATGGTCTGGAGATTAACATATTAACATTTACAATGATTTAGTTCAGTGTGATTCCACTTAAACGAAGCTTTGTTCAAAAATAGAAATGTAGGACTTTATTCTCCACATCCTTGTCCCAGGAACTATTTTTAAAGTTTTATTTACAAACAGCCTCAGCCCTTGAGTCTCCAGTGCTGGTTACAAAGTGCTGTAATAAAAGAACCAGAGAGTAGATATCTACTCAGCAGAGGTGTTGCAGCATTAATGACCGGGAAACTGACCTGGGAACAACACCTGAAACCACAGTATAATCTGTAGAAGGAAGGAGGTAACAAGACATTGGGTCCGCTGGGAGAGCCAGCACAATGTACTCTATTGAGAAATATCTTATCCTTGGGTACAACCTGGTTATGCTTTACTATATGTTTGGGGCAGGCGGTGGCTGGTTTCCTTTCTCCATTCTCTTAAGGAGTCTGAGGACTTGTTAATGATAGGTAGGTGTCAAGATCCCCAGAAGAGATGGATGTTACTCACTGGAAAATGCAGAGACTTTCCAGCATCACTCTGGCCAAGCTCTTAAACTTGAGAAGCAGGTGATTAAAAGTTAGCAAGTGTCCTCTGAAGTGGTGAGATGTAGGGTAAAGGACAATTGCTGCCCTAAACTACAGGGAGCACCAAATGCTATTGTCGACAGTTAACACAATGTGAGGCTGCTTACTACTAGAACATAGTCCCACTAAGAAATGCTTAGATGTAGGAAAATGCTGTTGAGTTTTCCCATAAACACTACACTAGTGGATCTCACATCCAGCAATATTTCTCACTGTTTAAATGGAACTCCAAATGCAAGCATGCAGAATTCAGGGAAAGAATTCCTGGAATGTTGTAACTGTTTGAAGAGTTCATACCCTACAAATACCTGCATCCCAAAAAGAGATGGGGGTGCACTTAGGAGCTAGAAACTGCAAATGTAGCCGATTTACTTTTACTATGACTAAGATCATTAAAATAATTTTATCTATCCTATCTGGCTGAAAGAAAGGAGAAGTGATCCAAATGACCCAGGGTCAAGCAGGAGAGTGACAGGACTTCGGTATTTGTTTGCACATAAACATGAACACAGGAAGCTTTCCTCTACATTCCTAAAGACATCTGGAGATGGCTCATGTCTTAAGTCGTCACCACCAGGACTATCAGTTTTTTCCGAAAGACCCCGCTATGCACTTATGCAGCAGCCATTAGCTCAGCAGCCCCTAGCTGGGTTCAAGCAAAGAATTTTAGGAATGGGGAAAGGAATGGTATATTAGGTGGAGAGGTTAGTGTGGAATGGGAGGAGGGGGAGGGACAGAAGGCACCCCCACATCCCTATCAGCCAACTATTATTAACTATTATGCTGATGGAATGGAATCTAACTTTATACTGACTGTGGCTGGCTTTGCTCCAGGTTCAACACTATTGCCAAAGAGACTGTGGTTTTCTTAAGTGATCTGGCCTTTGCTCCTTAAGAATCTGTTAATGCAACAAGGGGAGTCTCAAAATCAGGCAGTATACACTGACTCTACAAAAAAGAAGACAAAATAAAAATTCTAGAATACAAATCCACTTGAAAGCAGTCAACTTTTAAGGTCAAGGGTAAAGGAAAGTCTCATCGGCGGAAAACCAGAGCAAAATCAAAGGTTGTGGAACTCAACCTAAAGATTAACCCAAGTGGAGCAGAGAAGAAACTGGAAATCCAAAGGCAACCTGTGGATACTATTTTGACTCATTATTTCTGTGGGAACTTTGATTTGCATAAAGTATGGTAGATCATACTTAAGAGGCCACAAATACTACCTCACATTAGTAAACAGACTGATAAATCATAAGCCCCCATATGCTCACAGAATTCAAACTGATTGGTTATAATAGTTCCATGAAAGACAACAATGAAATTCAAGGAAGATATTATCAGTGCAAATCCTAATCACCTTCCAAAACATTTAATCTCAGCTTAAAAATAGTACTCCTTTTGCCAACAACAACAACAATTAAAAACAATTAAAGATATTTATTGGGTGCTAATTGCATGTCAGGCACTGCCAGGGATTCACCAACATGATCTGCTTTAATCTTCAAAACAACCCAATGAAACAAGGAATATATGGTGACTTGCACATGAGGATGCCAAGTCGTAAAACCTCCTGGCAGCCCTGATCCTCCACCATACTCTTAAGGCGTTTCACAATGGCCACCCTGAGCTAGAGCAATCTGACTCTGTAATCCTTTAGCTCAGATAGTTGATGAAGACATGTTCATCTGCATGACTTCTAGAAATGAATCTTAACATTCACCTATTTCAAATAAACCTCTTTCTGCTACTCTCCAAGTCCACTCCTCTCCACTCAAGAAGTCTCATGAACATTCACTGTATTATTGAAGCAAAAACCCAGAAGCCCTGGTAATGCTCCTTTTCTCCTCACTTCTAACCCAAGGCCACATGTTCGACCCTGATGATTGTTAATTTTTCTACTCTGTGACTGTCCCTTTTGATAGAGAAATGTTGATATTAAAACAGATATATAGTCATGTGAATATATTAAACATTTAGTAAGAGTAAAATAGAGTTACTTCAAAACAATTTTGGTTTAAGGATAATTTTACCTTTTAAAAAAAATAAAAGCAAATGTGTACACCAATGAAGACTGGATGTGTTTATTATGCAGTTTTACATAAAGGACAAAGTCTTGGCTGAATGTGATGCTATAAAACCTAGAGCATCTTCCATGTTTTCAAAGTTGACCCACTCTGGTGATTTGAATGACTATAGTCTCCCAGAACTCATATATTTGACTCTAGTATCCCAAGTTGGTAGTATTGTTTGGGAAGGTAGTCCTTGAGATTTCAAGAGATTGGAACATTCCCAGTGTGCCTGACAGTCTCCTGTTTGCCAGTTTAGATGTTCCCGCTGCTATACTTCATATCAATATGGAGTACAGAATGGACAAAATATGACTAGGCCATTAGATAAAGTGATGGAAAGTTGACCCTAATCCTCAAACAAAACCCATTGGGCAATTTTTAACGAAGCTTCCATCTACAAATTAAAAAGCAACTTTTAGGGGACTTCCGGTCTGGGCCCTAGCATAGAGCAGGTCACAGGCGGCAGCTCAGCACCCAACCCCAGAAAACCGAGAGAAAGAGGGACTCCCAGGAGCTTTAACTCAGGCAGCATCCCAGGTAAAAATGAATCACCCATGATGTCTGCTGTTAGAAGTTCTAATCCAGATGCTGGCCTCCGAACTTACAATATTTGAAAGGCCACTGATAAGAACATCAAACAGCTAGAGATTGACATCACTAATCTGAAGAAATTCCTCATTTCGCTGTCTGAAGAGACCTCCTAAAATCGCAAAGATCTTTATTGGACTTGATTTACTCTATTACAATAGAAAAGGCTGTGTACAGCTCTTGACTGTGTACAGCTCTTAAAGAAGAAGGTTGCCTTTACATAGACAAGACAAGGAGGGTTAAAGAGAGCATGAAATAGATCAGTGAAGGCCCTAAGAAAAATTAGAGCGAGAAAGAGACAGATGAAGGATGGTACAAGAATTGGTTTTCAGCCTCCCCAAGGTTGTCAACCCTATTTCCTCCCATCTTGGGACCATTATTTGGGTTCTTTTTGCTTTTTTTTTGCTGGTCCCTGGCTCTCAAATAGGCGGACTAACTCTGTGATACAACAGATAAATAATTTGGTAGCAAAACCTACTCAGATACATTATCATAAGTTAGCTATGGAGGACCACGAGACTCAAGATGAGGTTGTTACTTATACAGGGTGTTTCCAAAACCCATCTCTACCCAACCTAAAAGGGGGGACTTCTGCCCCTAGACCAAGCAGAGAGGGGCCACCCAGAATCCCCTCTGTCAGGCGATCTGAATTCTTGCTTAGGCTGCGAGGCTAAGCACTGCAAGGGAATATAAATAAAAGATAAAAATATCTATCTGGGTTCCCCGAGGGACAAGCCTGACTGCATAGGGGTTGATGTCAAAAGTATCCCCTCTCCAGGAAAAAGACATAGGGACGGGTATGGCCCTCATGCCTCACTGGACAACGACAGTGGGACTGGAGCCATTACAAGGTCCCCTTCAAATACTGGAGGTCAGGCCTCTATCCCCGCCTTCACAAGTTTAGAATTGCCACAGCCCTTCTACAATTAGAGAAGGGAGGAGATGTCAGGGGCAGCCCTGCTTACCCACTGAAGGCCTAAAATTAGCCATAGGCCTAAAATCAGCAATAGGCCTGTCATCCATGTATACTAACACCAAGTCTTGGGTCTCAGTGGAAAAACATGGAAACAGATGGCTATAAGCTAATGTAAACAGGCAGCTTTTATGGAAATTTACAAGCCTGAGTAGTCATAGACCTTGTAAATAGGTAGCCTGGGCAGACAATACCAACCTAGATAAGGACAAGCGAGTTATAGGCAGAGTCATAGTGACTTGTTCCCTGAACCTTCACCCAGCCGATACCCGGTTCTGATGATAGCTGTATTCCCCCTGATCATCCACACTCCAGTGTCATTCCCTTCCCCACATCCTGCCTTTCTGTGTTTATAACCCCTGTGTGAATGAATTACGATTTGAGAAAAAATAAATTATAAAAAAAAGCAACTTTTAAAATCAAACGGCTAACAGCATAATCCAAAGGTATGTTAATTTGATACATCCTGGATAAAACTATTAAGCCTTTGTCTTCTATAAACTCTTGTTTCTTTAGGAGAAGAAAATATCATATGTACAGACAATGTGATCCTTAACATGCTACACCCTTGAAGTTGAGCTGAAGTGTTTCAGGTAGAGGTCATTAGCAGTGTCATTACAGTGAAATGGGCATGCTGCTGGTTCAGCAGCAGAAAGGCTGCAGTTGAGTCATGTCATACAACTCTCTTTAGGGCTGCCAGAAACATTCTGGATGAATTGCAGAATTGACTTTGAACTAGTCTTTCATCATTACACATTTAAGAACTGTTTTTTAAAAGAGTGTGTGTGTGTGTGCCATATGTGTATTTGAATGTGTGTGCACAGCACACCGAGGTCAGAATAGGGCACAATCTCCTAGAGCTGGAGTCACGAGTGTTTTGGGACACTTGACTTATCACATGGATGGTAGGTTCTAAGTTCTAGTCCTCATGATTACATACCTGATTCATCTCTTCAACCCAGTTTCCAAATTTCTTAAGCCTATATTCAGTTGCACAGTCTAAGAAGCTGGGCATGGGGCCAGAGGGATGGATAGGCAGTTAAGAGTGCTTACAGCTCTTCCAGAGGACTCAAGATTAGTTCTCAGCACCTATACCAGATGTAAACATCTGAGGATCGAGCTCCACCTCCTTTGGCTTCCATAAGCACCTGTACTCATGTGCACATGTACACATATGGGAACACCCTCCCCACACCTCTGACCCAACTTAGATTGTCTTCATACTCCTCCAGTATATTCTCATACACCACTGGGCTGGCGCTACAGTTCTGTCTGTCCACTCTCTCAAGTTCTGGGCTTAGTCCTATAGAAACACAGGACATCCCCTACTTTACTGCTGTTCCCTCCTTCAAACCACTAACACTCACTAATGATCTTGCTGTTTCTCAAATACACCAAATGCACAACGTTCTTAATTGCTAGTAACAATTCCATTAATATAACTACTCCTTTGTATGAATATAAAAAATAATCTGACAGATCTCGATTTCCCCAAATTAATCTCGACTCATTAACTTTAAACTTTTGGTAAGCACCTATCTGCATGGCAAGCTTTATTCCTTAAGGTAAGGAAAGGTAGGCATCTGAACCAGGAGTAACTAATCATAAGTAGAGAAAAGAAATTCCGTCTATCCTTTGTTGTTTTTCGGACTATTTGCTTAAGATCAAATGCTTATAGTGTAAAATTGAGGCTCTGCAATGATAGAACTGTTTCATAAGAAGTGAACTCCAGAATCAAGATATGATCAGAAAGAGGCGTGTCCTAGGACTTGAAGTACCAGCTCATGTGAAACAGTTTGGCAGAAGGCTGGGGTCAGGGTTCCCATGAAGAAACCCAGAACCACACATGCCATCCCCACATGAGCACTTGCTTTGAGTTTAAGAATGGGCTTCCCTGGCTAAAGAGGAAGAAACCTGGGATCCAGGGGAGAAAATTATACCACATGTAATAATAGTCAAGAAAATGGACAGATCTCAGGTGACAGTGACATCTCAGTCATTAGAAACAGTACAGGGAAGGAGAAGGTCCATGTCTCAGTCCTGCAAGAGAACAGCAACTACCAGATTGTGCTCCATAAAGTTCCTGTGTCCTATTGGAAGTCACAGCCTGGCAGGATCTATAGCATATAGTTTTAGCCTATAGGGAGGAAAAGAAATCCTTTCTTCTTCTAAGCTTTCTAATGTACACTAAACAAACATGTCATTTTAGTGCTGCTAGCCTGAGGCTCATTTACATTGGCAATCATACTTTGATGCTTTGGCCATCTATAGAATTATACAGTGAGCCCAATGATGTCACCCTTTTGTTACCAAGATAGTATACCAAGCTTAAAATTAGGGTTTTAGAAAAATTGCAGATACAATCAATCAAGGTAGGATGAGACCGTTCTGGAGTGGGTAGGATCTCACCTTTATTAGGACTGATGTCGTCACCAAAACAAATGTAAATCTGGACCCAGAAATGTACAGAAAATATCATGCAAATAAGAAGCTAAAGATTAGAGAGATGAGCTTACAAGACAGAAAGCACAGCCAGAAAACCATGAGAAGCTACGAAAGGCATGGTGCAGCCTTGTTATAGTAGCTGCAGGAAATTAACACAGGCTCAGACTAGATGTGTCTCTGGAGCCTTGAAGGAGATGCAGACTGAGCAAGAAACTACCCTGTTCTGACTGTCTAAAGGTATTTCAGAAAAAAAGGAGGATGTCAGAACACAAAAGATGATTGTTGTACCATTTTTAAAACCATATTTCAGGTAAGTAAGCATGGACAAGTGAAATCTAAGTACCACATCAGAGGGGTGGGTAAGAAATGATGGCATTTTGCTATTCCTAAGGCTAGAGACCTTTTATAAGTCCACAATGCTAACACCTGCAAAAGTACCATCCTATCTCACACCATTCAGTATGGCTACGATCAAAAACTCAGGCAACAACAGATGCTGGTGAGGATGTAGAGAAAGAGAAACACTCCTTCATTATTGGTGGGATTGCAAGATGGTACAACCACTCTGGAAATCAATCTGGTGGTTCTTCAGAAAATTGGACATAGTATTATCTGAGGACCCAGCTATACCACTCCTGGGCATATACCCAAATAAATCTCCAACATATAACATGAACACATGCTCCACTATGTTAATAGCAGTCTTATTTCTAATAGTCAGAAGCTAGAAAGAACCCAGATGTCCTTCAACAGAGCAATGGATGCAGAAAATGTGGTACATTTACACAATGGAGTATTACTCAGCTATGAAAAACAAGGAATTTGAGAAATTCTTAGGTAAATGGATGGAACTAGAAAATATCATCCTGAGAGAGGTAACCCAAATCACAAAAGAACACACATGGTATTCACTCACTGATAATTGGATATTAGCCCAAAAGCTCACAATACCAAAGATACAACTCACAGACCACATGAAGCTCATGAAGAAGGAAGACCAAAGTGTGGGTGCTTCAGTCCTTCTTAGAAGGACTAACAAAATACTCATGGGAGTAAATATGGAGACAAAGTGTGGGACAGAAACTCAAGGAGGGGCCATCTGGAGACTGTTTCACCTGGGTATCCATCCCATGTGCAGTCACCAAAGGCAGACACTGTTGTGGATGCCAGGAAGTGCATGATGACAGGAGCCTAATATAGCTGTCTCCTTAGAGGTCTGCCAGAATCTGACATATTCAGAGGCAGATGCTCACAGCTAACCATTGAACTGATCACCAGGTTCCCAATGTAGAAGTTAGAGAGAGGACTGAATGAGCTGAAAGGGTTTGTGGCACCATGGGGAGAGCAATAATACCAACCAACCAGAGTTCCCAGGGTCTAACCAGTCTGGGAGCACATAGGGAGGGACCCATGGCTCCAGCTGTATATGTAGGGGAGGATGGCCTTGTTGGCATAGGTAGGAGAGGAAGTCCTTGGTTCAGTGAAGGCTGGATGCCCCAGTGTGGGGGAATTTGAGGGCAGGGAGGTGGGAGTGGGTGGCTGATGGGGGCATATCCTCATAGAAGCAGGAGGAGGGGAGATGGGATAGGGGGTTTCTGAGGGGAGAATGAGGAAAGGGGATAACACATGAAATGTAAACAAATAAAATGTCCAATAAAAAAAAGGAAAAATAAAAATAAATGGAAGGCATTTCTGCTTTGGAGATCCAAAACAGAGAGTGTAAAGTCCAAAATGGAGGAATTCTCTGTCTCTGATTTGTGTGGGAAAAATAAAAGTTCACATACATGGAAAAATATATATATATAATAAAAGGCTGTTGAGCAGATTAATCTTTCACTTCATGCTATGAAGCACATTTTACTGTTATTAGTTCTAAAAAATATAAACTACTGTATTCACATCAAAAGAAGCAAAACTGGGAGGGGACTCTAATGTAGGGTTCTAGCCCATCTAAAGAATTTTTTCCATAAATAACAGAAATGATTATAGACAGCTGAAACATAGTTTCAGACTCACCTGGAATAGTGGTTCTCGACCTCCCTAAAGCTGTTTAACACAGTTTAATATGGTTCCTCATGTTATGGTGACTCCAACCATAAACTTATTTTTGTTGCTACTTTATGACTGTAGTTTTGCTACTGTTAAGAATTGCAGTGTTAATCTTTGTGTTTTCTGATAATATTTAGCAACCTCTATGAAAAGGTTGTTTGACTCCCGAAAGGGTCACAACCTACATGTTGAAAATCACTGACCTAGAGCCTTTAAAAAAAAATAGAACATTTTATTTGATCTTTCCTTAATAGTAGTTGAAAGCTAAAAGCCACCCATCACTGGTGATAGTAACCTCTCAATATAAGAATCCAAGAGAAAGTACACTTACACAAGTCTACAAGAACCACTCTTGAAAGTATATGAAATGAAGAGCGAAAAGAAAAATGTCGGGCCTGTGCACTAAAGGTATGAGGTCTATGGTGTGATTTAGAGACTATCATACCTTGAACCAGATGCAGAGTGCACATGATGGCAACTTTACAGCCAGACTGACAGAAAAGTTTGGCTCACGGAAAGTCTTCAAATCTTCAGAATCTTTAATTGGAAACCAAGCCTGCCCTTCCCCAATCATGGCTCTAAGAATGTGTAAATCTTGCTCTGGTTCGTTGCTCCACTTTTCTTCGTGATTATTGGTGTAAGAACATCTCATTATTCAAAACTGGCACATAGCAATCTCTGCAGACTAACACCCAAGCACGCCCACACTCTTCACATTTTAGCATGTGTTACGGTTTGAATCTGAAATGGCCCCCAAAGGACTGTGTTCTGAATGTTTGGTCTCTAACTAGTGGTGCTATTCAGGGAAGTTCTGGAAACTTCTGGAGGTGGGGCCTACCTGGAGGAGGTGGGTCACTAATAGGAGATCCTCCAGGATATATTATCCTTAATTATATCTTGTCACTGTCTTGTGCATCATCAGTCATGAAATGAAGCACTTTCCTATGTGACACATTCCTGCCATTATATGTGGCAAGCACACAGTACCAAATTAACATAATGGAGACTCCACAATCATGAGACAAAATGAATAAAATTTATAAATAAACATTTAAAAATTTATTTATTTATTCTAAAAATATTCTAAAGCCTAGTTTGCCTTAAGGAATAAGGTAATCATTGTCTCTCCCAAATAATTTCTATTAATGTTTTATTTATAGTATTTACACATAGACTTTGGTCTGAGGTCTCCCTATGACACCTGTGAACTTTCTATAGAGGATTCCTGCCCCGATGACTTTCTGATGCAAGTAGAGACCCTATTTTCTCCTATTTAGGCCCAATTGTTCCCATAGGAATCACATTCTAGGCACTAGCCACAGCCTTCTGCATTTATTTCAACAGCAGTTCCAGGAGCCCAGCCTGTATGGAGCCCTCAACAGGGAGATCCTGGCTTCACTTGCTTAGGTAGGTCCATCTATGCCGCTCCAAAACTTCCTGCAATAGCCCCACACAGGAACATGGGTGTTTCGAGGCTACTGATACTTCTCCTGAAGATAGTAAATGCTTCCACTGGAAGGGCAAAGATAACTTAAAGAAAAGACAGGGAAGGGGTGGAAGAGGAAAGAAGGGGAGGGAAGAAAGAAAGAGAGAAAGAAAGGAAGGAAAGAAGGAAGGAAGGAAGGAAGGAAGGAAGGAAGGAAGGAAGAAGTGAATTCAAATAAACAAACAAACTGACAACACTATGTTAGATGCACTAGTACCAGTAGAAGAACAGAAATAACAAGAAAAATCAAGGCACCATGTATCCTCCAGAAATTTCTAATCCTACACTAATTACATTCATTGAAAATGACCTAGAAGAACTTTCAGACAATTAAGAGGATGACTGTATTTTCAAACACCTCAAAGAAGACATGGAAATGAAAGGTGTTAAAAATAAAATACTAAATAAACCAAATGAAAAATCTCAATCTAAAGTCTTATTGACAGAATGGATCATTTAGATAACAGAATCTGAACAAAAAGACAAGGTAGACAGGCCGGGTCACTCAGTTAAAATCAACTATAAATAAACCTGTGCTACACAATATCATGAAAAGATCTAACCTTCAGATTAAAGGTATACACGGAGACAGATATCATAACAGTGGCCAAAAACTAGTTTTAGTAAAGGCATAAAAGAAAATAAGATAGTTCACATCTAGAGAGTGAGATGCTCATCTGGGTTCAATGGGCCTACAGAATTCCAAATACACAAGACCAGAAAAGTGACTCCTAACAACATACTATAGTTAAAACACGAAAAACATTAACAAAATAATAGAGAAAAGCATTAAAAGTTGCAAGAGAGAAAGACAAAGTAATTTATAAAGGCAGGCCCCTCAGAATGAAACCTAATTTTTGACAAAGATTTTTAAACCCACAGAGACCTGGAAAGATGAACTTCCAGTCCCGGATGATGACAGCTGTGAATCCAGACCATTGCACCCAACAAAACTACATTATAAAACTAAAGGAGAAAGAAATTTTCCATGATAAAAACAGATTAAAGAAATGTATGCCCACTAAACCAGCTCTATAAAGAACATCAGAAGGAATATTTCAATATGAAGAGAAAGATAAATATACCCAAGATGTCATGTAGAATACATCAAAAGTTCCAGAACAAGCATAATATGTTCAGAAAACACCACAAATAACAAAAGGTCAGGAATTAATACACACTGTTCAACAGTAATTCTCAATACTAATGGTTTAATTCCACAATATCAGAACAAGGAATAAGACATTAGATTTTGAAGCAAGATCTAATTTTGCTTTTGTTTATTTGAAACACATCTCAGTATCAATGATAGTTCCCACTGTCATAGGAAGTAATAAAACATTGCAAGCAAATGATAATAAGCAACTAATATCTGGCAAACATAAACCTTGTCTACATTTTATTAGTTTCTTAAGATTAGAGTATTAAAAGAACTCTCATTAAATCCAAAAATATACATATACTAATTTATGGAATTTCTATCTAAAGCAAAGCATTAATTTGTATTATTATCATTAATGTCTAAAAATAATCAAGTCTATTAGTATAGTATCATGTTATAAAATGAACACATAATTGTTGTAAGGTAGTATCAGAAAAGTACATTTTAAAATAACATGTGTGTTTGAAACATGGTGTATCTTTTGTGCATTTTGCTCATAACAAATAGAGGAGAACATTAATTGTTTCTCTTTTGAGGCATTACAAAAATGATTTGTTGTGTGGTTCATTAACTCCTGCAATTAAAATACTAGATGAAAATGCTAACTTATTAGTTACCAGAAAAAAAAACTAACTTTGTCTTTCTATCTAAAACCAAAAAGATAGCATGTTGAATATGCAGTAGCATCCAGCGCAATGGAAGACTCTCATAAAACAATCAACTCACTACGTTGTTTAATACAGCTGAAGAATCATTCTGAATGTATGATCCGACCATAGCAATTCTCAAAATCATGCAGTGGCTAGAAACAATCACATTTATATAAAAAAAAACTGATACTGTTGCATCTCCTAATCTGAAGGCTTACTGCTAATATTATAGTTATTTTATGTCAGTCGACCATAGTGTGAAATATTAAATGGAAAATTCCATAAGTAAAGAATTAATAAGTTTTAAACTGTAAATGGTTCTGAGAAGTATAGATAAATCTCATCCTTTCCTGCTCCACACCTCCCAGAATGTGAATCTTGTGACTACGTCACGGGTTAATTGCTTACTGTCTTATGTATTACGTCAATGTCAGACTGCTGCAGTACTTGTGTCCAAGTAGTCCTTGGTTTTCGCATCACAGTGCAGAAAGCACATCAGTAATGATGCTAGTGGTCTATCTGTTTGGCTAAACAGACTCTGCTAGGTGCTTCCTTCAACTGAAAAGCTCGATGTGCAGTAAGATACTGTGAGAGAACATTCTGATAGCTTTTATTACATACTGCTCTAATTATTCTACTGTATTATTGATTGCTGTTAGCCTCTTACCCCATCTGACTCACAGGTAAACTGTTATACAGATAAGCACATATAAGAAAAACATGAACACTGTCTCATATTGCCCCCGTTCCAGTTCCTTCTAGGATCTAGTAACATACCCCCTTAGACAATAAAATACCAGCATATGATATTTTAAATATTTTCACTAATGAATAAAGATATGCAGAATATCAAAGATATATTATCTTTGCCATAATTATCAAATAAATAAAATATACACAAACTGTGATTAAACAAGCATTACTATGTAACCCTGTAATACATCACTTAATAGATCCTTTTTGCAGGACTATTTTTCTCTGTTTACTTTTGCAATTTAAAGCCCATGACTCTTTCCTAATGCCACATTTTTAGAGGTTAAGTTTTAAAACCTATGTGGGAGAAGGGTGTGCATATAAGTAGAGTTGCCACCTAGGCTACAGAGGTGTCAGATCCACTCAACCTGGGCTCAGGTTCTTTGGAAGCTCAAAATGTCCCTGTAACAGTTGCACCATCTCTCCAACCCCTTATTTTACACTTTTCTAGAATGTCAGAGTGTTCATATAGTGTTCATGTACAGATAAGCTATTTAGGTGACTCTTAAGGTTACACTCTGGAGAGTCTATGGCAGTCAAATTCAATTACTTAGCAAACTCTTGCAGTCCTGACTCCTTTGTTCACAATGAAAAAAAGCAAGATTTCTTTCCTAGAGGATAATGAATTACAGAAAACATCTGTGTAGCCATAGCATCCAGAGGTCAATCAACAACATTCACTGTCCATCAGTATGTACTTAAGGATAAATATTTATTTTTAATTAAATATTGGTATAATATGACATAATCATGAATTTCCAATATCCACTGCCAAATATATTTATATTCTATTAATGACTGAGTATTATCTAAGTGCATGTTCATTTTAAAGATGTTTTACCATTTCAATATTCAGAAAAATCAACAGACCTTGCAAGGATGATTAGAAGAGTTAGTAAGGGCTAGTGAACCCAACATGATCACAGAAGTAAGCCCAACAATATGCTTCCAAGGTTCTGGGTCTTGAAAGTGCATCATAATTATTCAAAGAAATTACAAATCATAACGAATGTCCAAGTCTAACCCAAAAGGATCTTTTAAATCCTGGCATGAGGTAAGGCCAGAGCACTAGGTTTCAGCATCCCCAGGGATCCTCGTGTTTACAGTCCAGTATCACTATAAATGTAAGGTCCGGAGAAATGCAGTAAGTAAAACTTGTACAAAATGAGCCCCTGGGACAGGAGTATTTCATTTCCCTAATGCTGCTCCCTTTAGTACAGCTCTTCTTGTTGTGATTCCTTGTATTGATATTTCATAACTGTAATTTGGCCACTGTTAAGAAGCAGAATGTAAATATTTTTAGAGATAGACATTTACTAAGGAGGTCATGACCCACTCGTCCAGAAACTAGAATCCAGGACTCTTCTGTTACAAATCACAAGAAACTTTGACTCCCGTGTCACAAAATATTTAACTGTGTAATACTACATAATCTAGAAATAATTAAAGCCATTTCTGAGGAAGCTGCCACTTTTAATTGGCATTTATCCTTTTATTGAATGCTGACAGTCAACAATCATAGCCCTTACTACAGCCATGGTCTTCCTGACAGGCTACCTTAATTTCTAAACTTCCCTATCATTCTCACACTGAAGAAAACAGAAAACAATAACACCATCAAAGAATAAAGTAACAATTAGTAACTATCTTTTATCATATATAAGGGGAAATGAGTCTTCATTTAAAAATGAGCAAACATCAGAAAAACAAATACAAACAGAACCACAGCCTGAGGTGATGGACAAAGAGCTTCCAAGCCAAGCACGCTCTCACTCTCGCCCTGGTTAAAACCTGTTTGTCTGGGGATTGGCTCAGCTGCTCTATCTCTAGTTCCCGCTTCCCAGCCTTCCAAGGTGTTGCCGTGACCTCGGGTGTCTCTTTGCTGGAGCTGGATCCAACTAACAAAATCCAACACATGCAGGCACTTGTTTCTCCATTCGCCAGTCCCCTGAAGGGCAGCAGAGAAGCCTGGAGTCGGTTACCTCTTCTGCTGCTGCCTGTCTTTATTCTCAATCTTTAAGCTCAGCTCAGAGTCAATTAGGCAGAAGACCATGGCAGCAGCATAATTTATCAAACTAAGATAAACAATACAGAAACCCAAAGAAGTATTAGTAATGAAATAATATAATTTTACCAATGGAAAGCATATAGTAAACTGACTGAGTTTACTTGTCCACTGATGAGGCTCTAACAGCATATTTAATAGGAGAGCATACACCCACCTGTCTACCATTAACTCCCTTTCATCCTCTTTTACCTCTGTTTTCTTGGCAGAGAAAACTAACTGTCAGGAGGAGAATGTATTCCACCTTAAATGGCATAGCACTTTGTCTCTATCATTTGAGCACATCTTCCTTAAAAATCTGAGTTAGCATTCTATAACATCAGGCTCAACCTGTGTCTGAAGAAGTCACCATCAAACCCAACACTGCAGATTTGCAAATGCTTCACCTCTCCTCTGTAACCTCTAACCAGGTCCTGATCTCAAAGCATGGTACGTTAAAAACAGCAAAGCCTACATGGGCACCAGTCATTACGTAATCTCTTTTCTCCTGTTACTAAGACAAAGACACACATCTAAAGCTGCCATCTCCCACCATAACAGACAAAATTAACAAATCCCCAACTTCTTCCCCAAGAGATAGGAGAAACATGCAAAGCAAGATAACTGCATGCAGAGCTCAGTGAGACAGTTAGTTCCCAGCTTTACCATCTGACTAGAACAAGTTACTTCATCTCTGAACTCACTGGCTTTCCCATCTGGAAGCCAGAGATGTCATCACAAGAATGACTGAGAGAATTAAACAGACTTGCATATGTCCACTGAAGGCAGACATATACTTGGCAAGTACTTAACTCCTTTGATGAATCTACGAAGGGACAGTCTATCCTATCCGTTTCCAGTTTCACAGGTATGTCCTAATACAATTACAAATCCCTACAGAATATCTGAAATTGAAATATCACAAATTCCTAAGATCCTTCACTCTATGTAAAAATAATGCAAGTAAAATTGACACGTGTGTGAAAGCAGACACTTACACATATTCCCAGAGAGACTACTAACCAACACAAACACTCTGATGGGCAATTTTAAAATACCCAAATCTTTACAA
This sequence comes from Grammomys surdaster, assembly GCF_004785775.1. Lineage (NCBI taxonomy): Eukaryota > Metazoa > Chordata > Mammalia > Rodentia > Muridae > Grammomys > Grammomys surdaster. The sequence goes on from NW_021604613.1 coordinate 22,732,259, forward strand.
TGATTTAACAATACACGTCTAAATTGCCTAGTTTATCACGAGGAAGTAATTTGATTCGGACACTAAAACTTGTAGCTTCTTCGTTACTTGTAGTAATCATATTTATAATGTAAATGTCTGGAAACCATTGAAACACATATCCAAAGACTTGTTAAATAAAACGTAGAACAGACAGTCCCTGGAAAGTTGTATACAGAAAGCGGTTATGAACAGACTAAAATCAGCCTGCTCAGAGTTCATTTGGCTCAATCAGTTAATACTGAAAAGGCAGTGGGTATTATTACACTGGAACCTGGGCATCATGTAAAAATGGGGTGATGTTAATGGTAACAGATTTTCATAATGAGAGAATGCAGATGAGGAATTCAGAACCTGCATATATCAATGGACTAGCATGCAACGGAATAAACAGGGTCACTGTAAATTCGAGGTGATGTTCAGCCCAGCTTAGTGCAGCTCTGTTACAGGACAGGTAACTCTCATGGGTGTTATTAAAACTCTTTCCCATATTGTTCCCAGTACTTCCTAATAGAAAGGAATTTTTGAATGACCAGCAAATATTTTGAAGTTTCTGTTTGGAAACTATAACTAATACCCTAAGAACAATATAGTCAGATGGGACTTTTGTGATATATCTATAAAATACCTACTAGGTTTTATCATTATTCACAATATGATCATCTTAGAATTAACCAAGCTACATAAAACACCTTCAAAATATTTTGTCCCTAAAAAAAAACTAATTAAGAACATATAATACCAGGTTTTTGCATGGTAGTTGAATTACAACATTACATTTTAAAAAATACATAAATATTTTTCTTTTAATTAAAAGAAGAAAAGCTTTACTTATGTGTACCAAACAACATCTTCACGTGATATGGGATATTACTTCCTTCTGGACAGGCAGTAAGTACAACAGCCTAATCATATTAGAAACTCTGCCTTAATGTTTGCTTTGCTCATTAGCTGCATGGCCACCATAACATTAATTTAAACCCCTTTCCCCGTTAGTTCCACACCTTTAATATGAGAGTAATACGTGAATGAGACCATTTTGCTTTTATAGGATTAACTGAGACTGAAAAGACCAAACCCTGTTATATACATACACATTGTGAACATCTGAGACCCAGCACTATTAAGTGTAGGAGCAGAACCTCTGCTACAAGCTTCGGAAAGGTTTGTTTGTACTTTGGTTTTCTTCATTTAAACTATACTGTTATCTGCACAAAGGCCATCAATATGATTTGGTTCAGATCACGTGTGTATTTCACATGTAGAATTTAAACCAAACGACAATAAGCACAACTCACTCTTATGTATTTTAAAACAGCACTCTTAGAGTGATGTATGGGAAAAGTCCAATCTTTTAAACATTAAATTCATCACAAATATATTTGTATAACACAATAAAAGTGAACAGTTGACCAATTCTTGCCCTAAGCCTTCAAATTTTATTATTATGTCATATTGTATAAAAGCTCTAAACTTTTTTTATGCTTCTTTATATACGTCAAGATAGACTGTAAACAAACACATCCTAGTTCACAGACTGTAGCATGAGACTCTTCCAAAGACTACTTAAAGGATTGGCAATATGGCTCAGTAATTAGAAATACTTTTATCTGTAGCAGAAGGCCAGGAATCAATTCCCAGTACTGACATGGTGCCTCACAAACATCCCTAACTCCATTACTAACTCTGTTCTGGCCTTCATGGCTCCTTCATCTGCATGCATCTGGTACATGTACAGACATCCAGGTAGACACATATACACATGGGATATCAGAAACAACAGATACAAGTAAATGATAAACCAAAAACTCTTAGCAGTGATATTTATTTAAACACATCTCAATACTAAACAGATAGAAACTAAAATCACAGCAAGACAGCCAATATGCCACAGTGTCTCCTTCAAAAAGTACATATTTAATACACTGTCATATAAAGCTAATTAATGAAGCAACTATGTTGTAATTTAATATACAGGACATTACAGAATAACTACAAAACACAACCAATAAAGTAACCTCATATGTTTTCAGATTAAGTCATTACAATAAACTTGGGACATGTGGCAAATTGTTACTAAGTTAAGTTGTATGCAAAGGATATGAGGGGCATACCTATATAAAGAGAAGAATTGATATTATAAAAAAATCAAAGTCCACAATATATATTAAAGTTTTTTTTTAATTTTATTTGGAAAACAAAGTTTTTCTCAGTGTTGTCTTCTACATAGTGGTTTCAACAGAATGCTTTATCAGTTCTGGTTTTAATGTAAATTAGCAATAGCCCCTACCAATAGAGTTGAACCCTATTCTAGCCAATCTATACAAAACTGCATACATCTATATGAATCCATGCATACATGTGCACACATACACACATACAAGCCAGTAATAAAACAAACAAAATCTTCTACATTCCCTACCCTTAAGAGAATGTCATATAAAAATCTTAGACAGACGTATAATTGTAATTAAGTTTGATTTGTTATAGGTAAGTCATGTCTTACCTTCAAGCCTGACTTAAAAGCATCTAAGAAAACGTGAAAACATTTTCATTGGTTACTTTGAAAACACTTTGGTTTCATTGAAAATACTTTAGAGTGTTTGAGATTGCAAAGGATGGCAAGGGGCAATCTCTAACCCAGAAAGAAATATTATTTCTCCAACCTGGAAGATGGCTTTCTTCTTTAGATTTTACACTAAGACTATCTTTACCTCAGGTAGTACACAAAATACAACACTGTATAAACAGAATCTTAATTCCAATCCACCTGAAGAACACACCAGGAAAAGGAGCTATATGATTTCTCTTTATACAGGTTTTTTGCAACAATTCAGCAACTAATCAGACAATTCTAAAGTTTCTAATAATAAAAATTCAGTGTCAGGACCCAAATTTTTGTTTTGTTTTTTAAATCAATGATTCAAATGTTCAGTATCCACAAGTGAAAAACCTTCAAGTCTCCAGAGACGTAAGGCCGCAGCCAGCTACTGGGTAATAAGCTTATGTCTCTCAGAGTATTTTTAATCAGCCTCTGTACCCCATCATACATGAAACACAGTACAGTGTGTTCCATGTGTGATCCAAGACGCTAATGATAGTAGCTGTGGTCATCAAATTAGTAGCACAAATGATCGTATATTCACACCTAAAGTGCAAAGGAACAATCTTACCACTTTATTCTCACTTCAGTTCTGTCTAAAGTACATGAAATAATGTCATTCCTCCCTTAACAAATAAGCTTGCCATTTCAGATAGCTGATCCGTGACAGGTTACTAGTATTCAAAACTGGTCTGTGGAACAGTGTCACCACAGGAGCCAACAGGAAGCAATTTGCAGGCTATCGACTTTAATTTGCTGCCTAGACTTTTTCACTGTTTTTGATAAGTCCAGGAAAGAGTGCATATAATATAGATATTTTAATTCACATTAGTTTAAAATTTCAATTCTACTACATTAATTTTTTCATTGGACTTTATGGGTTGACTCTTTTCACAGGGGACAGAAACCTACTCTCAGAAATACCAACTACTTTCTGTACCCAGGAAGGTCATGGTGTTGTTGGCAGTTGTCAAGGTATCTGTTTGCCCAACTTTTATCCAGCTGGAGCAAAGGTAGGGAGTTCTTGATACGCAAAGAGAGAGTGGAAAAGTCAAAGAATAGGCAGACAGTTTTTGTCCATTATAGCCAGTGCCATATATATATATGAATGATGAAGGAATGAAATTCACCAATGAAATTTTGTACACTTTTACTTGTTTGTTCCCAATGTACAAGCAATATGAAAACTTAAATAAAAATTATATGTGTGTGTGTGTGTGTGTGTGTGTGTGTAGAGAGAGAGAGAGAGAGAGTGAAAGAGAGACAGAGAGAGAGACAGAGAGACAGAGAGATACATATATCTCAGTTATAGGATTTTGGCAACTTCGTGAGAATAGTTAGAATGCATTGAAAATCTACATAAAGTGAAATGGATTATAAAAAGTACAATACCAAAAGAGAGGATGTTCATTAGAGTTACTCTATAGAAACACTTGCTGCTGATACAACTAAACGATCAAATATTATGTTTGCCTTGTCAAATTTCCAGCTCACCAGTGAGCATAAAGGGCACCTGAAGCATCCAGAAAGAAGCAAGTGTGAGAAACAGCCTCCTCACCCTCCACACACAGTAATTTTTATCTAGAGAATATTGTGAGACTAGCACAAATGGAAATAGAATAGATGTAAGACAGCATCAAATCAAGGAACTAACTGGGGACTCAGCTTGTATTGAGGGTGATCATGATGACAGCAGTCTATATGAAGTATGATTCTATTTAATTCTAACAGTCTGCAACTATAAGTCTCCTTACAGGCAGCCAAGGCTAAGAGATATCAATTCATTCATACAAGGTCACTCAGGAGCTAATTATTCATCTGTGTAAACAGTGAGGTACAGACACACATCTCTTGAATAGCACAGCCAATGGTAACACTTAAATTTGAGTCTAGGACAGGCTGACTGTCTCCAAACTCCGGATTGATAGTTTAATAAACAGTTGTAAAAGGTGAATAAAATATTTTATTGTTGCTTACAAAATAACTGAGTTTACCAGCTCAACATACTGGAAGAGAAACAATTAATCAAAGTTCAGTATCTTGAAGGATGAATAAGTTTACGATGACTAGTGACAAATAATCAGGCCTTTTTCTTGAGTGGGGTTTTTTTTTGGGGGGGGGGGGTTGGTTTTAGTTTGTGTGAAGGGTAAGTCAGGAGGATATGTGTTTTGAGATGGTGTCTGATGTAGCCCAGGATGGCCTCATTATATAGTTGATGATGACCTTGTGCTTCTGATCTTCATGTTTCTACTTTCCAAGTGCTGGAATTAAAGGCATGTACCATCATGATCTGCTTCATGAAATGCATAGAATCCAACACAGAGCTTAAATGTATGCTAGACAAGTACATCCCCAGCCCAGCAGGCTCCAGTAAAAAGTATGGGAAACCTAGATCTTTCTTATTCTTCCAGGCTGTGGAAGAAAATATCTTCTTGCTACAAAACTGTGTACTGGACTTTCAAAAAGCATTTGCTTTGTAAACTTTGAGTAATTAGGAGAGATTATCAGTACTATATATGAAAGTAAACTATATCAAGAACAAGTAATTTTAAGGTGTCCATGAATGTATTGAAGACATTATATCTTCAAATGGTTATTGGAAAAATACACAAAGCTCAAAATTCTTATAAAATTCAGTCTTAGCTATAAACATTATGATCAGTGATATAAGGAGGTGTAAAAATTACTCTGAACATTGCTAATAATAGGATGTCTTGAAATATATTGAATGATTAAAGTTAATTAAGTAGCATGATCGTGGAGTGGCTTCTGGGTAGAATTGTGTGTTGTTTCCATATCACACCCACACACGTCACATGTTTTTGGCAAAAGAGAACATGGCAAGGAAGAAAACAGTTAACTCTCTCATACCTGGAGGTTATCAGAAACCCTCAGAGGTACACTGGGTACAATCAGAACAGAACCTGTGAGCTTTCTTCTTAGACTATGCAGCAAGTCCTTAAATGACTCCTTTGGCTGTGGTTTTAAGACTTAGTGGAGAACTATTTCCAAACAACAAAGAGTTAAAAGTCAGAATGCATCAGGAAACCACTGGGCAGAGACAAGGCATCCTGAGCCCATTCCTTAACAGACTTGTAGCTAGTCCAGTCTGCACCATCCTTAAGCCTCCTATGTTCCTGGCCTCGAGCCAAAGGTATCATTTTACTGAGTGGGGGAAAAGTTTCATTCTTCTACCTGACTGTAATCTTGTTTTTCCACATTTTCTAACTTTACAAACCAAAGCCTTCCCCCAAATACTTATAAAAAATGAAAACGAAAGGAAGAGAATGAGTAGGAGGAGTCTGAGAGTTTTGCTTGGTTGGGTGGCTGGGTTTCTTTTAGTGGACAGGACTCACAGTACTGGGTACTACATGAAACATTGATACGGCATCCGTGTAAACAAGGACTCTCTTCTCACCCAGTGAATTCAGGTAATGCATCCATTGTTCCACACAGCTATGGTCTGGTGACGGGAACCTCAACTAGAACAAGCTTGCCCTGCATTTTCCTTTGCACTTAGATGTCAGCTTTGATAAGGTCACGCCTTGAAAGATCCACATAGCATGCAACACTCAGACAGCAATAAAGCCTTCAGCCATTCCCGTATTCAGAGAAGACTGTAGGAAAAGGGGGAAATCAATCCAAATCACATCCCCTCCCCAAACACAAACAGATTTCTACACCTAGCACAGTTATGCCTGCACAATGTAGACCCTCAAACACCAGGTCCTACCTGCAGACAAAAACAGAAGAAATGGGATCCCTCTTCTCTCGTTCTTTCTTGGAATTTTCCCCTCACTGGCTTTATTGGAAGAGCATCTCAAAGATTCTTTATTCCACTTTTGCTCTCTTCTTGTTTCAATTAACAGCAACTCCCTAAAGAATCTAATCCCTGCCCCTCTGTGTTGGTTAGTTGTATGTCAACTTGACCGGAATGATATTGGCCTACAGGCAGGTCTGGAGGCATTTTTTAAACTGATGATTAGATTAACATTTGGGAGATGGCTGAGCCCAGTATGAAAAGTACCACCCTGGGGTAGGTGGTCCAGGCTTGTATAAAAGAGCAAGTCAGTAAGAAGTGTTCCTCCATGGCCTTTGCCACAGTTCCCGCCTCCAGGCTCCTGCCCTGAGCTCCTGCTCTAATTTCCTTAGATGAGGGACTGTGACCAGAACTGTAAGATGGAATAAAGCCTCTCCTCCCAAAGTTGCTTTTGGTCATGGTGTTTTGTCAGAGCAGTAGAAACCCTAACTAAGCACCTTCTATTTCCCTGAACCTCCCAAAAGATTTGACTTCTACTGCCAAGCTCTCTCCCATGAGCTTCCCATAGAAACCAATTCCCCAGGCTGCCTTCCTCCCAGGCATCCCCTCAAGATCCAGTCCTCTTCTCCCTTGCTGTTTTCCTTTCCACCTGCTCCCAGAAGAACCTAACCTGACATCATTGTGAGTGAAAATTCCCCAGAGAGTCTGAGGTGGAAGAATACCACAAGAGCAAAGGATGCACAACATAACTCTCTCAGTTCCCAATTCTCTCCCCCATCTCTATACATACACATGTACATACATATAGACATACATACATACATACATATCACACAAACACACACATGTACATATACACACATATACATCATATGCATATACATATATCATATACATATACACATACATATACATCTATGCATACACATACATCACATACATATACATACACATACATGTACATATACACATACATATACAGATTTTAATAGCACCATAATTCCCGACATTTGCTCCTACTTGCATCTCTATATGACATAGAGAGAGAGATATCCTACCTCCTTGGCTACACTCAAACATTCTTGATGAAATGCTTCCATTTGGAACTCATAAATAAATGCAGAACATGTGTGTATATACGTATGTATATGTATACATCTTTTTCTATAAAACTTAGAGAATTGTGAGCAAATCAATATGCAAGTACAAACAATCATTTACACCTCCTATCAAGTCCTGGAGATCTGAAATATTTTGAAACAACAACAACAAACACCTTCAGCTACAACTCTGCTAGATGGACAATCCGTGCAGACAGTCCCTCTCAAGCAGACTGCCCTGTAGCTCCTGCTTCTCCAAGCACTTTCAGAAACTCATTTCACTATCACACAGGCTCTAAGAGCTGAGAATTTCTAAACAATGTCTCTTGCATTCTTTTAACTTTTTGTCTACTGTAAATAACAAGATCTCTAGGAAAAAGGCAACTGAGTAATCTGCTACCTTTAATAATATATTCTAATAAGGAGAAACACAGCAATAAGGATAAGATGTTTTTCATTTTAGGATATAAATTTATTTAACCTACTGAGTGACTATTTATTGGTAAAAATATCCCTACCATAATTGCTTAAAATAATAGAATACTTGTTATTTAAATATTCAGAAAATTAATTAAATACTTTTTATTTCTTCTCTGGTTTGAAAAGTCCAAATTTTTGTGTGTTTAAGAGATTCTTCCTTTTTAAAAGAAAAATGAAACCATTGTCTAATTGCTTATAAGGAGAATATTCTTCCTGGTAAATTCCCTTTCAGGGACTTGGTCTTGGGGATTTACTCACAGTTAGATAACCTTGAAATGTACCTTCACCCTGTCTTCAATTTTCCATATCCAATATCTAAAAGCTCTTTTTTACCTGAAAAACTTTAAAAGCAAATGATAGCAGTTTTCTTCTTTTATCTCTCACATTTAATACTACGAACACATTAAGGCATGGATATGATTAATATGTAATGCTTGCACACAAGAACAAAAGAGTCTTCAATCTCTATTAGATAAAATAACTGTTACAATTTTCCATTCAAATGAAGTCACTCATCAAGAAAATCTTCAAACGGTAGAGAGATGAGATCATGAAGTTGATAAGAGAGAAAATTATAAATTCTTAGATTAAATTGATCGTGTATTGGAGGCTGGGGCGAGAAGGACTCTCCCATTTGCCAATAGTCCCATTTGTCTTCAATGGCCACACTAAACCACCCTGATTCAGAAACACTTAGGATTCCCTCCCGAAGACAAGGGCCATCAAAAGGCACCAGACAAGCCAGTAATGGTCCTCAGAAGAAGCTTTGTAACCCTTGTCCTGGAGAAGATTAACACTTAGAGAAAAGTGTAATTGTGTCTTAACTGTATAAGATTTATTACATTCATATCAAGAATGCTCAGTCTCTGGTTTCCTACCTTTACAGCTGTGGCAGTGGAGAACAGGACCGCAGATGCCCTGGCAAGCCCTGGTGCTGCTTTAAGTACTTATGCCCACACATAGTTGTCTATTTTCCATTAGCTTCTAAAGATTGTTTCTAGATGTTTCTTTCCCTGAAAAAATTGCTAATTTGCTCAACTGCATGAGAACCTGGGGTGGACTTACCAGAAAGAGTATGTAAAACTTGGTTTAAATCTGGTTGTTGTCAACAATGTAAATCTATTTTCATGTGCTAATCGAGTGTGTGTGTGATAATCTAGATAGGTCTTCTTAAATGAAGAGACAGAATACAGACAGACAGATTTCTCACTTCTTGAAAGATTCCACAAAAGTTCTAAAGTCCTGCTAGACAGCAGTCCTAAAGGCTTGCTGATAACATTTTTAGAGAATTAACATGCATTCTGGGATGTGTTAGAACATAGTGAATTTCTGGACCAGAATGTCAAAGGACTTGAAGTTTTTGGACTGAATAAATGGGGTCAATTCCTTAATGTTTCCTGAATCTGTCTCTGTTTCTATCCATCTCTCTGCCTCTCTCTGTCTGTCCCTGTTTCTCTCTCTCTCTCTCTCTCTCTCTCTCTCTCTCTCTCTCTCTCTCTCTCCCTCCCTCCCTCCCTCCCTCCCTCCCTCTCTCCCTCTCTCTCTCTGTTTGTGTCTCTGTCTCTCTCCCTGTCTCTCCCTGTTTCTCTGTCTCTGTCTGTCTGTCTGTCTGTCTGTCTGTGTCTCTGTCTCTCTCTGTCTCTCTCTCTCCAAAAGACTGTAGTAAAGCTATGATTAAATGAAATATAAATAATCAGGAATATGATGCCAAATTAGGCAAGCAACAATGACACCATAATGTATTTTCAGGAAGACAGGCTGAATTATGGACTTCTTACTGAAATTTCAAGTACACAAAGTGGTTTGTCTGGTGGCCACTAGATAACACCTGGTAAGTGATGTGAAGGAAACTATGTGATGCAGGCTATGTGTTCCAGACAGAGGAGTGGTGGACCATCACACATGTTTAACTGACTCTTCTGTACTTGTACAAAATAACTTTGCTTACATTAGTATACCATGCTACAACTGCCATACTCAGTGCCCTGTATGAGCAGCGGGTTTATGTGCATGGAAAGACATCGGGATCAGAGTGTTTGAGAAACTCTACTTGTGGCGCACAATTTCAGAGTGCTGAGCTACACGCTGAGCTACTGAACTCATGTGACCTGAGATCTGATTCCACTGCTGTGGCCTTCAGGCTACAGTGATAGTGTTACTTTACCAAAATAATCCCCCCCTCAATAGGAACACGTTCCAAGGGTGCTTGCAGGTGCCAACTTCTACTCTTCTGGAATAAGATTCCACTAGGCTAATATAGTGGAGGACTGTTTTTCTTTCAAAGGAGCTCCTATATTTGTACTATTCATACTGAATGCAGTCTCCGCAAATACTTGCATTCTCCCTTGCTAAGGAAGCAGTGGCTATTTCACTGTAAAATGTAGTGATAATGGCAATAGATCTACGAATGACACAGGTTAAAAACAACAACCACTAAAAACCTGAACACAAAATGTACAATGATATACATCTCCTCCATATATATGAATATATATGAATAACATATATATGCCAGCCTTTTATTTAATAATTTGAAATCATTTGACATAAACTTGCAAAACTTTTCAAATGTATATATTCTGGAAAATTCTTCTAGTACAGTATTCTTTACAGAACATGGTTTTTAATATTTTTTATTCTATTTTATGGCTATGCACTGTTTAGATGACTGAGTATTTCAGAGTAATAGTCAATTGTTCTATCCAAGACTCCGGATATGTTATTTAAAGGGATTTTAACAGATGAAACTACAAGCTTCCAGTAAATGAGAATGTCTGCAAACATAAAATCATAGCAGTGAAAATTTTAAAATCAACACCTCTATGTATTCAAGAAAATGAAAACATAAGCAGTAACAACTGGCATACTGGTTTATTAACATCCATCTTCTAACGAGAGGGGCACAGATCACAATTAACATAATAAGTGGTAAATGCGGATACTGGGTTTCTATTATGTCCTTGACACTATGTTAGGTATGTCTGAACACACTCCAGTTTTGAGAATCTGCTTACACACCAAAACTTACACAGCAGCTCTTGTTTTCCATATTTGAACAAACGTTCAGCATGCTCACGTAAAGTCAGTAACCTCTAGTCACAGTTATCAGCTGTGCTGGGATGCTAATGAACACAAACTACTACTATCATTGTAGCATAACAGTTCAACAACACCGTTTCCAGATGGATCAGACATGTTGTAATATACATAAAGATTTCTAAGTCTCTAGATTCCAAAGATGCACACTGTATAAAAATGTCATGCCTCATTTTTCTTTTCTCTTCTTTCTTTATTTTTTCCATAAAGTGAAAATCTGTCTTGATTTTATACAACTGATGAGGTATTATGGCGGTGCTGTAATTGGTTTTGGATTTTTATCTTCTAGACATGGTCTCATGCTGTGACCTAGACTGGCCTCAAATCTGAGAAGTCTTTGTTAGGTGGCCTCTCAAGTGCTGGGATTGCAAGCTGGGCAGAGGTCTGCTCCTATCTTCTTTAGTCATTGCACTAGGATTTGAACCCATGACTGCGCACATGTCAGCCACACACTGCAGCCACTGAGCTGTATCCCAAGCCTTCCAACAGATTATGTTGGAGTGTCTCTATGTGGAGTGTCACTTCCACATAGAGAGCAAATGCTTGTTGCATGCAAATGTAAGGAAACTAGACATCCGATGCAATCAGAATCACTGAACGCAAAAAGGAAAGAAAGAAAACTATCAATAAATGGTTTGTGAGGATCACACATGTCCAGTAGCTGTGAGTGCTGGGACAATGGCTGCTTCCCAGCAGGTCCTTTCCGCTAGCACTGGCTAGGAACTGAAGGGCGCACACATGCTCCTGCTTCAGGCTCTGGCAATCCCTACTCCTTGTTCTTTTCTCGTTTGACTTTGAAAATACTTATTGAGTTTAGAGCTGAGCGATTTCAGGTCCATATCTCCACAAAGTTTGTACGCCCACAGGCAAATGTTTCCGTGTTTCTTTTGTACAAACTTAACTAAGATTTCCTGCCCCATTACTCTGAGCTCCTTTTTTCCTAAGAAGTTTATTTGGGAATTTTTTTCATCATTGTAAGATTCTTCTCTTTGTGTACGGCCTTCATGATATACTTGTTTAATCTGTCTCTCCAGTCTCCTACTAATGAACATTTTCTGCAAAAGGATTCTCATCTTCTCCTGTGTACAAAAACCATGAATAAATGTGTACAACTAACATCTAACGAGTATATGTAATGCCTAATTGTATGTGTTCTTTCCAACTTACTTATACATGAATTTAGAGTCCCATCAAAATCCCCAGAGAATCCCTGGTGCCCTGCCTCTTTGTCAGCAGAGTATTATACGACAGGGGCTTTGCTCATGCTAGATGTCAATGTGTGGCCTCTCTTATTTGGAGTGAAGCTAATCACTCTTTGCATGTGAAAGGGCCAGTTCTGTAGTTCTTTGAATTATGTTTTAGTTGAAATTGAGCAAATTTCCCTTAGTTATCTTCTTAATTACTAGGAAATGGGACACATTATGCTGATTATTTCTTTATTCATCAAACAAGTTACAATTTTTCATTTCCATTTGCTCCAATTCAGAGTGTATCCCGCAGTTCATTATGAGATATGGATGCTGGCACATTGACCCCTCTAATATAGTATGTCTTCCAATTCTTAAGAAACCTTTCACATAAGCTTTAATACAAACAAAACAAATTTCTTCATGAGACGTACTTTAATTTTGGGTTTCCATCCTATCGAATTTTTATTGTTTAGGAACTGTCAGTCACCTGCTTATCTGACGTTTATGGGTAAAACACTTTGCCATTTGTAAGAAATTTTTCAAAACCACTGCCATTCAATTTGTTTATGCCTATTTCCATTCTAACTGCTTTAACAATTTCTTCCAGAGCAACACTTGAAGTGAAAACGTGTTCAGCACTGGTCTTGTTTCTGGCATTATTGAGCATATCTGTGCACGCTCCCATAAATCATAGCAGCTTTTGGGTAGATTGTAAATATGTTTACTGCAATAGAGAACTGTCCCTTTATTCATACTTTACTGAATACAGGGAACTTTTGATAGTTTTTTATATATGTTTCTCAACACAATTGTGATTTTTCTGCCTTTTACTACAGCAAATGTTAGCAGACTTCCCATAAAGGAACCATCCATACATTGCTAAAATAAACCTCATCTGTCAATAATGCAATGTTACCTTAGGGAAATCTACATTAATTTACTATGTTACAATTGTCATTGATATTTAAACTATGATACTTGAGAATATTAGAGTAAGAGAAGCCAACTTGTAAAGCAAGAAACTTGTACCTCCTAGGAAGGTTGGGGACAAGGTTCTGAATCTATTTTGGGAACCGTTATAAATTAGCTGATTGTGCCCTATTGGTTAAATACAGGGACACAAGTCTTACTCCATGGGGAAATTTCATCCAAATACTATTTCTGAAGTTTCTATTTTCTGTTTGATCTCTATTTAACAAGGCATCAACTCAACTCAGGATTACTGAATATCTATTATTTTCAGAAAATTTTAAGCAGTGAAATAATAGTCTAGTGGCTTGATCAGATAAAAAATAAAAATATTTTTTATTGCAAAGCAGTAAAATATACATGTCTGTGTGTCTAAATATTTTTCAGAATATTTATGAGAAGAGTATCCTAAAACAATACACCTACTACATAAGCTTCATATCCCACTCCATAGACTACATCAATTTTTGAACTGATAACCAGTACTAATTTTCTGTTACAGAAATATTGTCCTATTGGCTACAGACAAAGATCTGAGAGCAAGACAAGCTAAATTTTACCCACATCGCTTTACCTCCTGTGCCCACCTGGCTTCTCTCTGATTATTTAAGGCAGAATTCCACTATGTGTGCCAGGAGGCCTCCTTTCCTGATCCCCCTGCCTCAGCTCCTAGTGTTAGGGTTATAAGATTGAGTCTTGATGCCTGGATAGCTCTGCCAGACGGCCTTTAACTGAACCCAGTTTTTAATTTATAGGATGAAGGAAAGCTGAGAGGTGTGGTGAACACATAAAATTCCATCACAAGGATCATGAACTGGAGGCCAGCTTGAGCTACATGAGACCCTGTCTAAAAAATGAAATAAAATGGTAAAATGGGAGTGGAAATGATCAAGGCACATGAAACACATAAATAAAACTGTCAAAGAACAAATGCATTCATATGTATGCATACAGACAGACTGAAACAATGTTAACATTTACCTCATAGATTTATTTTTTAGTGAACGAATACAGACAATCTATGTTTTAAAATATATTTGATTAAGTTGAGTTTCTTTTTAAAAATCATTTTTTAGAGTTGCTAAATTGAAACCAACATCCCTCAAATATAAATTCTGAAAGAAACAAATCATTAAAAAATAGAAATTGTTTATAATCTAATGAAAATAATTGCCACCATGCCAATAACATCTGAATGTCTGTTTTCAAACTAGGCCTAGGCTACGCCTTCCTTCTAAGGAATTAATACTTACTGGAATAAATAAACACCAAGTCTTTCTCTTTCTGACTTTACACACAAGTACACACAGTTTATCTTAAGGCTTTTGTGAAAACCACTAATCTAACTAAGAAATTAGAACTTAGCAACTCATCTTAAAACACTGTAGATATTTTCACTACACTGTGTTTGTTAACTATTCCACGGTCATGACCAATGCTCCCTGGCATAGGATAGATAGCTTTATACTTCAGATTTCAAATCTGTGAACTTGATAAGTAAACACTTGTCTGCTAGGCTTCTGGGAGATGCTATCCTGGAGACTTGTTGTTCTGTCTGTTTTCTCCCACTTCCTATAACGTAGTAGTGGAAGAGAGTTCAATTAAGGTCAGCGTAAGGGACTCAGTACCCAATTCCTGGAATCCATGAATTCAATAGTCGTCACCTGAACTGCCAACTGAAGAGGCTGGTGATATTGAGTTAGTCAACAATCCTGATAGAAGGTAAAAGTAAGCTTTACTTCTCCAAATTTACAAGCTAACACAATACTTAGAAAATTCAAGGAAGATGAGATAGGGTAGAGAGTAAACAAGTGTACCAGGACTTAGTAATCGAGGTCCACCATGTTAATAGAACATGAGGTGGGGTTTGTTTGTTTGTTTGTTTGTTTTTCCTGTGTGTACCCAGACTATCGTACTCAAGCATGCTCCTGGCCCAGCTTCAACAAGAAGACCTCCAGATCTGTGAGGGAAACGGCAGTGACAGATTCATAATCTTTATGGTATTTAAGGATATAAAAACCTCAAAGGCAGCCTGGAGAAAAGGGTAATTTTTTAACTTCCTATATCCCAGCTCTAACCAAAAGAGAAACTTAGAAAGGACAAGAGTAAGTTTTAGTAGACATATTTTTTAACTGCAATATCACTTTGCTGGCATTTACCCATTAAATATATATCAAACAGTGTTGCTATGTAAGCCGCCTTTGCCAAGCATACTCTCTATTTTAATTCCAGGTACAATCTTGAGACGAAATCGGTAATAACGCACAGGCTTACTTCTAAAAAAATTAAGCCATGTTCAAAGTTAATTTACTTTGGAAATGAGAAGTCTGGTTTTGTTTCGTTTTGTTTATCACGTCTACTGATATTGAGCAAATTTAGTTCCCTTTTTGTAGAAGCGTCTGGGTGAAAGGAGGGGTTTGTTTGTTTTATCATGTACCTAAACCTGACTGGCATTATATTCTTGAAGTTGGCACACACTGGGCAAGGAGAGGCAAAGGTACACAAGTTTGACAAAAATAAATGTAAATGGGTATTTTTATATGTATCACAAGGACACAGAATGGCAGCAAAGCTGACAGAGCACCTATCTCACTGCAGCCAGAATGGTACCTCTCCCCACTATCCCTGGAATACCACACCAGTCTGGGACAAGTGGTAGAACTCTCAACCCTTGATTGTCTTCGGGAATTTTTCCAACACCCAACTCCAAATCTCAGAATCTAAATACCAGCTGAATGAAAACTCTACAGTGTGCTTTCACTACTCCTGCCTACAAAGGACAGTTTCTTGGAAGAGAAAAGTGCTTTCCTTCTCAGAGACATTTAGCCTTCCTCTAAATCAATGGTTCTCATTCCTAAGGCTTCGACCCTTGAATATAGCTCCTTCTGTTGTGGCAACCCACAACTATAAAATTATTTTTGTTGCTACTTCATAACTGTAATTTTGTTACTGTATGAATCATATTGTAAATATCTGCTATGCAGGGTATCAAATATGTGACCCCTGCAGGGGTCATGACCCACAGGTTGAGAACCATTGCTCTAAAGTAAAAGTTGTGTCTGACAGAAACAGAAAGTCAGAAAAAGAGAGAATAGAACATGGGCAAGTTTTAGACATAAGGGGATTTTGTTTGCTTTTTTTTTAACAGATACTCCAATAGTTTTCATCTGATAGAATATAAAATGTTATGCTAATAGCATAGCTTGAATTAAATAATGTATTAAGGAAAACCTGCCTCTCCCTGGGCCCCTGTTCCGGCCCTCAATCCTTTCTGCTACTCACTCATTGTTGGGTAGAGTTGAGAAATGTAAGAGTGATCACATCTATTGAGCTGTCTGTTCTGCTAGACACTTGTCAGATATAAAAAAAAAAAAAATTGTCCCTAAAGTCCCATTAAAAAAAATACAAAGGCCCTTTGTAACATCTGACTCAGTACAACTGGCCAACCCATGGATCCATTAAGAAACAAAAGCAAAACCCAGTCAGAGAAAGAGTTCCAAAATTAATGCAAATGCATGGTAAGCCTTAAAAGTTGCAAAAGAGCAGTTTCACATCTGGCTTGATGAAGGCGAATTCACAGCTGAGTTGGGAGGAAGACAACTGTGAAACAGCTGGATAATCATACACAGTAAGTCGTCTTTCATGTTGCTATATAGGTCTTAACCTGATTTCACTCAAAGGCTCTTCAGTAAGTTCATCGAAGTTTTAGCCAATGAGTTGGTGTAAGAAGATAACTTACATATTTTGATGCCTTAAATATGTCATGGTCCCAATTTGAAATTGGAAGAGGAGAGTTAGTGGTAAGCAGAGGAGAAAATAAAAGTCTTTGAACCCTCTTTAATAGGCTGAACTTAGACAATGTTATCAGCTTGAAACAATGAAAGGACTAAACCTCTGTTCTCTGCCACCCTAGGAAAATACCTGCTTTCATACTGAGGTCTCTCCAAATGATAGCACCCATCAGTCCAGGTTCTTGACATAATGGAAGCTTCTCTGGCGAAGCAGGCAGCTTGCCCATCAACCTGAGATCCACATATCTCCTGAATTATAATCAGAGACTGGTGTTCACACCCTGAAACTGATCCATCACTCTAATCTTCTGCTTTAAAAATAAGTTAAGAGGAAAGGCGAAGGCACTGTATGACTCATGGTTTGAACCACGCGAATTTCAGCACGGCCATCTCATTTCTAGTCACGGGTGGGCAATGACTATTGCTCTGAGGCTATTTGTCAATACAACTCATGAGTCCTTTGAAAAATACAACCAACAAATATCAGCAATCAAGAAAGCCAAAGTATTTTCAAGGCAAAACAAATACAGAAGTCTTATACAGAAGAGAAGCATAAAAGCATCAGTGTAGTGCTTATGATACAGATAATACTGAAGTACTATAGCACATCGGAGACAAGACAGACTCTGTCTCCACAGGGTGGAAGGGAAGAACGGACCCCAGATAGTTGCCTCTGACCTCCACATGCACACGTGGGAACAGTGGCATACACACAACTCACAACTCTCTCTCTCTCTCTCTCTCTCTCTCTCTCTCTCACACACACACACACACACACACACACACACAAAATAATAAAAATTAAAAATATAACTCATTTTTAAAGTCACAGTTTTCTCCCAATAATCACAGTCCAAGAAAATAAGCTCATATTATAAATCTCTCATGTAGATAATGTACCTAATACTTTTTGCTCAGTACCTTTAAGGTAAAAAATCACCTAATACTTTTTGCTCAGTACCTTTAAGGTAAAAAATCACAAAGAGAAAATGGCTCAAAAAATGTATGAAGAATGAATAATCATTAAAATTTTAAGCATCTTAGTAATCTGAGCTTTACTATGAAATAAATTTCATGGAAAGGCTAAGCCCAGTGAACACTACAACAGTACACCCACTACCCAGTGAGACCTCAGTTTCTCCCTGCAGTTAGCAAACAACCACCTCCAACGTTTACTGCAACATCTAGTATGTGACACGACTGGGTGTCCCAACCCCTGTTACCAGCTTTAGTGCCTAATGTCAACCAAGCCTCCCAACAGTTCCAAGAGGAGCTTCGCATGTTCTGTAGAACAGCTTGTCAAGATCTTAGAGCTCATAAGTGCCTATATTTGAGCAAGAGGGGAAATTATGGTTTCTAGTCACTCTCTCCTGAGAACCTACTAAGGACTAATAGTCAGGTGTAGCAAAATTTACAACTGCTACTGTGGGTTAGCTTTGACTTAGCACCAAGAGTTTATGTAGAAAGTATGGCCCTGGTATGTCAATGACAAAGACGATGGAACTATGAATAGGTGGGTCTAGTAGGAAAAAATTAATTATGGGGGTCATGGGGGTGAGTCTTTCAGAAGCTATTGAGGGAGTTCTCATAAAACACTGCTTAGCTCTCCTGGGAGAATTTTAAAAGAACAAGACTGATCCCTCCCTAGTCTCTGACCTCTTATCTCACCATATGATCTCTCCCTTTGAATTTTCCTGCAAATACACACACCTACCATGATACTATCCACAATGAAGTGTAGCATGTGAGGCCATCACCAGATATGAAATGATATTAAGCCATTTGCCTGAACCTCTAACACTGTGTGACAAACAAACTCCTTTCCTCTCTCTGTTACCCAACCTCAACTATTTTATTATAGCAATGGAAACCACATTAGTACAAAGATACAAGAGCGGGGGCACCAGCTTTCCCAGGGTCTCAAACAGTTACCACCCACCTATCATCATTATAGTTATCCTTATCATTGGACTTATCACAATTTAATTTATATTAATGAGGAAACTATACAATCAATGGAAACTGTGACATTTTGGTATCCATATAGGTTGTGTACGAACATAGCTATCCTCTCAAAAGTATATTTGCTTTTATGGAGAGAAACATTAAAATTCCATCACTCTAGCTTTTTAGAAGATACAGTTCATTGCTGTATTCCAGTCACGCTACTTGGCGACATCAGTATGATCCCAGAGCATCTCGATGCTCACTGTCACTTACTTAGTTCATCGTCCTTCCTACCCATATCCTTACTGTAATACTACCTTCTGGGTGTCACTCTGAGTTCCATAACTACCGGTAACTGACTGCACACCACTCTGACCAGAATTTTTATTTTTTCCATTTTAAGACAGGATTTCACTATGTAGCCCTAGCTGGCTTAAACCTCACTATGTAGAAAAGGCTGTCTTCAAACTCACTAAGATCTGCCTGCCTCTGCTCTAGTATGCTAAAATTAAAGGTGTCCATCACCACCCCCAACTATGACCAGAATTCTAGGTACCTTATCTCTGGTCCTCATTTCTGACTGTGAATGGAGAAAAATACACTTCTCAAATTCCTAAGAAAATAGTACTAATTTGTATAATTTTGCTATTTCTGCTTGAGTTGAGCAAGTCCATTTATTATTTGGGGAAATATAACCACTTCTAGAATACTGTAAATGAAAAATCTTTCTTCATTCTCTCCTTTTTTTTACATTAATGAGAGAAACTAGACTTTTATTCTTTCCATTCAATACATAGTTTTTCTAAGTCTATTTTATGCTACTAAAGCATAATGTAAGAGTCTTGGAGATTTAGTAAAAGAAGAGACATAGTTTTCATGGTTTGGAGGCTAGGATGCCACACAAAACCATAGGGAAAGAGAGCTAACTCCAGCTCAGTATGCTGGAAGATATCATATCACATGCCCATAACACAGAGAACAAACACCTTGAGAGCTCAGATCTTAGTTGTCTTGTGGGGTTACTAATCCCTTGTGGGGTTCCACCCTCACGAACTCATTTAACCCAACTTGTCTTGAAGAGGGCTCCACTTGGATTAAGGTTCTAATACCAAAATATTTAGGAGATGCCACCAAGACAGCAGTCTGCAACTCTTACGGAGGAGTGTACTTGTCCCCACAGTCAGGGGAGAATGGAAACATAAGTGACTACAGTAGAAGAGCAAGTTCTAAGTAAACTAAGAGGCAAGCTGTAGTACATGAAGGACCACACTACATTGTTCTCCTGTCTTCTATCACCCAGTTCTTTCCACCTACCTACAACAGGCACACTGTTTGCCTACAGAAAGCTCTGGTACATCTTTGTACAATACACTGTTCTTATAACTGTGGCCTGTTGATTTTAAGGATATTTAGAAGCTCTGGACTTGTGGAGGCTTATAATAACAGCCCAAATTCTCTTCTATGAAAGAATCTTAACCACTGACAAGCACTTAACAAGCACAGATCTTTAACAGTACAGGGGACTGAGCACTGCTTGTCATTGGTTGAAGTCACTAGCAAACACTCGGAGAAAAGTAACTGTTAATCTGATTATTAGTTCAAAATTATTGTTTCATACCCCTCTTACTTGACACATTTATAACCCGAGCTCAGATCTTCTACTTCCTTTGGTCTGGGAAGAAATTAATCTTTCATGCATTGTTCATTGTTATAAAATTTCCTTCAAGCCCTCTAGCAAAAATGTGTTACTAAAATCCCTATTACTTGAGATTTACTACTGTGGTTTGAGTTGTAAGTGTAGAAACACTTCTAGACAGACACACACGCACAACACACACATGCACACACACACGCACACATGTATACACACACCATGAAGCAGCAGTGATCCATTAAGCTATGCCACGCTCTAAAATCCTCGGCCTAGATTAGCTGCCTCAAATTGCTCAAAGACAAAATGGAAAGATGAGACAAGAGTGCCTAGTCCTTCCAGACAGGTTTTGATTTGGACTAAGGATGGTGAAGACTCATATCGGCATTGTGCAATCCCAAAGGAAGAAGGCAGGGCCCACAGGACGGCAAAGAGTATACAAGTATCAGAGAGGAACTGTCTTTGTTGTTGTTTGAAGACTTATTTTAACCAGATATAGTGGCACAGGCCTTTAATTCCTGTACTCCTGAGGGAGATGCAGGCAGATGTGAGTTCGAGGCTAGCCCAGTCTACAGAATGAGTTCCAGGAAATCTAGAATTACGTAGTATGATTCTTTCACACATAGATATAGATAGATAGATAGATAGATAGATAGATAGATAGATAGATAGATAGATAGATAGATAGACAGATAGATAACAAAAATTATTTATTTTATTTTTATTCATGTATATTGTTTGTGTCTGTGTGTGCATGCATACCACTTGTTTGCCCACAGAGGCTAGAAGAGGGTGTTGGATTCCCTCGAGAAGGAGTTACAGGTGGTTGTGACCAGCTAAATATGTGTGCTGCAAAGTAAATTTGGTCCTCTAGAACAGTGAGTATTCTTAACAGCTAAGCCATTTTTCTAGCCTGAGGGGAAGTGGGTTTATAAAGAACAGGATAAGAAAAATAAACCGAAATTTATAGGGGGCCCAAAGACAATCCATAGAATTCATCAGAGCAAGCCCAATCTATAGAACATATATAGCCTTAGATAGGGCAAGGCTGGCACTCCAGAACCTCAGCTGGGGCAACCTGGCATGCTCCTCCTGCTTTCCAACTACCCATCCCACCACAATCTCTCCTTTTTCTTTTTCCTCTCCTTTCTTTCTTTCTTTCTTTCTTTCTTTCTTTCTTTCTTTCTTTCTTTCTTTTCCTTTCTTTTCTTTTCTTTTCTTTTCTTTTCTTTTCTTTTCTATTTTTTTGTTTTTGAAATAGGTCAGCTTGACAAAGGGCAAATGACTAAGCTGAAACACATTTCCCTAAGTTTAGCCAGAGGAAGTTTCATTAGAAGACGAAAGCTATGAGCCAGCACAAACAGGACAGATGCAAGTGTGGGAGAGAAGAAACATGAGAAGGACAAAGAAAAAAGGGTGTACCACTGTTATTCTGTTACACATGACACATATAAGGAAGTCAGAGGAATTTGCTTATTAATACTCTACCCTACCTGAGGTACGGCTCCAGACACATCCATCTTGGTTAGCTCCAAATGAGAAGAGCAAACATGAACGAAGGTCTTAGCACTGACTGCAGGATGGACCTGAACTGTAATCTGGGTCCTAGGTTCACCAAATTATATGGATCTCTACTGGATCCTGTTGCCCCAAGAGCAGGCGAAATCATATCAGAAGTCACCTTCTCTGAGATTATAAAGCAGGAAAAAGTTCATTAATGAATTCATGAGTGCCATGCACTTAGGACACTTAGGACGGTATCCAGGGAAGGAAGGAGCAGCCCAACCTGGGAAGGAGAAACCTTACCTATTTGACCTTAGTAATGGCATAGCTATTTGTTTGGAGAAAGGATTTGCAGTTCAAGATCGCTGTGCTACAAGAGCCTGGGTCTCACCCTTTTCTTTCCTATTTAATTTTTATTTATGTATTTATTTATTATTATTTTATGTATTCACCATTGCTCTCTTCAGACACACCACCAGAAAAGGCATCAGACCCCATTGCAGATGGTTGTGAGCCACCATGAGGTTGCTGGGAATTGAACTCAGGACCTCTGGAAGAGCAGTCAATGCTCTTAATCGCTGAGCCATCTCACCCTTTTCTTTTCTCCATCCCCTCCCCCACTTCTTAGTTAAGGAAGTCACTCCAACTTTTCCCCTAAATAGTCCCTATCTCGGGTCCCTGCTCCTAGGCCCTCCCCTTGTCATTTGTCCATAAGACACTAGAGAAAACTCTACTCATTCTATATGAGGTACATAGGCAGGAAGACAATAGGTCATAGAGAAAAAAAAGGCTGCAGCCTCTTCCCTGGAGGATCTCAAAGTCCACCCCAGGAGGCAAAACCATAAAACAATAACAATACAATATGCCAAATACCATAATGGAAACTGTCCATGCTTGACGCTACAGGATAATGGGAATGGCTGATGCTTCAAAGAAGTATTGGGAGTGTACAGGGATGAAAAGGGGCACAGAGATTCACGGAAAGAAGGTTTATAAAACATTAAGGAAAAATGAAAGGACATATTATGTTGGGAACATGGCAAGCGTCTGGCTGGAAGCAGAGAATAGGGCCAATTCAGAAGGTAACGATAAAGACAGGCTGGGTTATTTAACAAGGAGCATAGAATAAAACACAAAGGAGTGTATCAGACTTCATGTCATAGGTAAAGGGAGTCATTAACGTTTTCAGGAAGGGGATTGCAAACAGATTTTATTATAGAAAACGATGAAAAGATTATGGAAGGAAAATGGTAATTCTAAGAATTTAACTAGAAGGTAGACACCCTCCAATTCTTCCTAAGTAGGCAGTGTGAGCTTGTGCTTTAATTATATGGATATCATTTGCAAGCCATTATACCTGCCTGAATGTCTCAAACCCACCCCTAAAGTATTCAAATATTTAAATTTTTTTAATTTACAAGCTCATCCTGCAAAATTTCATTCTCCTTAACGGAAGAATTTATATTTCCCTTGCCTGTACTCAGTATTTGTTTTTACATTATTCAAAAGCACTTGCTAAATAGCACGTGTAGTCATCACTCTGCAGGGCCTTTGGTCTAGATGGTGTTTTTTAAATGTATTCCACAGGCTCTAACCAGTCTCTAGACTGCTGAAGAAGAGAAGGTCAGCTGGGTGAGTGTTTGCACAAGCGTATTTAAAACGCACAGCTCTGCTTTCCTTTTGGCTGCAGGTAGTGGGGCTATGACTTCCTATCTTGGGCTAATCAGGACTTGGGTGCCATGCTGACACCAGCGGGTATATTTCTTACATTCACTCGTAATTCAATGTGGAAGCTAAAGCCCCTGAAACTGCAGTAGGTTGTAGAGGATATTCCTGGACGCCCCAGCATTCTTTCTAACATCTGTAGGGTTGTTATGAATGAAGGGCTTCAATTTGAAGGTTCCGATTAGTTATGGTGTATGATTTGTGTATTACAGGCCACTAAATGCTTTTAAAACTTCTGTAACAATCCAATAAAGAAAGAAAAATTTAGCAAGAGTTTTGTAACCTTGAAATATGTCTAAATTTGCCATTATTGCATTTGTTGCACAGAAATACAAGAGGAATGATATCTGGTGTCATTCTCAAGAGTTGGCTCTCAGCTTGGTTAAGGGCGCTCTAATCAGCTGCTGAAATCTAAACTGATTACTTCTGAAGTGTCAACAGATGTACAAGCGGGGGCCCCCACTTCCACCCCACTCCCGCCTCTTGCCGAAACAGAAACATGTATATATTTTGCATCAACAAGCTGAAGGAATACAACTTAGAAGTAGAGAGAGGCAAAAAAAAAAAAAAAACCTCTCAGTCTCATCAAATTCAGTAGGAAAATATTACACATGATATTATTATAACAGTTCAAGCAGAAAGATAAGAAAAGAAAAAAATGAAAAATGGATATAGAAAGTGTGGGAAGAGGAAAGGGGAAAGGTTTTATACTATTGTGATTACAAAAAATTACACAGGTGATATACATTTACATTTTAATTTATTATTTTCTTACCAAAGACATATGATAACTCTTATATTGAACTTTAAAGGCAGAATCTGGTCATGTTCCACCGTCTCCTGCTGCAAAGCCAGGGCCACTGTCTGACGCATACTGCAGCCTCGAGCCACTGCCCCAATCAGTTTCACTCCCATTCCCCACATAGAATGCTGCTTGATAAGGTTTCTCAAACCTGCCCTCCTGATGATCTAGATCTGAGTCACAGGCTCCTCCCTAGAGGATTCTGATTCACAATACCTGGGGTAAGGTCTAGAAACCTTTACTTTAACAGCCAGCCTGGATGATTCTCATCATCAAGCAAGACTGGCAAACAGGACCTTTGTGACATAATTACTGTCAAACAGCTTGGCTGTAAGGATCATTATTTCCCCAAATTTCATAATTTCTTTGTGATGGGAAGCCTCCAGGATACCATCTGACCTTACACATGCGTCCTTAACAAATCTGCAGTAGTATAACTAAGCAGGCTAATGAACCTCTTAAATGAGTAGCTAATAATTTCCCAGCCCAGTGAATCTCCAAAGAAGACAA
This sequence comes from Grammomys surdaster, assembly GCF_004785775.1. Classification (NCBI taxonomy): domain Eukaryota; kingdom Metazoa; phylum Chordata; class Mammalia; order Rodentia; family Muridae; genus Grammomys; species Grammomys surdaster. The sequence goes on from NW_021604613.1 coordinate 22,757,403, forward strand.
TTCTCCAAACTAAAGCAAAAACATACCTAACAAAATTCAGCCTGGCTAAACAAAAAATATTCCAGGCCTGCGTAGTGCTGGATTTTGCCACAGGTGACCTGGAAGATGGTATCTGCAGTTAGGGCTAGCTCCTCCTGAAGTGTTCACACAGACAGAGCCAGCTAATTTCCCTGGTAAATGTGAGTGAGTCACCATGCTAACAACGCTTTAGACTGCTAAGGTGAACATATTGAAATATATGCTTCCCAGCACAATTCCATATCGAATTACAACAGTAAATCCAATAAGGGATCAGTAAAACTGCCACTCAGGCAAGAGAAAAAGACAGGGTTGTAAGCCAGTTCAGACACTGCTAATATCCTCAGAGGAATAAAGGCCAGGGACCAGAAGCACTTTTAGAAATTTGGTATTATCATTTTTCACCTGGAAATCTTTCATAAGAAATGTCAGCTGGAAAACTGTGCCCAATTTCCACATCCAATGCTGAACGAAACCTTCAAAGATGATTTCATGAGCTCCGTAACATGTCTCTATATTTCTCTCCCTTCATTTGGAGTGTGTGTGGGTGTGTGTGTGTGTGTGTGTGTGTGTGTGTGTGTGTGGGTGTGTGTGTGTGTTGTGAGTTGTCTTTTGAGACAGGGGAGACAGGATTTCTTTGTAGCCCTGACTGTCCTGGAACTCACTCTATAGACTGGTCTGACCCCAAACTCGGAGATCTGTCTGCCTCTGCCCCCTGCCCCTCTGCCCCCTGCCCCTCTGCCCCTCTGCCCCTCTGCCACTGGATTGCTAAATTAAAGATATGCGCCAACACTACTCTGTTTCTCAGTTCCTTTTTGTATTACTTTTATGTCGCAAAGTGTTTCGTTTTAGAACAACAGAATTGCTACCCAAATTCCCATGTACACACACAGCTTTGTGCTACATTATAAATGGAAATCAGAGGATACTGGTCTCCAAAACATGTATTGGTTTCAAGCAAAATATCACTTTAAATATGAAATAAATTTGAATTGCCAAGTCAACGATTTAAAAGCTTTACATTTGAAATGCCTACAGGTAACATGAATAAGATATAAATTAGAGAAAAAGCATTCAGGATTTATCTTCTGCTATTTAGCATACCAGCATGATTTATTTGCAAGTATATGGACAAAGATGGCAAGAGACAAATCACAACATGAAGCATGTCTAATGTGTTATTATTCCTCAGAAGCAATTAATATAGATTTTAAATCATAAAGGTTAAAACAAAAACCTGTTGGATTTTTTTTAAAATCTACAAAAAAAACCTGGTCCACAAGCACTAACATAGCAAACAAACAAACAATGCAACGCTCCTCTTTGATAATTAGAGGGAAAATGCATAGTGAAAAGGAACAGTGGAATTTTGGGAGGCAGAAGAGGGCTGGCCATAAGGAAGGGCTCTCTAGGAATCACAGCTGATCAAACTGACAATCTTCCCTCAGCAAGCACTGCAATAGAGAAGTCAAACTGCAGAGCCCACCTGCCACGCACAGTCAAAGACATTCTTGTTTTATTTAGGAAGTTGTTCTAAATGACCTTTGGGGTCGTGTCTAAGTGTTTGATTCAAGGGTTATTTTCAGCAGAGATGTAATACACACACAGAGAGAAAGGGGGGGACACTTGTATTCCAGAAATGAACTTTGGACAATCTGATATTTTAAAGTGTGATTTTACCCACACAGAGCAAAAGGGGGTTGTCAATCATCCCCTCAGACTACCATTCTGAGGTCAGCACACACAGGATTTTCCTACCTCAGGATTCTCTTCATGTTAAAGAGCAAACTTGTGCCTGTACGCATATTTCTCAACAGTTTGAGAACCATTTTTTCCCTTGGGACAGACTCAGAGGAAGCCAAATGCCATAACACACACTTCATCGCATGTAAAAAACACGTCACACAAAGAACTGTCTCTGCTCCCCACTAGACTCAAGATTCTCGCATGAGGAAGACATAAAGGACAAAGCTGGGGTTCAACTTTTCAGCGTGCTAGCCTTAGCCTGTGGGTTTCTAGACAACTCAACAAACATTGATGGAGCAATGCAGACTCTAGCAGCCTTGAGTCACTTTCAAAGAAATCAAAATGTCCCCTACACAGTGTGTGTGTGTGTGGGGGGGGGGTATCACCCCATCCATAAATGTTTCTCTTCTGCTATTTCTTAATAGTGTTTTAAAGTACAATGTCTCCTGAATGATTAGGCAGAAGTGTTTGTATGTGACAAACATTTCAAACAGACCTTTTGCCAACAAATGTAAAATGATGTTTAGGTATATATTTTCAAAACATTAAATATACACATGCCATTTTCTCCCTTTTAGATACCTCAAAACTGAGAAGACACACTGTTGTCCAAGTGAAAACACAAAACAAAACAACAACAAAATCAATCCCAGAACATCACACAATGTTAGGAGTGATGTACACTAGTAATATTTTCAAAAGACAATTTTCTATGCTTAATCTACCAAAATGGTCATTGCAGGACTTCCACGCACAGTAAATCTTCCTGAAAGAACTGAGCTATGACATCCTATGGGACATAGGACACCCACTGACATGGGTGGACACAGACACTCTCTCTGAAAGCTAGAAACAACCAAAATGTTCATCAGTGAAGATCAGACAAACAACAGATAAACCTACCGGTGAAGGACAGGTCTGTATACCTGGAATACATAGCTAATATGTGAGGCCAAGAATGAAGGGTAAATATGAAAAATCTAAATAAAAAAATATCAAGCCAAGGATCAGCACACACCACAAAATCCTGTTAGCATTGTCACTGGGAGAGGGGAAATATGTGTGGACACTGCATGCGACAGTACACATTAAAAGAGACGGATGGATACTTAAGCATTGGTGATGCAAAAACGAACAGGTTTTACTTCTTGCTTTACATCTTTCTTCACTGTTTTAACTGAATATTTGGTTCTTACAACATTTTGATTTACAATCTCTACTTAGATGGATTGCTCTGGAGCCTCAGACTCTGTAGAATGTTGCAATATCCTGTGGGATGAAGCTCACCACGCTCCTTATCATGTCCAGCACCATTACCCATTAACACCGAGATGCCAGCTACAGAGCAGAAGGCTGCAGAGGAGCCTTTACATCCATTCCCCTTCCCCAGATCTCTGTTGTCTCTCAGTGAAATACAAGCTCTTTAGGGCCAGTTCTGCATTATGCCTGACTTCCTCCACTGACATCCAACTTAATGCTTAAAAAGCACTGACTATAAGTAAACTTTACATGTGTTTGTTGTGAGGTCATAGCTTTAAGGTTAGAATTTTAATTTAAAAAGCATGCATCTTCAACTTCCCCAACTATGCAGATGTGGCAATAAATTACTTCCAGATTAGAGAAACAATGATTTAATTAAAGCCTATAAATACTATTCCTAATACTAAACAACAAAGCAATGTTCCAGCAAAAGGGACAGGACTATCTAAAAGAACGTGTCTAAAAAGCTGGGGAAACATGCAAATTTTAAGCAAGTGTGCCATATGTGGACATTTGATCAAAAGAGAATAGTAAGATGACCTGGGATGAGGGCTCAATTGGTAAAATGCCCGCTACATAAGCGTGGGACTGACTTCAGATTCCCAGCATCCAGAGAAACAGCTAGACGCAGAGCCCTGTACCTGTAATCCCAGTGCTATGAAGGACACAGGGATCCCTATGGCTTTCAGGACAGCCAGCCTGAAGGTATCAGTGAGCTCTAGGTTGAGTAAGAGACTGTCTCAAATAGTAAAAAGAAGGGCAGCTGATATCTCACTCTAACATGCACAAGTACATGAAGACATATGCACAAACACACACATGTGCATACACATGAACACATGCATATATCACACAAAAATAAAGATAAATATACATGTACTTTATTTCTCAGAGTCAACTATGATTTCACCCACTCACATGCACATAGACGCACGCTCGCACACACGCACGCTCGCACACACGCACACATACACATGCACACACACATGCACACACCAAACGTAAAAACACTAGGTTCAGCTTCTGGCACACATTTATAACAGTGAATAGGAATCACACATCAGAGTGGCCCGATTATTGATTTCTTAATGGATTACTACTGCACAAATTTACACTCACCCCCAAAAACATCAATCTTTGAGTAATAATTATAAACCTATCACAGTACATAGAGCATTTTGACTGAATTGAAACTTACTGCTCTCTGCCGGGAAATGACCAATTTTCTGTTTCTCTGGTTCCAACCACAGGACGGAAAGGTGAGCAGCCCCTTACATCAAAAGCTATTGTAGGAGCCTGTGTGTAAAAGCCACTGCACCTATTGTCTGTAAATTGCTATTAGAGAGGTGAGCAATCAAGTCCTTGTGGACTTTTAATTCATTAGCTATGAAAACTGTAAATAAGCAGGTAGAAGACAGTTATGCTTATTAAAGGCCTCTCATTACTGGCAGGTTGTGGTGACAGGGTCAATGGGACACTGACGAGAGCTATGCTTCACATAGCGCCAAGCGTCTCTCAAGATCTGCACCAGAAGCTTTGTAAATAACTAAGATACAAAGGTAGGTCTCTGGTAACCCCTAAACTGTTCTTGCTAGATATCACTTTTCTTAGATACCCCATGGGAAACCATCACAATTAAGATACTACTTTCCAAAAGAAAAATCAATTATGCTGGTTCCACCCAGCATTCCTTAATCACTGGATAACAACGTGTAAAATACTAATCAATTAATATCTCAATATTCATTTTCCAGCTGTGGGGATTAGATAACACCACCTCCCTCCAGACAGCTAATCCCATTCTGAACATCTTATTTGAGCCATGATGGACAACGGTCATGAAACGGTAGTGAAAATAGGTAATCTAACTCAAATACAGTAGTTTAGAATCTATAATATGAATGTTTTTATGTCCTAATCAAAATTTTGAGTTATATGCATTTGATTTTCTAAAATGCAGTGGGGTATTTCTTATAGAGTTAACTAACTTTGAAAACAAAAAGTGTATTTCCAAACATCCTAAGAACTGAAGAAATGAGATTTGATTGTTGTTATAAAGCATTTACTTGCCTAAGTACTATAAAGCCATTAAATTACAATGATAATCAACCGCAATAATTAAAATACTATTAAGTATAATACAAAATCAAATAGGGAAGCTAAACAAAGTTACCGTTGTAAAATTAACAAAATAGGTTTGTGGGGGAAAAAACAGATTTGTGAGAGTGAAATTTTGAGAGAGTAAACTTGGCTTTTTGTTTGCTTTTTAACATACAAGCATATTCTAAATAATATAGCAGTCAATTCAGGAAAAATACATATATTCTCTGTGGTCTGCTGTGGTACAGAGCATCCACGTACGCGTTCTGTGTTGTAAATGAAGCAAACACACAGAGAAACGGGGTGGGAGAAAGCAACAGCCGGTTAAAGCCACAAGATAGGGCATTTGAGCACTGCATCTCTTCCATGTGCTCTTGTTTCTGTACACAGATTTCTACAGTGTGGGCTTTGAAGTGGACATCATAATATAAAATACCATGCTTGCTTCACAGAAAACTCTTTACACTGAAGGAGCAAGAGATTGAGCCAACTAATCCACGAGTCCATGTTTATTATCTACTATATTGAGGCTACCACAGTAAACAAGACTGATAATGTTCCTCAAGTTCGTATTGGGAGGAAAAAAAACATAAATTCAATTATTTCAGACTGTGTGAAGGGAACAAAATTGGGAAATATTACCAGATGTCTAGGAAGGGATTGTATAATCCTTGAGCTTCAAGCTAGAGGCAACCCAAGAACTGAGTTAAGAAAGAACGACATCTTCAGTGAAGACACAGGAATCGTTGAGAGGGGAATTAATTTGTCTCCTCAAGAGAAAGAAAGCAGGAAGGACTGAATAGAAAGGAGACCTTACAGACTTTGAAAATGGTCTTGCATTTATTCTGCTTCAATGAAAAGTTCTTACACCACTCAGCAATGGAGCTGCAACCTGATTCCGGCTTAGGAAGTCCAGCTCTGTGGATTGTAGAGATTATTGGCAATGAGGAAGGCAGAGGGAAAGTCAAAAGACTAGTTAGAAATGACCTCAACATTTTAGGCTTAAATGATTGTGAACTTAAATTATAGGACAGGGTATGGTAAAAACAGCTTCCATTCAAGAATTATTTGAGAATCACTAGGTGACGAAGGACTGGAAAGTTTGCAGAAAAGAATGGTCCTAGAGATGTTTGTTGTCAAATCTATCTGAAGCCTGTATAGAGATCCTGAGAGAAGAGGATCTGTTGATGGAGACAGACTGGCTGTTTGAAGATGAAGGGAATTAGTAGAGTCTCTATTCCACTGACTACAAGACATATGTAGATGGGGGCAATTTCCCCATTTCCTTCCCTTAGAGAGGATGACACATCTCACATCTTCTCCTGGCTGATGCTAACTTTGTGGGTCATCTCCTTTACCTCAGTAGACAACAATGCAGAAAATGCAAACAGAGTAGAAAAGGAAAATTAGAAACCAATATTCACGGCTAAGCTGGTGCTTCACAGACAGCAAAGAAGTGAGCCCACCCTACTCCAAGCATGAGGGCTTTTAAAACGGTAAGTGCTTTGCAATAAAATGATAGGCACAATTAACAGCAACAGTCTCCAGAGTTGTGACCATTCACACATGTGATCCTGAAAACACATTAGAATTTCAAATAGCCATATGTTTAACAATGAAAGGAAAGCAGGTGGAGCCGGCGAACTCCAACCGTCCTTAAGGGCCATGGAGTTGCTTGGTTTTGTCCTTAAAACTGAATCTTTTTTTAACTGAATTTGCTGTTGATCAATTTTAGACAAGTATATAGTGTATTCTGGATATTCTCCTCCACCCGCTCTCTTCCCTCCTTTCTGCCTCCACTAACACTCATCTCCCATTCAGACCTATCCCTTTCCCAGGGTCACAATTTTTGGGTTGGTTTTGTGACTCATTTAGTTTAACCTGGGCTATCTATGTCACCACTGGACTGGAAATGTCCACTGGAACATGGCAAGGTCACCAGGGGCCACCTAACTTTTAAACTGCAACTTAAAACAAACTTTGACAGCACATTAAAATTATTTTATAATGGAACAAATACACAATAAAGAAAAGGAAAAAAAAAGACAGACAACTACACATTGATTAGCGCAGCAAAAGGTTCTTTTCAACCTGCAAATGCATAGGACCCATTACCATTAAGTTGCTACTACAGATTTACAAACTCAAACCTGCACCTTCAGTTACGATTAAACCTGCTGATTTCCTATGCAATGTTCCCAGTTAAATATTAAAGACTTAATTCACAGATCTTTGTGCCAACCAAATTACATTTTATGAGCTTGAAAATAGCATACAATTTTGTTGTAACATTAAGAAAAAAAAAAGCTTCGGGTAGAAAAGATTCAGGGTTGAGAAATGGCCTGGGGTTGGGAGATGGCTGGGTATAGATGCTCACCACCCACAGGATGGCAGGGAAGGGATTACAGGAAAGAAGGGAAACCTGTTCCAGAAAGTTGTCCAATGACCACCTCATGTATGACTGCATGTTCACACACACACACACACACACACTCACACACTACATAAACACAATGAAAAGATGTCATGTTAAGATACAATGACAGTTTGATGTTCTCTAAACTAATGAGATCACCGCCTTACACCTTTTAGCTCTAGGGATCTTGACAGACTAGGTAATGGTTGCTCATTGGACAAACCACTTGGATATTGTTTAGACACATTTAAACAATATCTCAAGACAAATATTAAACTGGAGGTCTTCTGGGAAGGCTGTGTCTCTCACCCCAAGTACTACTATAATAACGGCACCATGGACAGATGTGATAATTACCACAATTGCTGGAGGAAAACTGAAGTCTCCACCTCCAGCACAGACGGAGCAGTCCGAGAGTTTCAAAAAGAACCGTTAGTGTCATAAGTTTCTCCATGGATCTTACAGTTCTAAATTCGGGATAAAATTGAATAAAGCCAATAGTGTTCCAGGCCATTTGCATGTGTCTCGTGAAGGACCATTTTATGTTTGAAAACACTTGGATCAGGGAGATCGAAACATCATTAGAAAGAAGACTAATAACAGTGACTTTACAACTCCAACTTTAAGTGTTTCTGCCTTTTCCATAAGAAAAGCTTAACTCATGGTTATGACCCATAAATAACAAAACTGTCTGGGGGCAAGTTGGTAGCCCCTTTAGCTAAGGTATGAGCATCTGGATATGCTCCACCAAATACTCCTGCAGTCATCTCTAAACAATAATGATGCTGCCAGGAAGAAGTATTTTTTGAAGCCACATAAACTCCCCAAGCACCCTGAGCTTTTACTCCAATTGAGTATTCTGCTTGGGTGAGTATGGAGAAAACAGTTAGCTGAAGTCTAAGCTGGAGCTCACTCAGCATCCATTTTAAAACTGGAGGATGTGATTCATTTCTGGTGTCCTCTACAGATAGCATAATTGAAATGGCCAAACCCGTGGGTATCTGATCAGGAGACACTAGGATAGGGGTTTAATTCACTCAGCCAATCCACACAGATTAGCTTGCTATGTATTCCAAAATCCATAGGCAGCATTCTTTACAAACTACATTGGGCTAGCTTTTTATAAACGGGGGACCCATTAAAAAACAAAAACAAACAAAAGCCAACCAACTAACCAACCAAACAACAACAACAAAACAAACAAAATGAGTTCTTGAAATGCATTAGAAACTGTAAGAAAAGCTTTCTAAGGTTCCTGTATGGATCCCTACAACCAACAACGATAAGCATCAACTTGTCCTAGTTTACAAAGTAGTAAATGAAGACAAAAATAAATAAATAAATCAGACATGAATGATCATTTTCCCTGTCCTCAAGCAGTTTCTCGTCTTCCTAGGGAGATAGGCTGGGCCACAGTCACCAAGTAATGAGAGAGAAGATAAGAGATAAAATCTTCCCAACTTTTAGAGAAAACACTGCTCAACAAAATGGTAAGCAATAGATATTGATCATGTGTACGCTCAGGAAACTTTGACCAAAGGCTAGTTAATGTCTACACATTAAAAATTTTAAAAACTTCATATATATATGAAGTTTTTAAAATTTAAAATTCATAGCTATATATATATAGCTATGAAATCTGTGGGAAAGACATTCTGTCTTATCCTTGATTCTTCAGAGTCTGATATACCAGTCTGATACATGTCTGACACAAAGTTCTGCGATATGGGTCACAAAAGAAGTATAATGAAGGGCATGCAGGACAATTAGTATGGCAACTCATTAAATGTCAGAACCCACCTCAGCAGCCCACTCACTGACTCACTCTAGCATGTAAGCAAACAAATTCACATTCAAGAAGAAGATAAAGGGAAAGAAGGGTACATCACTCTGGACACAGCTAAGGAGGAAAATCTGTAAGTCTTACAGCTCTGCCCTGTCTCCAAACAGAGTTTCTGGGTCGCCATCCTTAAAAGAAATGCATTACTACTGCGTAATTACCACTTCAATTATTCCCCACACAAACATCGAAGGTTTGTTTGTGATTTGCTTTAATTAGGTAATTTCGTTTTCATTGCTTCAGTAACTGATTTGAATACAACAGCATTAATAACTGCTTTATATCTGAGTACATGTTTAGTTTCAAATAATATTTGTGAGTCTGTTTACCTGAAAACACCCATACATATGAAAAGCAAAATATCTAGCAAGAGACGCTGGTCCCTTGATAAGTTCTTAGACAGTGATGGAGACTACTTTTTAAAAAATGATGTCAGTGAAAATCAAAGAATAAAAAAAAAATCTTTCCTTTCTTAGAAAATCTTGTAATAAGACAATAATATAAATTTAACAGAGGCATAGGGTCCTTCTTAGTATTTGCCTCAGTTTTTCTCAACTTACAATTCTTGTAAACAATTCATTAGTAACTCTCATTCTGTTTGACTTACTATATGCCAGTCATCACTCCAGAAAACAAGTCCCCATCATTTCTAATGTTTATCACTACTGTGACCAGGTAATGCCTGCATTTTACAAATCAGACTGAGATCCCAAGGGATCTTTCCAGGATACCCACACAATAGTCGGGGGAAGAGGAAGAGGAAAACTCATACAACTCTATAATTTTAAAAAATATAATGAATTATGTTTCAGTAACAAATAACATGCTATTTAAGTAACAGCAAAAACTTTAGTCTCGTCTGAGATTGACTAAATATTAGGCTTAATTTTAGTCATTTAGACATATTTAGGATGTGAAATTATTTTGCAAAGTATATCTTACAAATAAAATAATTGCTGTTAATAGGTTTGTCTGTGTGTCTGTCTGTTTGTTTATTTATTTATTCATTTATTGGTTTGGTTCTTTGAGGTAGAGTTTCTTTGTGTAGCCTTGGCTGTCCTGGAACTCACTCTGAAGACCAGACTGGCCTTGAACTCAGAGATCCACCTGCCTCTTTCTCCCACCTGCTGGGAAACAACTCCCTGGCTACTCTTAATACTTTTTAGGAACTGTTTCCTTGAGCATGTTAAGCACATTCCTTGACTTTGTTTATTTACTTCTTATTTTTTTCAACAGGGTAGCTCTGGCTACCCTAGAACTCACTTTGTAAGCCAGGCTGGACTCAAACTCACAGAGATCCACCTATCTCTGACTCCCAATCCTTGCATTAAAAACCTGAACCACCAGGCCCAGCTTGACCTTATTATTTATGAGTGCCATAAACCTACTCTTTACACATAAATTTCATCTCATGACTCATAAAGTTTTATTGAAGAATTAACACAGGGTTAATTTCAGAAAAATGTTCCAACAGGTAAAAGCCAACATGGGGGTTCTGAAACCTTGACGGGAGAGTATGAGCTACAGAGACTCTTTTCACTCAGTACCTGTGTAGGAGACACTTCGGGAGGTAATGGCAACAGGTCAGAAACACACCTGGATGGAAAAACCCATTTCTCATGTTGAATGAATATCAAGTGCCTTCATCCTTGTCACCTTCCAGAATGAGAAGTACAGAGGAAGTCCTTAAAGTTACTGTCAGGCTCATGTCTCACCAAGGCCTTTTCCCAGTGCACTGAAGGAAAACTGCATCTTAGTAACAAGTCTAATATTTAAGGCATCCTTGGTCATTTTAGAATATACTAGTTAGGATGTCTCATATACAAATACAGTATTAAAGCACTGTGGAAAAGATAAAGCTAATCAATGAGTCCAAGGTGGCCTTTCGTCATAGCACCAGTTTCTTAGATAATATGTTGTAGGCACTGCTGGCTTCATATTTATATAAAAACACAACACACCACACACACACACACACACACACACACACACACACACACACACACAACTAGCTGTGTAGCAAAGGATGACCTTGTACTCCTAATCTTGATTTTCCTTCCTGAGTGCCTCGATCACAGACAAGCATACAGTACCTGGTTTATGTCGTGCTGGACACAGCATACACGGCCTGTGCACAGCAGACAAGCACTGCACCAACTGGGCTCCATCGCAACCCTGGCCCTCGCCTTTGATGCTGCTTTACTAGCCAGTGCTTTCAGGCTCACACACTCAAGACGCCAGTTTCCCCAACCCTCCCACTTCCAGGGATCTGCTGGAGAAGCCCGTGTTCTGATCTAGCGTTTATCAATCACCTCTCTTGGGAGCCATCCTTAATGGCAGATCCCTCATTCAGGGAAGAAGTTTCCTTGATTGACTGACAAATTCTGATTTTCCATTGTTTACATTCTCTGAGAGAAAAGGAGCAGGAGGATCCGTTTACATTTGCCTTTGACTCTCTGCTAGCTCTTATTTTACCAAATTCAATAGAGTGTTTTTTCCTCACTTATGAATTCGCTATTCTTTTTGTTTGGTTGGTTGTTTTGTTTTGTTTTGTTTTGTTTTTCGAGACAGGGTTTCTCTTTCTAGTCCAGGGTGTCCTGGAACTCACTCTGTAGACCAGGCTGGCCTCGAACTCAGAAATCCACCTGCCTCTGCCTCCCAAGTGCTGGGATTAAAGGCATGCGCCACCACCGCCCGGCGAGTTAGCTATTCTGATTGTTAAACTGTTTTTGATTTTTCTGTTATTTAACACCTCTGCACCCTCTCATATTCTCTCTCTCTCTCTCTCTCTCTCTCTCTCTCTCTCTCTCTCTCTCT